>NC_061120.1:88037446-88386121 GCF_002878395.1 Capsicum annuum | reverse complement strand
TTGTCTATATATTGTAATATATATTTTGTAGTATATGTTTTATTTAAATTAGTACATACATTGAATGGTACATATATATGTGTATATATTTTCTATAGACTCTAAAGTAGTACTTCCTCCATTTAAAAAAGAATAACCTACTTTTCTTTTTAGTCCGTTTAAAAAAGAATGACCCCTTTCCTTTTTCGGCAATACTTTAACTTCAATTTTCCACATGACATGTTTAGGACCACAAGATTAAAGGACATTTTGGTAAATTTGACACAACTTTAATTTAAGGCCACAAGATTCAAAAGTCTTTTATTTTCTTAAAATTTGTGTCAAGTTGAAGTAGATAATTCTTTTTGAAATGGAGGGAGTATATATTGAAGGATACATGTGTATATGTTTTATAAATTACTATATATATATATATATATATATATATTGTAGTGTATATCTTGTAGTATATGTTTTATTTAAAGTAGTACATATATTGAATAGTACGTATATATGTGTATATATTTCTATAGACTCTAAAGTAGTATATATTTAACGTATACATGTGTATATCTTGTATAAAGTAGTATATAATTATATATATAGTGTGTGTATATATTGTAGTATTATCTTGTAGTATATGTTTTATTTAAAGTAGTACATATATTGAATGGTACGTATATATGTGTATATATTTTCTCTAGACTCTAAAGTAGTATATATTTAACGTATACATGTGTATATGTTTTATAAATTAGTTTATATATATATATATATTGTAGTATATATTTTATTTACATTAGTACATATATTGAGTGGTACGTATATATGTATATATATTCTATAGACTCTAAAGTAATAAATATTTAACGTATACAAGTGTATATCTTGTATGAAATAGTACATAACTATATATATAGTTTGTGTATATACTGTAGTATATATCTTATACTATTGTAGTATATATCTTGTAGTATATGTTTTATTTAAAGTAGTAAATATATTGAATGGTATGTATATATGTGTATATATTTTCTATAGACTCTAAAGTAGTATATATTTAACGTATACATGTGTATATGTTTTATAAATTAGTACATATATATATATTGTAGTATAAGTTTTATTTAAAGTAGTACATATATTGAATGGTATGTATATATGTGTATATATTTTCTATAGATTCTAAAGTAGTATATATTTAACGTATACATGTGTATTTATTTTATAAATTAGTATATATATTGTTGTATATATCTTGTAGTATATGTTTTATTTAAAGTAGTATATATATTTAACTAATGTATAGTCGTATACATGATTACATGTGTAATTGTGTATATGTGTATATGTTTTTAAAATTTTAATGTAGTATATACTATATATATAGTGTATATATATATTGTTTAACGTATTTAAAATGTATATAGGTGGGTATATATAGTGTATATTGGATAAAAAACTTTTATTTTTTTGGTTTTGACCAATTTTGACCAAGTTTTTAATCGATTTTGACTGGGTTTAGGTGGGTTGGACCCGGGTTAGGGTTAATAGGCCAGTCCCGGGTTGTTTCTTGAAGATTTACAATTGGGTTTGAAACCAGACTGGCCTGTTAAACCAGGCCTGGAACCGGACCAGCCCACAACCCATTTAAATGTGATGGGCCAATTTTGGGTTGACCCAGCCCGGCCCCGTTAACTGGCCTACACAAATATTATATTTTTTCATGTAGCTGTTGATTCTATTGTCAACGAAATTTATATTATTATAGATTATATATTTAGTACTGGACATGAGTACACACAAATATCTAGTTAAAATAATATCATATAATAATTTAGTTAAAAAATATAACATTATTACTAAAACTAGTGCATGTCCTTTAAATAAGAATCTAGGCTTAATGTACAAAAAGAACATGGAACTTTAACTATCAGAAGATGTCGTTCCTTTATCAAGGTAAATTTTCTCATAAAAATAAATCGAGGCACACCATAACAATATTTTATTCTGAAATAAGAAATTATATATTAAAATTTTAGTAACAAGAAGGAAGAGAAAATGAATGTAAAACTGATAGTGAAAAATATATTTGAAAAAAGTTTTATGCTGATAACGTATTAAAAAATAAAGGCAATATACTAAAATTAAATAACAAAAAGATAATGAGAGAGGGTTGAAAGAAAGAGAGATGAGAGAGAGAGAGTTGTTAGAACGAGAGAAAATATGTAATAGCTTTGTTTTCCTTCGTGGTGTTTGCATTGCAGTTTTCTACAGTAGCAATAGTGGACCCTATCGCACGAGATTCACATATAATTACTTAGAATAATATTAACTTATTTTTGATATGTAAAATTATTTTCCAGCAATCCCCTACCCATCTTAAAACTAATAATAATCAGAATCTAAACTACAAAAGAATTTATTTTTGATTTTTTCACATATGAGTACAATGCATCAAATATGTTGACTTGTAAACTACGAATCAAACTTACGATCTAATTTCTCAGGGTGGAACCTACTATGCCCACCAATAGGTAAGCCAATTCATCATCCAAAATTGCTAGTAACGGACTATCAATTGGAATGAAAGGAAATAATGAAATAAATATAATAAAGGGCTAATATATATAAAACAACCCCAAAACCTTGTGAAGCTTATACCCGAGCTTCTAATATAGTAAGTGTACAAGTAAAATGTTGTATAAATATTCATGTACAACTCATCTCTTAATACAACATAGAGATCAGTCTAATCAATAAGAGGGAGTGTAGTAAAACTCTGAACATCAGGAGCTCACCCCAAATCTCCGATCCATAGCTGCTCCACATACTACACACATCAACAGTGAGAATTTGTACTATGATCTACCGGCTGCGGTAAGTATACCATGAGTACCAAACACATGGTACTCAATAGAAAACTACCGACTGAGCTTTAAAGATAGTGCAATCATAAATAACATGTAAATTAAGAATATAAATTACAAGCAACTATCCAAGAAGCTAAACATACTAAGGCTAATGAGGCAATAAGGATAAACTATCCTGTCATACTTGTAATATGAGTCTAATGTAGAATATCAAATATCACTAGCCAATATAATAATTAAGAATGAAAGAATGATATATAATAATATACAAGGCCAACAAATAAACATAGAATGTGAATGATCAAGAGAAACAAGGATATACGATAATACCACGTATAAATATACATTTAGGAATATAAGACTAACTCACAGGTACAACCTAGAGTAGTCAACCTAACCTCCCTAAGGGATCCTAACCATGCAGGAAGATAATGCTAGCATAATCAGGGTCCCTAGTCATAATTTCTAACCATGAGATAACTATCCATAATGTAATGTACTGTAAAATGAAAAGGGTTTAGAATCATACCTCAAACCTTAGTACTAGTCTATAATAAGCCTACCACGAACTAACTATAATAAAAATAATGAAGTAACCTAGTAGTTCGGACAGACAATACCTAATTGGGTCCTCATTAACTCGAAAGGTTCAATCAACAGTTAGTAAATAACAACCATAGACTATAGCCTATACCTATGTACCCCCCATTAGGTTGATAGATATAAGAAGCAAAAAATATACTGTGATAGGTAATACATATGAATGAATAGATGTAAGAAAATTTATAGTACCATATCTTATTTGAGTGCCATAATGTACTAAGTGTATACACCTCCTTTATCTCAACAAATCATAAATGCAGGACCTATGGTGACCTCTAATCTCCAGCACGATGGCTCATAGATGAAGGTGCCAGTAGGAGATTCAGGAATATCTATATACACTACCTAGTCCTGATCCAAGATGTCCAATGATCATCATCAATATACTTCATCCAATATAGGAGAAATGTATATATAATAAGTGCACGAACTCAAAATATGTCTAAAAGAGTGTAAGTCTGTGAATCCATTGCCTAAGATCAACTCTGGGACAAAATCAGTATCATAGAGTAGAAAGGACTGAAATCTCTCTCCGCTAAATTAAATAGTAATGGTAAAAGAGTGGATAAGTCATGGACTGAAATTAATATCGGTCTAATTTTTAAAATATTATCTTTAGTTCCAAAAGTTCATTAATCATCAGTTAAGGTATTATGATTCCCATTATAAAAGAGTCTGTTTTAAAAATGAAAAAAAGAAATAAATTCCTATTTAAAGAATAATAATAAAATAATAGTTTTGTTTGGAGTCATACCACTAAGTGAGCATGAATGTACCAAAGTCTGTACATTCCACCACTAGTATCCAAACAATACAACCATAATCGCCTAGGAGTCTATAGACTAAAGCCACATCTCTTATAATGATAGAATACTCACTGGAGTCCAACTGGTATTGTAACCATGGCCTCGAGACCAATAGTACATAATTAGCATAATAGTAATACTATAATCTGGGAAACAATGATTCAATTCACTAAGTCAAATAATAAACCTTATATTAAATGGTCCTTAGCATCAACTATGATCAACATTCTTATAATCTAGGGCGATCGGACTCTATAATCATAGTAATTATTTCATCTTATGGATGATGTGCTATAGAAATATAGCACTTTCGATGCTTAAAACTATGTAAAAATACAATTTTCTTAGGTTATTTGTAATCTATGATGCATTTTGGGTATGTTATGTAGGAAAATAGGTTTTGGATGCTAAGTTCATGAAAAAAATAAAAATAGTGTTTTTCACTACTTATTTTGATCAATATTAGGTATTAGTGACACTTCCTAGATTGTATGTGACCAAATCATATGATAAAGGTTAAGGATTTGAAGATTGGTTACAAGTGTTGGAAGGCCTGACACCTACCTTTGCCTAAATATGGACCATATGTCGCACAGGTGGTTTTTATGAGACTAGGGTAAGTTCTGGAATTTAAGATCCAGAGAATCCAAGGAGTGGAAGAGTTGAAAAAGAACTTCTATCACCTACCTATGTCAACATACGAATCGTATGTAACACATGTGGAGCACATATTGGCAAAGCATGTGTTAGAAGTTCAAAATCCAAGAGAAAATTGTTGGACTTTTTGTCTGAGCACATGCAGTGGCCACATGTTCCAAGCCTTAGGCCACATGTGTCACATACACGTAAGGCCAAGCCACATGTGGACACCACATGTGGTCACCAATGTTTTTTTTATCATTTTTCATTCGGGCTTTGATTTTAGGGTTTCCTCATTTACTATAAATACCTCTGATGTGTTTTTAGTAGAACTTACACACTCTTAATACTTAAAAATGTATTTTGATTCCAAGATTTGTTTTTGGTCTTAGAATTCTCTTATATTGATTTTGGTTGATTAATTCAGTTACAGTTTTGAGTTTTTACTTGTAATTATTGTGATTTGATCATATTCTTTCAATCATGAATGTTGTTGATTACCTTACAAGCATGAGCAGCTAAAAATCCTTAGCTAGGGTTGTGGAAAACCGAGTGAATTGGTGATGTAGGTGAAGTGCTATTGTTGTTCTGAATTGATACCGATGAATGCATTGTGTTATCTTAGCGGTTGTAAATGTTAGAGGATCCCTCCTCGATAATTTCTACTTAATCTAAAAGAGGAGTAGTGACTTGGAAAAGATAATGACGATAGTAATTTGATAGTTAGCTATTGATCTACGCTGCTAGGTATTATCTATATAAGATGGTTCGCTTTCATCTAATAACTAAAGACTTAAAAGGTAATAGTTAACTGGGATCAAGATAAGGGTTAGTAAGGTGACATCCTAAGACTCAAAACATTAAGGGTAAAATCCATCTGCTCGTCCAATAAACTGTCGATGGTACATAACTTATCAAATTCTGCATGCATGCTATCGGATTGGTCCAAAAAATCATGATAAGCCTATGGAGTTGAGAAGTTAAGTGGGACATAATCCTAGTATTCACCTATGATTGATTAAATCTGAAGTTGATATTTGCTACTGGTTCGATAATACTACTCAAAATCCCCTATTTACTTTTCCAGTTCTGCCCTTTGATTACAACAGTTGAGAGCCATGATTCCACATTTTTCTTTGGATTTGACTCCAACCTTTGATGGTTTAATATGTTTGATAGCAACTTCATAAACTTAGGATTAAAGGTATATCTTGGGAATTATTAAATTTTGTCTTTGTTGACGGGGAATATAGCATTGATTTGTGATTTGAGGTTGTTGCAGTTTATGGTTTTTCTTTTTGTTTTTGTTTGTAGTTAGGTATATGATGGTATATGCCTAGAACACAAATTAGAGGCAATTCCTTGCTCCCACTAAATTCAAATACATAGAGGATCCTACAAAAACCTAATAGGATGACAAATAGAAAAGAGATGATGCTCCTGAAGAATTTGTAATGATGTGCCTCCCCATCATCCTGAAGGAGTTTAGGATTTTGTTGATCGATAGACTGGTGAGTGTTTATCTTAAGCTGAAAATGCGAGAAGGGAAGTATAAAAAACTCAGTGGATAGCTTGAGAGGCAGAGTTAGTTGTGCGAAGATAAGAAGTAAACAATCGAGAAGTACTTGGTAAAAATTAGAACAGAGCCAGAGGAGACTGTCTTAAGTGTTCTCATCATATCAGTATATGACTTCTATACAAGGATGATGAAGAAAGTATAGGAGACGTTGATCCGGTAGAGATTGGAGCCACTATTTCTCCTATCTTCCCCCATTGTAAAGTTTAATATCTCTAGTGCTATGATCAAGCTATTATACTTTAAGGGTGTGTTTGTAGGGTTGCCTATTGATGATGCAACCATGTATATAGAAAATTGTATGGGGCCTGCACTTCATATACCATACCTGGGGTAGATCAGGAGGCACTTAGATTGAAGTTGTTTCCCTTGTCGCTTACTAAAAAAACATCTTTATAGCTGGGGGAACTTCCAAGAGGATTTATCACTACATGGAATGAGTTACGCAGAAAATTCTTAAACATATTCGTTCCTCCATCAAGAGTGTTGCAGCTGAAGGATGATTTTTATAATTTTAGGTATCTAAAATTAAAATCTATGTACTATGCATGGTTCAGGTTCAATAAAAAGCTTAGCATGGTGCCCAACCATCAAATTTCAGGGACAAGCTTATTGGTGATATTTTATAAAGTTTTGACTATCAGTTCAAGAGCCATGGTAGACACTATCTCTGGAGGAGACTTAATGAGATTATGATGGAAGATAGCTTTGAGAATTATGGATCAGATCTCATTAACTAACCGAGGGTGGAAAACTCTAGAGGTTGAGAGAGGTTCTAACATTTATGCCATTAGAGCTTTCGGTGATCAAAGAGTAACTAAGTATGTTGTAGATTAGGAGATTTCACTATTAAGGACTAATATTGGTGAGTTGGCTAAACAATTCACAACAGTAAATTCTACAAAGGCTAATGAAGTAAGGGCAAGTGGTGCAGCCTCTATGGTCCATGAGTTTGTGTTAAAGGAGAAGGCAAAGTATTTGGATCGTTAGTTTGTGGGTTTTCAAGCCCAAGTTTAAGGATACCAAGGTCGAAACTATTATGATGATAGAGAGAAATACATTCCAGTTAGCAGAGGAAATGCAGAATCAAGAATAGATTGTTTGGCCTATTTGGCCAGTGCACTGTAGAGATGTGAAGAGGGCAATTTGGTGATAAATTGGGAAAATATCACTTAATGGTGAAATAAGGTATCGTTCTGGGGCATAATATCTCCAAACATGGTATTGAGTTGGACAAATCAAAGATTGAGGTAATTAAGAAATTGCCACTGCTATTGTCAGTTAGTAGCATATGAAGTAATCTGGGTCATGTAGGATTTTATAGGAGGTTTATCAAGGAATTCTCTAAAATTTCAAATCCTCTATGCAAACCTTTAGAGAAAGAGGAGAAAATTGTGTTTGATGATGCATGTCTCAAGGCTTTCACATGCCTAAAAGAGAGGTTGATTTCGGTGCCAATTATTATGTCTCCTGACTATTCTGTACCTTTTCATATCATATATGATGAAAGTAGAGTGGCCTTGGGTGCTTTCCTAGGCCAAAGAAGTTAGAAGATAATTCATCCTATTTACTATGCTAGCAAGGCTTTGAACTCTGCATAAAAAATTATACAGTTATCGACAAAAGAGTTACTTGTGGTGGTTTTTGCCTTTGAAAATTTTTTATCTTATTTGATTGGGACTAAGGTTATAGTTCATACTAACCATACAACCTTGAGGTACCTAGTGTCGAATATAGATACCAAACCAAGGTTGATTCATTAGGTCTCTTACTGCAGGTGTTTGATTTTGTAGTAAAGGACTGGAAAGGGATAAAAAATCAAATTGCAGGTCACTTGTCTAGACTTGAAAATGAGGTAGTACATAGACTAGGGGATAATATTAAGATAAATGATACATTTCCAGATGAGCAGGTTTTAGTAGAATATAAAGACTAAGTACCTTGGTTTGCTGACTTTGATAACTTTTTGGAAAGTGATTATATCCCAAAAGATATATCCTTCTAGCAGCGAAGGATATACATGAATGAGGTGAGAAACTTCATTTGGGATGAGCCATACTTGGTTAGGGTTTGTGCTGATGGTGTTATTTGGAGGTGTATCCCTGAGGTAAAGATAATGAGCAGCCTGGAAGATTGTTATTCATCACTAGTTTGAGTACACCATAGTGGTACTCGCACAATCCATAAAATTCTCCAGTGTGGATTCTATTGGCCTACAATCTACAAGGTTCTCATGATTTTGCGCAAGCTTTTAACCAATGTCAGTGTCAAGCTACTATTTCACGGTGCCATAAACTCCCCATGACACCTATCTAGAGTTGGAGTTATTTGATGTCTGGGGGATTAATTTCATAGGCACATTTGTGAGCTCCTATAGAATGAGATATATTTTAGTAATGGTTGACTATATATCAAATAGGTGAGGCAGTTTCACTTCCAGACAATAAAGGTAGAAGTGTTACTTTTTTTTTGAAGAAAAATATTTTTTCTTGATTTGGCACTCCTTGATCAATTATCAGTGATGGTGGGTCTCACTTTTCCAACCTCCTATTTAGAGCTCTTTTTGACAGATTTGGTGTTAGACATAAGGTGAAAACGCCTTACCATCCTCAGATGAGAGGAGTTGAGGTCTCCAATAGAGAGATAAAGTCCATCTTGCTATGAATGCCAATAGGACTAACTATTCCAAAAAACTAGATAATGCATTATGGGCCTACCAGACAGCTTATAATACCCCTATAGGTGCCTCCCCATATTAATTTGTATATGAAAAGGTATGTCATTTAATGGTTGAACTTGAGCATAAGTCACTATGGGTGTTGAAAAGGTTAAATTTTGAGTGACGTGATATAGGAAGCATGATGTCGATCAAGGTGAATATGTTGGATGAATTCTGACTCCGTGCTTATAAGAGCTTGACCATATACACAGAAAGAATGAAGTTGTATCATGACAGGAAGATCAAGAAAGATTATTTAAGCCTAGTGATTTGGTCTTATTGTACAATTCAAGATTCCACTTATTTTTTGGAAAGCTAAAATCCAGGTAGATTTGACCCTTCACTGTTGTTAAGGTATTCCCACATGGTGCTATAGATATACGGCGTGATAGTGAAATTTCGTTCAAGGTAAATAAGCATCGAGTGAAGCACTACATAGGAAACCTAGATGAAGCAAAAATTTGTGTTTATATATACGTTGGTGAAGTATAAGTAGCCAAGGGAACTAAGTCGTGCCGCAACAATAAATCAGGCCTTCTTGAGAGGCAACCCATGGTACACGTATGCTTAGTGCATCACAAGTATGTCCTCATTCCCTTTTTTTATATTATTTTAATGTATTAGGAATAATGCATAGTTTATAGTTTGGTGTGGGGTATACCATAACTGCCTTGGATTTTGTTGTCATGCTTCTTTTCTTGTCAGATGTGGTATGGTTGTAGAATCGACATGTCTTGGATAAAATTAGTGTCGTATTGTGTTTTGTTTCATATTATGTTGTGTTATTGTGTAATTAGGATATTTTTTTTAATTATTTAGGTTAGTTGTCATATTTTTTATTGATTTTTTAGAAAATAATACCCCTCAAGAAATTGTATTTTAAAACTGTGTGAATGTATATATATGTGAACATTAAGGATCTTGTTATGGAATTAGAATTAAGGACATGATAATCACTGGATAATAGTTGCATGAACCAAATAAGTTGTAACTTGTAATAGTGACTATGTTCCATGTGTGCGTGAGAGATTCTACTTAGTTCCCTTTAGGTGTTGAATTTAGAACTTTCCCGATTAGTCTTGTCTAGGTTGTAGGATAGTCGGTTAGGAAAGGATCATAGGCCATTTTTTTTATTTTAGTTTGCTTGTAGCCTTAATGACCTTCCCTATGTGAAATAGTTAAAATTCAAGAGGGGGGTGAATTAAAATTTTTCTGTGAGTCGACTACAGACTCCTCATTGTTGACTCGCCCGCAGATCAGTGCACTTCACAAACAGATTAGATTTAAAATAGTTAAGCACATAAATAATAGCACACAAAATAATAACACAAAATTTATCTTGGTTCAAAACACTAATGTGGTGCTTACTTCCAGCCTCCTTGGGTTTCAAAGTTTCCTTATATCATTGAATGTTGGGCTCGAGTACAATGATAGGAAACAAGTTCCGAAGACTTATTTTTCTCTTTAGATCTAATCTTTATATAACAATTGTATGCTAAAAGTTACAAAGCCTTGTAAGACTAAGAATGAGACACTTTGAATTTTCTCCTTGAAGTTCCATAAACCGTGTTTGTCTTCAGTCTTCACCTTTTGTAGTCTCCAACTGCTAATGTTCATAAGGATACCCAAGAGATTTATTCTCAATCAAGGATTTAAATTGATTCCTTTATTGAGGAATGTAGCCATTTGATATGTCCATATCACATATATCTGTATGCGGCTTTGGGTCATGTCCATATCATATATGTTCGTGATTTATCTTTCTTTTTAGTATTGTATAGATTGATGTCCATGTGATGGTTATGGTCTTCCTTTATTTTGCTTTTTTTCCTTATTGATCTCTTGATTGATCTAGTCAACCATGATTCTGAGATAGTAGTTGTAATTATAGGAAAGTGATTCTCCTTATATTTCTGAGACATTTGATTGATTTTCTTGCCATGCTGTTTGAGTGCTGTGATCCTTCTTTTCATGATTGGAAGTCTTTCCATTCTGGAGCGGGCTTTCCTCCTTGACACTATACTAGCTTTCTGAGGTTTCAGTCGTTAGACTTTCCCGCTCTTCTCTTTTCTTGATCACACTTATTTAGGATGGGTGCAGTCTTTTCTTAATTACTTAATCTTTTTCACAATTTTTCTTTTTCTTGCTCTTTTCCTTTGCACCCAGCTTTTTATTCTTTTCTTTTATGCTACCTTTTTTCATACTCATTCTATATCACGCACCCCTATGATAGCCACCATCAACTTAGGCCATTTGCCTAAGTCAAGGTGCAAAGTATCCAAGGAGGACCAGGGCCAAAATAGGTTCATTGCGATCTAAATGGGAAGGTGATAGGTGACATAAAAAGAAATAGGCTAATTAGGCTTAAAACAAGGATCAAGAGATATTATACGCATAGGGAAGGTCATTTAGGCTAAAGTGAGCTGATATTAAAATGGCCTATGATCTCTTTATAGCCCCTATCCTTCAACCTAAGTAAAACTAAACAGGAAAGTTCTGGTTTCAGCACACCAAGGGAACTAAGTAGTTTCTCACTTATACACGGAACACAAATATATCACAAGCTACGATTCATTTAGTTCATGCCACTGTTTAGCAATGATTATTATGTTACTAGAACTAATGCCATACAAAGATGCACAGTGGTCACACTTAGATGCAAATCACCCAGTTTAAAGTAGTCGACCACTTGAAGAGGTGGTCAAAAATCACAAAAAAAATTCAAATATTTTGTGATTTTTGACCACCTCTACACCATTAACTTAGAATCAAAGAAAATCTAAACTTAGGGTTAGAGTATACCTGGAATGGATCAATCCCGAGGTCATGGATTGCCTCCCATGAAGCAGTTGACTTAACATCACGGCATGAATCAGTTATCTCATTACTTCAGCCTTTATTGAGACAGATAGTAGTGGTACTTTTCATCGATTCTTTTGAATCAATGTAAAGCTCGACTCATTGCCCATTCACTTTGAAGGTACTGTCATCTTTATTTTCAAGTTCTACTACTCCAGATGAGTAGACTTGACTAATTCTAAATGGGCCTGACCACTTGGATTTAAGGTTAACTAGGAACAGTTTAAGTCTGAAATTGAACAGAAGCACCAAATCACCCTTTTGGAAGTCTCGTTTCTCTATCCTCCAATCATGGTACTTTTTTATTTTTTTCTTTATATAGGTCCACTCATTCATATGCCCTGAGATAAAATTCATTCATCTCATTCAGTTGTCCCAGTCTCAGCTCTGCTGCCTCTTTCCTGCTTAAATTCATACTTTTGAGTGCCCATAAGGCCTTGTGCTCCATCTCTATTGGTAGGTGGAAAGCTTTTCCAAAGACCAGCTGAAATGGTGACATGCGAATGGATGTCTTGAAAGTAGTCTGATATGCCGACAAGGCATCATCGAGCTTTCAAGACCAATCTTTTTGGCTAGCATTCACTGTTTTTTCTAGGATGGATTTAGTCTTTTCGGCTAGCATTCGCTGTTTTTTCTAGGATGGATTTAATCTCTCAATTTGACACCTCTACTTTCCCACTAGTTTGTGGGTGATATGGAGTAGCTACTCTATGCTGTTTCACCCCATATTTTACTAAGGTTGTTTGAAAAACTTTTTTGCAAAAATGAGATCCTCCATTGCTTATAATAGTGCATAGTACTCTATAGCGAGAGAAGATATTCTTTTTGAGAAAAACATATTCTTTTTGAGAAAAAAAACAACTCTCTTTCCTTCATTGTCAGACAAGGCAACAACTTCGACCCATTTCAAAAACATAGTTGATAGTAACCAAAATGTACTTCATCCCATATGAGCTTACAAAAGGGACAATGAAATCGATGCCCCATACATCAAATAATTCCACTTCAAGCATCTTAGTCAAAGGAATCTCATGCTTTTTGGAGATTTACCCCTGCCTCTGACATTGGTCATATTTAAGAACAAACTCATGGGCATCCTTGAACAATTTTGGCCAATAGTAACCGCTCTGCAACACCTTCCTAGCTATTCAGTCACCTGCATGGTGACCTCCAACTGATGAAGCATGACATGCTTCTAATATGCATAATACATCCACTTTTGGCACGCGTCTCCTTATAATATTATCCGCATATCACCGAAAAAGATACGTCTCATTCCAGAAGTAATGTGTCACATCATGCAAGAATTTCTTTCTTTGATAGAATGAAAGATTTTTTGGGATGACCTCACTCACAAAATAATTTGCATAATTAGTATACCAAGGCAATTGTTCCATAACAGTAGCCAAGATCTCCTCATCCAAGAATGCATCATTTATCTCTATTTCATCACTAATTACCTGTTCACCTTCTATTCTAGACAGATGATCTTCAACTTGGTTTTTACAACCTTTCCTAACTTTGAACTCAAATTCAAATTCTTGTAGCAGCAGGACCCATCTAATCAGCCTTGGTTTTGCATCCTTCTTTGCCATCAAATACCTCAAGGCTGCATGGTCAGTATGGACCACCACTTTGGTCCCAAAAAAATAAGCCTCAAATTTCTCAAAAGCATACACTACCGCAAGAAGTTCCTGCTCAGTGATGGTGTAATTCTTTTGCGCTCCATTCAGTGCTTTGCTGGCATAATATATTAGATAAAATAGTTTGTCCCTCTTTTATCCCATTACAGCTCTAGGGGCAACACCACTTGTAGCACACATGATCTCAAATGGTTTTTACTAGTCTGGTGCAACAACAATAGGGGCCTCAACCAGCTTCTTTTTAAGGCATTCAAATGCCTTCAAGCACTCATCATCAAAGAAAAAATTTCACTTCTTTCTCCAAAAGTTTGCATTGTGGATTTGCAACCTTCGAGAAGTCTTTTATAAATCTCCGATAAAAGCCAGCATGTCCAAGAATACTACACACTCTCTTCACTGAAATGGGAGGTGGTAGATTCTCAATAACTTCTACCTCTACTCGATCAACTTCTATCCTTTTTTCTAAAATTTTATGGCCAAGAAAGATGCCCTTCTTTACCATAAAATGGCATTTTTCCCAGTTAAGCACCAAATTGAATTGAATATATCATTGCAAGCTATACTCAGGTTCACTAAACACATCTCAAATAAATCTCCTACTACAGAGAAATTATCCATGAATACCTCTATGGTGTCCTCCACCATATCTGAGGAGATAGACATCATACACTGTTGAAAAGTGGCGGGTGCATTGTATATCCCAAACGACATCCTCTTAAATTCAAAGGTTCCACATAGACATGTGAATTTCCATCTTTTCCTGATTTTCAAGAGTAATACAGATTTGTTTGTATCCTGAATACCCATTCAAGAAGTAATACCACCCCCTTCCAACCAATCGATCAAGAATTTGGTCCATAAAGGGCATCGGGAAGTGGTCTTTTAGAGTCCATGAATTCAGCTTGCGGTAGTCCATGCTAACTCTCCACCCAGTCACAGGCCTGAGTGGAATCAACTCATTCTTTTCATTTGCAACCACTGTCATGCCCTCTTTTTTAGGCACGTATTGAACTGGCTTCACCCATTTGCTGTCAGAAATAGGGTAAACCACTCCCATATCCAACCACTTAATAATCTCCTTCTTAACCACCTCTTGCATTGGTGGGTTAAGACAACGCTGATGCTCTATGGTTGGAATACAATCTTCCTCAAGTTGAATCTTATGCATGCAGTTGCCGGGGGGAATACCAATAATATCTGTGATGGTCCATCCTATAGCTCTCTTGTGCCTCTAAAGTACTAAAATAAGTACGTTTACCTATTTCTCACCCAAATCAGCCGTAATAATAACAGGTAGCGTGTTCCCGTTGCCCAAAAACACGTACCATAAGTGCCCAAGCAGTTCTTTCAATTCCAACACTGGTGGCTCCTCAATAGATGGCTTGGCTGGTGGTGTTGGTCGATTAGCAAGGTCAAGATATAGCTTTTTAGGGACATAAGTATATGATCCCATTCCTTCCAAAGCACAAACAGTCTTTTCATACTCCCTGATGTCTTCACTATCAAAATTCATCATAACTGCAGCCAAAGGTTCGACAATAAGTTGCTCAGCTATTGACACCTCCTGTTTATCCTCATAATACACACCAAATACTGAGGATACACTAACTTCTTCATGCGACTTCATTGATTTACACACATCAAACCGTACCACTTCATTATTCATCCTGAATAAGAGCTCATTCGCTCTCAAATCAATCAACACACTTTTGGTTGCAAGGACACCCAAGTTTATGGGAACCTCAAAGTCCACCTGGCAATCCAGAATGATGAAGTCTGGAAGGAATATGAAGTTGGACACCTTCACCAACACATCATACAAAATACCAATAGGTCGCTTTACTGGCCTATTTGCCATCACGAGTCGCATGTTGGTGGGTATGGGATTTCCTAATCCTAACTTTCTATAAACAGCCATCGGCATCAAATTAAAGCTTGCTTCCAGATCACATAATGCCTTGGTGAGTTCCATAGTCCCAATTGTGTAGGGAATAGTGAATGCGCCTGGGTCTGGCTTCTTCTGCACCAAGTTCCTTGTAGAAATAGCACTACAATGATGGAGATTACCCTCCAATTCATAGCTCACTGCTCTTTTCTTAGTTACAAGGTCCTTCATGAAT
The DNA here is from genome assembly GCF_002878395.1 of Capsicum annuum. Lineage (NCBI taxonomy): Eukaryota > Viridiplantae > Streptophyta > Magnoliopsida > Solanales > Solanaceae > Capsicum > Capsicum annuum. The sequence goes on along the minus strand of NC_061120.1, from coordinate 88,370,304 downwards.
TTTGCGTATCTTGGTATTTGCTTAAGTGCCTCAACTAAAGGCACATTTATTGTCAATTGCTTGAGTACTGCCATGAATTTGATGAATTTTGCATCATCAGTTTTCTTCTTCAATCGTTGAGGAAAGGGAGGTGGTGGTCTTGGGATAGTTTTCAACACTGCCTCCTTTTTATTCTCTTTACTTCTTTCTGGAGCATCATCAGAATCATCCAGCTTTTCAGACTTCACTGGACCACTTTCTTCCAGTTCAACATCAACTACTTCATCATCTACAGGTTTGCCCATAGAAGGACCAGGTAATATCTTACCACTTCTAGTGGACCGTATTACTTGGTAATGTTCCGGACTTCCTCTGGTTGAATACTGCGGAGAGTTGGCTCATCTGCTGCTCTAACTGTTTGATTGTGGTAGAGTATGAATGCACCAACTGACTGATGGATATCAGATCGTTCTTCATAGTGGTTACACCAGAGTTGGTCTCCTCCACTCCCTTCAATAACTTAGCCATCATGTCCTTCATGGACATCTTTTTAGAACTTGTTGAAGCAGCCTCACAATTTTTTGAAGAAATATATAGCCCGCTTCTGTCATTGTTATTCTTTTAATTTCCCTGCTTCCTATTTTTATAACCAGGCTTATCATAAAAGTTCCAACCTTGATTCCCTTGGATATTGCCTCAGAAACCCCCTGATTATTAACATGGTAAGCCTCTTCATCTGCATCAGCCTCAATCCTATCCTGAGATCCCACAACTTTTATTTTTTTAAGCTTGCTTAATAAAAAGTACTTGGTTACCAAATCCATCTGTGTTTTAAGGTGAGCCATGTCTTGGTCACTCTCCTCTTCTCTTCTATGTTGTTCCACAGTAATACCCATAAAAGTAGTAGGGCTGGCCACCACACAGTCTCTGGTATGCCATGCTCGACTCTGTTTGGTCATTCTGTCCAGCATTGCTGAAGTCTCTGGGAATGTAAGATCAACAAATGAACCACCAGCAGCATTGTCTACAATTGGCTTTGTAACAGAGTTAAGAGCCCTATACAAAGTCTTCATCAAATGTATGTCCATCATCTTGTGGTTCGGACACCGTGTCAGCTTCTTCTTAAATCTTTCCCAAGTTTCATGCAAGGCTTCAGTCGGGAGCTTCCTAAAGTTGCTGATCTCGTCCCTCAGCTATACCCTACTGGAAGGTAGAAAGGACCTTTCCAGAAAAGCTTCTTTCAACTGCCTCCAGTTGGTTATAAAATTAGGCGTCGGCTCATTTATCCACAAAGGCCTCCCCAAAAAGAGACAACAGGAATAATCTTAACCGAATATCATTTTGGCCCACTCTTATGTTATCAAAAGATTTATAGATAGTGAAAAGATTCACCAGATGCAGGTTCGGGTCATCCTCAGGAAGGACAAACAACCCCTTCAGATGGAGGAGTTGGATCATAGTACTAGTAATATCGAATTTAGCTCCAGGTTCCAACGGTGGAGGAATGATTTCACCCATTGCACCTGCTCCGTCCATTCCATCATCATCATCATTGAGATCATACCAGACCAGCTGGTACTCTTATCTTTCTTGAATGGATGGTTCCTGTTAATATTACGTCGTATTGGTGCAGCTATCTGCTCTGCACGCCTTGGGTTACCAGGATTCAACAACTCCTTGTCTCCCAAATCTTCATCCTCAGGATTTTGATGTCATGCTTGTTGACCAACATTCTACACACTCATAAGAGCTTTGGCTAAGGCTGCTAATCTGTCAGTCTTTTGTTGTTCTGCCATTCTTCCAATTCATTGCGGTTCCGAATTAGGTGGTAATAATGGCTCACCAGAACTTCTGGTTCTTGGCATACACTATAAAGATCCTGCAATAAACAAAAACAACAAATTAATTTAAAACTAGGAAACTTAACTAACATTCAATTTGAGCACACAAACTTTAGTTTACAACAATATTCCCTGGCAACATCACCATTTTTGATAACGCTCAAACTACACTTCTCTAATGAGAATGTAAGTGATCTTTGTCAATATAAAACCCAACTAGGTTAGGGTTGAATCCCACAGGGAATATAGTGTAAACATAAGTCGGTTGCAATTTAATCAACAGATAGTTGGATATTTCCAGAAAAGGGGGTCTTTAGTTTAACAAGTAATTGTTGGTTACTTTAGATTCAATGTTCATAATAAAGAGTTTATGAAAAAAACCAGAATTATGTTCATAAGGGCTTTGGGTACTTGACAGATGCTACTAGTGGTTTAACATTGTCACGGTAGGTAGTAAAACAAGTTATTTTTATCGAAGTTATACTTAAATGTCTCTCAACCTACCTAAGCATTTAATTACCTAATCCTCTCAGACTTAGGGAATTTATATTTACTACCCAGATTTTACCTCAGGTTAGCCAACCTTGTTACGGTGCTGATTATTAAACGGAGTATTTCAAAGTCCCTATTGATAATTCACTTCCAATTATATTTGATTTCTCTCTCAAGCAAATCAAAGAAGGTGGTATATATTGTTTGCAACCAAGTGAAAATAATTAAAACATCATAATCATCAAGGAGTCCTACCACCTTTTGAATCTTGAACACTCAACACCTTATCAAGACCTAACCCTAGATCCCATAATTTAGGTTAAAGGAATTTAGTCACACATGACGTAATAATTGAAACACCTAGACGAATTCATATTTTGAAAGATAAACTTACCATAAGATGAATAGAAACTAGAGATTCTCAGATTAACTCACAAAGGAAATCCCAAAATAATGAATATAATCTCTTCCAAGTAATTGCTTTCTCAAGCCAAGAAGTTAAAGAGAAAAAAAATCAAAGTATATTGCTCAAAACTCAAGGTCCAGAACTCCTAAGAAAATCCTCAATAAGGCTTTAAATAGTTCACCCTAATTATGGAAAAAATAATAAAATTCAGAAATTCTTCGAATTAGGTGGCGCCATTTGTGATAGCCTATCAGGAGGTTGACGACTTATGACAAATGTCATCAGCTTCCTTTATGATTTTGGTACTTTCTGCCTACTTATGATGACACAAAGTGACACCCTATCAGATCCTTGATGACCTATCATAAAATGTCGTCAAGTCTCTTCTTCAGTTCTCATATGCTGACTTAGGTTGACAGCATTCTTGATGGCTTATCAGATCCTTGACGACCTATCACAAAATGTTGTCACAACTTTCAATATTAGTCCAATTCTCTGTCTATGGCTGATGATAAATCTAAAAGCTTATCACAAGGCTGACGACTTATCAGAAATGTCGTCAGCCACACTTTTGCCTTTATCTACTTCTAATTTCAATTCCTTTTCTTCCATTCTTGTTGGTTCTCTATCATATTACTTTCTACTATAAAATCAAACATAAAATAATAAAAAATGACAAAAGCTGCTTAAGACTTCATAATTATTCTTTGTTAAAAGTCTCAAATGTGTTAGCATTAGCTCACACATCACTAGATCCAGGAGCTTCTTTGTCTTTTGTTACTCCCTATATAGCAGGCAATTTTGGAATCAGTCTCAAAATCATACCAGAGCCCTTTTTAGTCTCTACCCCAGTGGGTAAAACCATCATAGCCCAATGGGTATACAGGAACTGCCTGATTTGATATTTCAGAAAGTCACTTCAGTAGACTTAGTCGAATTAGAGATGACTAATTTTGATATCATTCTCGGCATGGATTGGCTTCATTCCTACTATGCCACAGTCAAATGAAGAAATAGAATAGTCCAATTTCAGTTCCCAAATGAACCCATCCTTGAGTAGAAGGGTAGTCTATCCTCTTTCAGGGGTCAGCTTGTTTTCTACCTTCGGGCAAGGAAAATGATATCTAAAAAATGTGTCTATCATCTTGTTTGAGTTAAGGACACTAGTTCTAAAACTCCCACCCTTGAATCAGCCCAGTAGTGAATGAATATTTAGATATCTTTCCCGAAGATCTTCCAGGAATTCCTCCCAAATGGGAAATAAACTTTGGTATTGATCTTCTTCCCAATACTCAGCCTATCTCTATTCTTCCATATAGAATGACACCAATAAAACTCAGAGAACTGAAAGAACAATTGAAGGATATCTTAGATAAGGGATTCATCAAGCCCAGAATTTCCTCGTGGGGCATTCCAGTATAATTTATGTGGAAGAAAGATGCTTCTCTCAGAATGTACATAGACTACCACCAACTCAATAAGGTTACGGTCAAGAACAAATATCCTCTTCCCAGAATCAATGACTTGTTTAACCAACTTTAGGGTGCCAGTTATTTCTCTAAGATAGATCTCAGATCTGGCTATCATCAGCTCAGAGTTAGGGAATGTGACATTTGAAAAATAGCTTCCCAAACTGGGTATGGTCACTTCAAATTTCTAGTCATGTCATTTGGTCTTACCAATGCCCCAGCCGCTTTCATGGACTTGATGAACCGTGTGTTCAAGAAGTAATTAGACATGTTCGTCATAGTCTTCATAGATGATATTCGGGTCTATTCCCATAGTGAGCGTGATTATGCAGACCACCTCAGGACAGTACTTCAGACTCTCAAATATCATTTGCTATTCACCAAATTCAGTAAGTACAAATTTTGTCTATGGTCAGTAGCATTTCTTGGTCTCATCATTTTCGATGATGGCATTAGAGTTGATCCTCAAAAGACCAAAGCAGTAAGAAATTGGCCTAAACCTATCTCTCCATCAGATATTAGGAGTTTCATGGGTTTGGCTAGCTATTATAGATGGTTTTTAGAGGGATTTTCTTCTATTGAATCCCGTATGTCCAGATTGACTCAAAATAAAGTCAAGTTTCAGTGTTCAGATCTTTTTGAGAAGAGTTTTCAAGAGTTGAAGACTCAACTCACCTCAGCTCTAGTTTTAGCTCTTCCAGATGGTCCAGATGGGTTTGTAGTGTATTGTGATGCATCGAAAGTAGGTTTGGGTTATGTCGTCATGCAACATGGTAAGGTCATAGTCTACGCCTCCAGACAGGTTAGCCCCATGAGAAGAATTACCCTACTCATAATCTTGAGTTAGCAGCAGTAATATTTTTCTTAAAGATTTGGAGGCATTATTTATACGGTGTTCATGTAGATGTGTTCACAGATCATAAGAGTCTTCAGTATATCTTTTCTCAGAAATATCTTAATCTTCATCAAAGAAGGTGGTTAGAGCTCTTAAAAGATTACGACATGAGTGTCCTCTATCATTCGAGCAAGGCCAAAGTAGTGGCTGACGCTCTCAGTAGACTATCTGTGGGTACTGTTTCTCATGTTGAGGATAGTAACAAGAAGTTAGCTGAAGAAGTCCATCAACTTTCTAGACTAGGAATTCGCTTAGTTGATACAGATGAGGGTGATATATGGGTTTAGAGTAGTTCAAAATCATCTCTAGTTTCTGAGGTGAAAGAAAAGCAAAATAGAGATCCCAGCCTTGTCAAGTTCAAAGAGTTAGTTCAGGATCAGAAAGTAGAGGTTTTCTCCCAAGGGGGAGATAGTGTTTTGCATTGTCAGGGTCGTCTCTGTGTTCCAGGTGTATACAACTAAAGGCCGCAAATTCTCGTAAAAGTGCATGGTACGCGCTACTCTATTCATCCAGGGGCCACAAAGATGTACCATGACTTGCGGGTCTATTGGTGGAGTGGGATGAAGAGAGATATTGCAGAGTTTGTGGCTAAGTGCTCTACATGCCAGCAAGTTAAGATAGAGCACAGAAGCCTAGTAGGTCCATGTAGGAGTTCAGTATTCCTACTTGGAAGTGGGAAGTTGTGAACATAGACTTTATGACGGGTTTGCCTCGAACTCGTCATCAGCATGATTCAGTCTAGGTCATTATTGATAGAATGACCAAATCAGCTTATTTTTTTTTAGTTCATACCTCTTATTCAGCCGAGGATTATGCCAAACTCTACATTAAAAAATTAGTGAGATTGCATGGTGTTCCGTTATCTATTATCTAAGACAGAGGTACCCAGTTCACCTCTCATTTTTAGAAAGTATTCCAAAAGGTTCTTGGTACCAAAGTTCATCTCAGTATAGCCTTTCATCCTCAGATAGATGGTAAAGTAGAAGGACTATTCAGACGATAGAAGATATGCTAAGGGTGTGTACAATTAATTCAAGGAAAGTTGGGATGACCACTTACCTTTGATTGAGTTTATATACAACAATAACTATTATTCTAGTATTTGGATGGCTCTATTTGAAGCTCTCTATGGTAGGAGATGTAGATCTCCAATTGGTTGGTTCGAAATTAGTGAGGCCTTAGTCATAGGGCTTGACTTAGTATTCGACGCCTTAGAAAAAGTTCAGTTGATCAGAGAAAGACTTTGAGCTGCTCAGAGCCGATAGAAGTCTTATGCAGATGTTCGTAGAAAAGATCTCAAGTTTGAGATTGGTAACTATGTCTATCTAAAGATCTCTCCCATGAAGGGAGTGAAGCGATTCGGCAAGAAGGGAAAGTTTAGTCGCCGATATGTCGGTCCCTTCAAGATTCACAGTTACTTTGGCAAGGTAGCCTATGAGCTTGAATTACCTTCAGATCCTTCCTCAGTTCATCCAGTCTTTCATGTCTCTTTTCTCAAGAAGTGCATAGGTGATCCATCAGTTGTAGTCCCTATTTAGATCATTGATGTTCAGTATGCTCTCTCTTATGAAGAGATTCCAGTCAAAATCTTAGACTATCAGTCTTGTAGATTGAGGAACAAAGAAGTCCCTCTAGTTAAGGTTCTTTGGTAAAATCAGTCCGTCAAGGGAGCTACTTAGGAAGCAGAGGAAGATATACATACCAAGTATCCTCACCTCTTCTTCGCCAACTTAGATCAAGCTCAAGGTAATAGTTCTCCTAAAGCTTACTCAGTTCCATGTCCAGTGTTCATCAAAAACTTGGTATGCAGTTTCATGCTCATGTTCCCATTATAAACTTGGTATCAAGTACCATTGCATACTTAGTCATGCATTCATGAATCAGTTACACATGCATCAGATATGTATGTTCAGTATTATACGTTTAACTTATCAGTCATGTGAGTCATGTGATCATGTTCCAGTTATTCATGTTCAGTATGTTCGTCAGTTGTCTTTTTTTCCCTCTCATTCAGTCTCATTCGAGGATGAATGTTCTCAAGGGGGAGATATTGTAATACCCTATACTTTTTCCTAGCTAATTTCATCTCAAGAATGTCTAGTATTAGCTTCTAAATTGAATGATGGTTACTCCATGAGGAATCTTCAAGATTATCACTTTTGTAATGTGGGAAATTCAATAAGCTTTCCGTCGATATAAGATTCTCCCAAATCCAATAATCGAGTCAGAAGTTACGACTATTTTAAGTTTCCATCATAAAACAGTGCCAAATTAGTCAGTGGCATGCCACGCCACAAGAGGAAATGGCATTTAGCGAATTCCATTATGGGTCCGCAATTATAGTGCATCGCGCCAGGGCCTAAATTTAGAATTGTCCTTTTCCAGTGTCTTAGCACGATTTCCTCCATGTCGTGCCAAAGTTCTAGGTCACAAAAGAAGGGGAAATGCGATGGATTTGCATCATGCCATCCCTCAGTTTCCCAATTGTCAAATTCCAGTGACACGGCCCAAGAGCGCCGCGTCACGCCAGGGCCCAGTTCGGGAAAATTTACTAAAATTTAATAACGTATCCAGGGTTAAAAGGGTCAACTTCCTACCCCTATTTAAGCCCTTTAACACGTGATTCAGCCACTCTTCACCCAAAATACACTCTCTTCTCTCAAAAACCTCTCAATAACAAGCTAGGGTTTTCATTGAAGATCCTATTCCAAGAAAGTTTCTCTATCAATCCTCACGAAATCACGAACTAAGGTATGCATAGTGTTCATTCATGAACTCTTTTCATTCATGAAGCCCAAGAATCTCTTTTCTAAGTTTATGTTTATGGATTTCTTTATGAGTTTCATGTTGGATTCATTTTGTTTATGTTGAGAATGATCTATTGAATTCAAATCCATGTTGGGTGATCAATTTTATGTGGAATTGATTTGTATAGATTTATATTCATGTGAACCTATGAATAAACCCTAGGATGATGAAATTAGAGTTGGATCATGATTATTAATTGTTGTATAATGTTGTCTACATGTTCTATGCCTACCATGTGTTTGATTAAATGCCTAGATGAAGGAAAAATGCCCAACTAGTATGATATCATGAAATCCCCATGTATGTAAAAGTTATGCCTATCACATGTTTTGATGGAATGCTTCTATAAATGTATTATGGATTATGATGTTAGTTATATGTTCAAGTAAGTTATGCTTGGTTAGTTTCCTTCCATCGAGTCCTGGAGGTACTTTTTCCCCAAACGTTAGTTGTGTGCATAGAGCCATGTCATGTTTTCACGATACTCTCAGTCAAGCCATGATCCTTAGACTTCAGCCAGTCTTTTGACTTAGGAAATCTCCATGATCGTCTGAACTAAGTCAGTTGTCATATGTTAGTAGTATTTCTTTAGTCAACGAAAGTCAGTAACTCAGTCCATGTTTAGTTTAGTAAATCATGTTCAGTGTCTATTCAGATGGGAGTAGAAATTAGCACCGATCGAACCTAAGGATGGGAACTCACCAGTTATATAAGGGTGTGATTATTAGAAGCAATCCTTGCATTCCATAACTATGTAGCCAACATAGGTTGAGGCATCATAGCCTGCTATGTGAGGGTAGATGAGATGGCTTAATCTTCTATATGAGGGTTCCCACCATTCCCATTAGAGTTACCTGTTATATTAGGGTCATTTATATGTTGTACTTACTAGTGGCGCGTTATTGATACCCTTTTAATCAGGGCATAGATTGGACCCCAATTTAGCTATAATACATAATTTGGGGCATGCCAGTTAGATGACTACCTCCCATAGTATCAGTATCAGTCTCAGTAAAAGAACTCAGATAGTTCTTCAGAATCCAGGATTGTCAGATATAGTCAACTCAGATATAGAACAAAACTCAGATAGTTCCACTAGATTCAGGACTGTCAGATACAGTCACTCATCTTATTAGTTATATCAGTTATCAGTATGTCATGTTATTAATATTCAGATTTAGTACTTATGTTATCACGATTTCAGATATAGTTACTATGTATGCACATATGTATTCTCATGTTCATATTAGTCAGTTAGCCAGTATTGTTCATGCATATGAACCCTATGCATTCAGCCTGCCCCACATGCATACCAGTACATTCAATGTATTGACGCATTTGTGCTATGGTGTCTTATACCATAGGCTTAGATACATGAACCCCAGATCAACAATAGATTCCAGTTTCAGCAGTCAGAGTTAGAAGTGAGTCCTCATCATTCGAGGACATGATTATTTCTCTATTATCTTATTAATTAGTTTATTAGTTGGAGTTAGTTGGGAACATGTACCATCAACTCCTTACTCAGACAGTTCAGTCAGTTAGAGGCTTTCTAGACTATCATATTTTAGACATAAGTTTTTTAGTTTTGTTTTGGGTATTACATACCCCATTTATATGTTATATTTTACTTCAGTTATGTGAACCTTATGGTCTTCCAGTTCATGATTCTGCATTATTCAGTATTTTATGCAGTATACAGGTGCAAATATCAGTCATGTGGTTAGCTTGTGGTCCTTTGGGGTTATGAGCACCGTGTAGCGTTCCGGTTACCAGATTTGGGGCGTTACATTATCTTGCATGTAGTATCTAATAAGATATGTACCATCAACTATCTTATGGACTCATTGATGGATTTCACCCTTTAACTATTGAGTATTAGTATATCCCTTTACTAACCCTTATCCTAGATCCCAATTGAGTCTCAAGTTATTTGATGAAAGATAATTGTCTTAAGTAGATAATACTGATTAGCCTAGATCGATAATTAATCATCAAATTACCATTGTGATTATTTTTTCCTAATCCCTACTTCTGTTATGAAGTAAGTAGTGATATATTAGGAAGAATTCCATTATTTGCAACTGCTAAGAAATTTACTTTACTAAAGACAACCACACTATATGTAAGAATACTAGTTTAGAATAACTTTGCACTTCCCCTACATTGTCACTTTGCCAGGGTTCCTACAACCCTAGCTATAGGCTTTAGCCGCTCATTATTGTAAAATAAAAACAAGAATTCATATTTGAAAGCAAAAGACAATATTTCAATGATCAACAAATAAAACCCAAAGTTTCAAATCAAATAATCAACCAAAATCAAGAACAAAGCACTCCCAAGAACAAAATTGAATCTTGAAATCAAATATATGTTTATAAGTGTTAAGAGTACATAAACTAATGAAAAATTACATTAAAAAGGTATATATAGATTACACGAAAAACCTATGAAACATCTCCTAAACAAAGAAGGAAAACTGAGCTCGGTGGCCACTTACTGGCCACCTACGGGCAGTAAGAGGCATCTACGACCCTAGGTGGTTCCACATAGAAGTCCTCTGTCAAAAATTTTATGAATACTTCTCTGGATTTTTCTCCTCTAAAACTTATTCTGGGACCTACGCAGTGTAGGTAGAACTTATGGCCGTAGGTTGCCTCTATAGGTGGCAATGCACACTTTTTTTCTTTCTGATTCATTGATTCTCAGCTTCTCTGATGCATACTCTTGCACCTACGCTTAGTAGGTAGTACTACGGTCCGTAGGTGCCCATTTTAGTGATCAAAAATTTCAATTTTTACTCCCATTCATCTAAAGAGTTTCAAAATATGATTTCCTATAAAACACAACACAAAACACATCACATCTAACAAAAATACCTAAGTAACTTGCATATTTTCATCATTTTATGCGTCAAAAGTTCTATGAAAGCATAGCACATCAACACTCTTAACTTAGAACATTTTTATGTCCTCAGGAAACACAATACAAAAAAATAAAACTACGATGCTTAACTAAGAGAAACCTAACCTATCTATGATAGTTAATCATCACTTTAAGCTAAATAATATAACCCCTGCTATTTCAACAATTCAAAACCAAATGTGTATACATGATGAACAATAATGTAACACAAAGGAATCAAGATACGACATTATATTAGCAACAAAAAAACATGAATATGTACGAGTTACACTACCCAAAAAAAGTAAGAAGCTAGCAATATAACCCATGTTCTCTCACAACAAAGAAGTCCTACTCACTCATATGAAATCATGGATGTCAATGCAGGGATGATAAAGAGACACTCTCACTCACAAGAAAAGTTCCACCAATACTCATCAAACACCATAGCCTTGCCCTTATTTTCTTACCTAAGCTTTTAGATAGTCAGGCTAGGATCACTTAGGACTTTATTTGGGTTGTAACGTAGGCTTGGGGGCTTGTATGATACATAAGGACATTTTTAGTGACTAAGCCTCCTTGGACTACACTTACTTTAGGGTTCTCTTATCAACCAATTTGTTTTTTATCTACTTATATTTCTCCCTTTTTATTCGTTTGTCACTCACTTAGGTTGGGTGTAGTTTCTTTTATTCCTTCTTTTCTCTTTTTGTTCTTTTTCATATTTTTTTCTTTTCCCACCATAACAGTCCTACTATCTTTTCTCTTATTTTACCCACCTCAATTATATCCACCCTTAACTTAGGCAATTTTTCTAAGTTGAGGTGCACAATGTCCAAGAAAGATTAGGGCCAAAATAGGTTCATTATAGCAAAATAGAAAAGTGAAAGATGTAACTAGAAAAATAGGCTATACAAGCTCAAAAATAGGGATCAAGGGATACTTATTCACATATAGAAGGTCATTTAGGCTAAAATTGGACTCATTTAAAAATGGACTATGATCCTTTCCTAGCCGACTATGTACAACCTAGGCAAGACTAGTCGGGCAAGGTTTTGATTTGACACACAAAGGGAACTAAGTAGTATCAAAATTTACATGGAACAGGGTTACATTAGAAGTTACTATCTATCGAGTTCATGCAATTATTAGCTATTATTATCATGTCCCTAATCTTTAGGCCATAGCAAGATTTACAAAGGTCACACATATATACATATCACACAATTCTAAAATAAATTTTTGGAGGGGTATCATTTTTCTCAACAATAAAAAAAACATGTCCACTGCCTTAGATACTAAAAAATCTTATAATTAAACAAAAATAGAACACAATACGAAATAAAAACACAATAATGGACAAAAATTATTCTAGACATGTCGATTCTACAATAATAGCACAACCGGTAGGAAAAGAAGTGTGAGAAAAATACTGCAATAAAAATGGTGTACCCCACCAACAACTAAAAAATTGTGCACTGTCCCTAGTGTGTGTAAGCAATGTAAATCAAGCGAATAGGGACATTCCTGGGATGCACTAGGTGTCCTTATCATGATCACCCCCATTCAGGGATATCTTGATAAGTAGAGGAAGTAGCAATGATGGTACACTACTAGAGGATGCACCCATAGCTACCTCAACATGCCTATACCTATCAACAAAATTAGTCTTCCTTAAATCACGTGTGGCCCATTTTAGGGACTGATTATATGGTACATTAGGATCCTATAAATCCATCTCTCTGCCTTTCTTTGTCCTAACTATGGGGACTACGTCCCTATTCTTTACAAATAAATCAAAATATCTATGTCCATAAAAAGGTACAGGGTGAACAACTGGTGGTATAACCTAGGGGATGACTAGAATGTTGCTCTCATTAAGAGAACATATCTTTATCCATAGTGTGGATACCTTTTTTCTAATCTTACCCATATCGGGTGCCTCAATTTCACTAAATCAGGCTTAAACTTGTCCTTTAAAAGCATCTATACGGGCATGTACTTAAGCTCAAAACTCTGACATTTCAGTCCTATGTGCAACCTATAATATAGTCTCTTCCTTCTCTACTATCTTCAGAACGAAAGGCCAAATATTTCCATACAACGATGCCACATCAACCTCAATATTCACTAGCTGGGTGGTAGTAAAACTTGACCATCTACAGAGCTCGACATGAACTTTGCTGATACAAAAACCATGCCTGTAGCAGCAGTTATAGTAGAGGGACTAAGGGGCATTCCAAATATCCTAATAGGCTCCGAAGTTGATGTAATAACTAAAGTGGATGTGGTTGCAGTCCCCTCACCCTATGTGATCATCTCAGGGTTCTCCCGCTACTCTCCCACCTCAAAATCCATTATAACACCAATATCATCTTGCTGTCTATCAGTAGGCTCCGCAGGAAATAATGGGCGCTTATACTATGCCAAAATCACTATTGGAGGCATATGGGTCCTCTATGAAAGGATTGAGTTTGCTGGATCATTGATCATACTAGTCCAGGACATGAACATTGCCTCTATTCTTGCATCAGCACCTTGAACCTCTGACACACTGACCTCATCACATAGCATCTAAACCAGACAAGGAAAGGGTAGTGTAGGAATATCGCCAAAGACCCTCTCATGAAGCTTGTTCTAGATAATGGCTACAAAATTATATCATATCTTGCAATCATGCTCATGATTAATGCAACTCCATCCTTGTTTAATCAGTTATCCGCAATAGTTGAATATAATATATAATAGACTACCAACCACTAGAACTTGGTGGAAAGAGTCAATGTCGCCATCTTAATCACACCCTACCCCTCTATTCAAGGGTAATTTATACCTATAGGTGAAATATAATTGGTAATCCATATTGCCATCTCTACCCTCTCTCTATTATGCTTCACATCCCATGTGACATGTCTGTCCCACACAAATCTCAATTTGTAATCACACTCTACAGTAAATGCTGAAGGAATATACTCAAGACCAAAGATAACTTAGTGGATGGCCACTGTTGAAATATCAACCGTACGACCTTTCACCAGTATCTGATCTAACTAAAGCTTTTCTATCTCTCTACTATGTTTAGGTATAATCAATGATACCAAAGAGGAATGAGAATCATATAACTCATGCACCACTGCCTGAATGTATGAACCCAGGATCTAGTTATCCTTCCCAACTGATACCTATCAAACACATCCTATAATAATGGTGCTCCAGCTAACCCAAATAACTAGATCCATCTCTTTACATAAAGAGTCCTCTTGGGATGACCAGTTCCAGTCACAAATATATCATACTCCTAAAGATTACTATTTCCATGTAGACCCAACCTAGGTTCACCTTTTCAATAGGTTCCAACGAGATATGTGTAGGTTTAAAAGCCAAATCTGTTTAAGCTGGTGGCTCTATTCTTGGTGGTGGAACCTGCTGTAAAGTCTTGTTTGTATCCTTTTCAGACTGGGGTACTGCTAATGACTGCTCCTAAATTATTGCCTCAAACTCATCGTGTGACCCTTTCTCATACTAAGGGTTCTTACGGTTGTCGTTGAAAGTGACTTAGACCCCAGCTCCTTCGCATCATCATTCTCTCCCTTCTCAGATTGGGGAGAGTATGGATTTGACATCCTATCCAACTTTACCATTGTCCTGGGTACTGGTATACTGGTCTATGGCTGATCTCTAGGATGAGTAGAAGTAGCCCATCTGGCCCACTATGACCAGTCTACAAGTGGTACGCCCAAGGTAGTCTTAATAATAGTCTCAACTGTATTATTTCTTTGGTCTCTATTCCATGGCCGCATCATTATGGTCGTAGTGATTAGGTACTCCTTGACCGAGCCACTTCTCTTGGAGGATTCATCCCGTCACCTCGAACGTCCACCATATTTTTAAAGTCTTTGATGCCATGTGTACCTGAAAAACCAAGTGTTAGTGTCCGAAAGATAGCGAGGGACTGCAAAACTTGAGGAAAAGCTCAAAATTTGAAAACTTTGAATTTTTACTAAGTTTCACATCCCTATAACTCATACTCAGTCAGAACAAGTCCAATATTTGCACGTAAAACTAGAAACAAATTTTCAATTTCTACTAAGGCACACTAAACTTTTTGGATTCCTCGACCCTTTCAACTTGCACTTTTATTTAGGGCATGGCCATTAAGTTATATTTCAAAAACAATGCACCCATATTAATTTTGAGCTGATTCTTGGCTCCCATGCATAAGGTTGTTATTCACATATTTTCCATGCAATTGAACTTATAAACTTAGTTATTTCTAATTTAGCACAATAAACTATTATTAGGAGCAAATAAGTTTACCTTTTGTTTTAAGAACCAGAAGTAAAGATTAAAAAAAATGTAAAACCTTAGCTTTGATGCGCAAGATGTGTAATTTAGACAAGTTGGTACCTAGTTAAATTAGTGTTCTTGCTGTAACTGGATTTGGGAGAAAGTTGGTAAGTATAAATTTTAGAGAGAAAGAGAAATTTTTAGGTTTAGTGGGGTTGAGAATTGGGTTTGGGTTCCTAAATAGCCCCACTAGTCAGTTTTCGGTTGGGTTAGGTCGGGGTGGGCCTAGATTTTTAAAAGAAATTGAGTCCAATATTGGGCAACTTACAGCACCACCTACAGACTGTAGCTGGCACCTACGGGCCACAGGTATCCACCGTACATGGGCTCAATTTTTTGAGACTTTTTTTACGCTCTGAACAAGTTTTTTAGACCCATATTGCACTACTTATAAATTCATAAGTAGTATTTACGACCTCATAAGTATTTTCACAAATTCAAGTCCAAAAAATCCCTAAATATCCTCAAAATTTCCTTTTAATATTTAATGCATAACTTACCTGGATCGAGTGGGATATTATAAATTAAGCAATGTATGAAATATCCTCAGCCCCCATGAGTGGGTCAAGAAGTCCCCTTACATGGAATACTATGAATTAAGCAATGTATTACCACATTATAGGTCGTTCCTTATGCTACTGTACCTAAAAAAGAAAAATTATATGAATACTAAAATAACGGGTTGCCTCCCACCAAATGCTTAATTTAACATCGTGGCATGATGTGGTTAAGCTGGCTACTCAAACGTCACCGACAAGCCCATGGGTTTTCTCCCATGCAGCGCTTGATTTAAAATTATGGCACAACTCGGGTATCTTTATTACTCAGAATTCATCAAAGTACCCAAAATAATACCCCATGGGTTATCAACACAATGAATAACTAACACAACCCTAATGTCGGTTGGTTTCTTCATGGTTCTTTAGATATTGAATGTGACTTCCTCATTATTAACACTGCAATTGAGCTCTCTCTTCTTCGTATCAACCACTGCTCTAATCGTAGCCATGAATGGTCTACCTAATATTATGGGCATCTCGAAGGTAACTTTACAATCAAGGATAACTGAGTCAGCTGGAAAAATAAAGTTATCAAATTTTACCAACACATTGAATGATTAGACCATGGGTTTTGTTGCTGTGCGGTCTACCATCAACAACTGCATAGTTGTTGATTCTGGAGAACTCAATCCTAACTATTTGAATAGAACCAGGTACATCAAATTAATGCTGGCTCTCAATTCATATAATGCTCTATAAACCTGGATGTCCCAATGAAGGATCATATCGTGAATGCTCAAGGATCACCCTTCTTTTGGGCTAGAGACTTAGAAGTAGCTGAACTAAAGTGGTGCAATCCACCAATATCCTTAAAACTCATATCTCTATTCCCTGTCACCAACTTTTTCATAAAACTGGCATATCCAGGTATTTTCTCTAAAGCCTTAAGAAGAGGAATGTTCAAGTTAATTCTATTAGCATGTCAATGAATTTCTTGAACTTTCTTTCTTCCTTCTTCTGTTTTATCCTTTGAGGAAAAGGTGGGGAAAATCGTGGGATTTTCTTTACTAAAGGCTCATCAACCTTTCCCTTACCTTTATCCTTATTAACACTAACATCAACACATGTCTCCTTATCCGACTCCACATTTGGTGTCTCAACAACCACAATACTATTATTCATTGATTCATCAGCAGCAGGCAACATGGGATCAACAGTAGACCTACCACTTAAAGTGTTATTAGATAGGAAATGGACTTCATTTTTAGGATTCAATACTATATTTGTCAAGTGGGTACTCGATATCCTATGATTCAAAGTTGTAGACATCTGACCAAATTATTATTCTAATTCTTTTATCGCAGTTTCATATGATTCAACCTTTAAGGTCAATCCTAAAATATCTTCCCTAATCTCTTTAGTGTATGTTTCCTGACTTTCCTAATCCTTAACAAGTTTGGAGAACATCACCTCCATCCTTAACTCAGCATCCTAACTTCCTGATAGAATATACCTATCTCCCTTCTCTTTATAGTCATTCTTTCTTCTCTAATCACTACCATAATCACTGCTTCAATCTCTATATCTATCCCATAATAGTTTCAACATTGGTTTCTTTCCCCTTGGATTATAAACTCACCAATTCTCTTTCAAGATACTTGATTTCTTTCTCTATATTAGAATCGTAAAGATTAGAGGCCTTACTCTGTGAACCTACTACATTTACCTTATCAAAATTCACTATTGCAAACTGCTTTGTCAGCAATCCAATATCAGTTTTAAGTTGGGTATTCTCTTATTCCATAGAATCATTTACCACTCTATGGTCGTTGAAAGCCTCGATGCCATAAGTGCCAGCACCCTTATCCACCTTCCGAGTTTGCCACCCTTGGTTGGTGAGAGAGATCTGGCCTACAATATCAGATGTTACTTCTAAATGTAAATGCATGAAAGATCCTTCAGTGATTATGTCTATTATATCTCTAGAACTTATGTTTAGGGATCTATAGAATATCTCCTACCATTTTGTCCTAGAAATACGATGATTGGGTACAATGCTCAATATTTTCTTAAGCAAAAAAGAAGCCTCATATGTTGACTCAGAATGTAACTTCTTGAAGTTGTATATCTAATCTTTTGACTACAAAATTCTATATGGAGAAAGAAAATGGTCCAAGAATTTCTGGCATAACTCATTCCAAGTGGTAATTGATCCTCGAGAAAGTTCCCCCAACCACAATATATCTTTTCCTGTCAACAAAAAAGGAAACAACCTCAATCTGATGACCTATTTATCTACCCTAGGAATGGAATAAGAAGTACAAATCCCAATGAAGTTAGCAAGATACATATTTGCATCATCCATAGCAAAACCGGCAAACACACCTTTCATATTTAAGATCCAGATCATGGCACATGTTATGCCAAACTTCATATTCGAGGGTAGTGCATGAGGGATAATAAATCCTGCTTTAACCAACTCAATGTATCCCATATCCTGCTCATCATCGTGTAGCGGTAAGTAATGGTATATTGGGATCACTTGAGCTTGACCACCTCAAAATCTATCTCGATTGCCATTAGGTTCTGCTCAACAATCAACTGTCGGTCTCATCCTCACCAGCTCTGCCTCCTGAGCTATACGATGGGCCTCAGCTTCCCTTCTTTAGTTAGCAGTTATATTTGCTAACAACTACTTTATTTTCAGATCAGCAATTTCTTAAACTCCTATTGGAGGATGTGGAGGTACAACATTAGGATCAGCCCAAACCCCTACAAGATGGCCAATACGTACTTGTTTTATCATCATATGATTAGGCTATAAGATTCTTTTGGGGTTAGGATTTAATGGGAGTAAGGGAATTCCTTGACTTTTGTTGTTAGGTATACACCAATGTGCAATATATCTCATTCAAAGCTACACCCCCAGATAAGGAAAAAGCAGTCGAAGCAAAATATAGTAACCCAAAAAGGTTGGGGTTCGATCCCAAAGGAATACGTTGAACTATATAGCTCGTTTGATAGAATAAATAGGCCGTGAAAAAAGTAAATGAGGGGTTGTAGTTGTATAAATTTAATAACAACAGATCTAAACTTTAGTTGTAATCAATCGGAGACGAACACTGGAATGTGTTCCCCCTGGCTTCTCAACTAAGTAGGTTTATCGTGTTTTGATGAAACAAACCGATATCTTGCATGTGAAATCTTATAACTTATGTACTATTAACTATCTTCTAGACTCATCGATATATTTCACCCTTTACCTTTTGAGTTTCAGGATGTTGCATTACTACCTTATCCTTGATCCCAGCTAACTATTACCTTTTGAGTCTCAAGTTATTAGATGAAAGATAACAGTCTTACGTAGTTGATGCTGATTAGCCTAGATCGATAATTAATCTTTAAATTTTTGTAGTGATTTTTTTTTCTTAATCCATACTCCTCTTGTGAAGTAAGTAGTTATATACTAGGCGGAATCCTAACATTTGCAACCACTAAGAAATCTATTTTTGAAGGTAACCACAATACATGTAAGACTATTGATTTAGAACAACTTAGTACTTCTCCTACTTCATTAATCCACCAGGCTTCCCACAAAACTATCTAAGGGATTTGGCCTCTCATTACTATGAAATGATTAATCAAATTCATAATTGAACACACTAAACAATATCACAATGACCAATGAATAAAACCTGGTGTCTTCAACTGAATTATCAACCCAAACCAAGAACAATGTAATCCCAAGATCAAAATTGTATGTAAGAATCAGATATATGTTTATAAGTATCAAGAGTGCATAAACTAACTAAAAAACATCAGAAGGGTAAATTAGAGTACAAGAAAATCCTAGGAAACTATTCATAAACAAAAGAGGATAATTAAGGTCGGTAGCAACATACTGGGCTACCTATGGATTACAGATGGCACCTACAGACCGTAGGGTCCCATGTAGGTGGCTTTTCTAAAAAAACTACTAAAAACTCTCTATATTTTGATTCTCTATCACCTACTCTGTCACCGACGAACTCTAGATAGCACCTACGGGCCGTAGGTGACCTTCATAAGTAGCAATGTCTTTTTTTCTCAGCTTCAAAGCGTCTGGACTTCACTTTCTAACACATACTCTAGCACCTACGCCCCATAGGTATTACATGTGGTTTGTAGGCGCCCACTTCGGTGGTTCAAAACTCAAACTTTCACCTTTTTTCTCCAGAATAGTTCCAAAACCTAATTTACTATAAAACATAACCAAAACACATCATATCTAAGAAAAAAACCTAAGTAAATTGCATATTTTCAATGTTTTAAATGTTTAAAGTGTTGTAAAACTATATCACATCATCACTCATGGGATTAGACACATAAAGACATGGATAATAAATCTCAAGATAACTCTAATTATTAGGCATAATAAGTAGACACGTAATAATATATGGATCCTAGATCAAATAAAGCAAAAGCCTACTAAGACCACACTAAAATCAAACCTATAATCACAAGATTTGAAGCCTCAGCTTGGGGTCTAGCTGGTACTACATACAACTGATTATGCCTGCTATTTGACTAGGCTCTTGACTGAACTCAAGTTCTACCTTCCTGAGAACCTTCATGAGCACCCTGGGGTCCACTATTTTAACCAATATACCACCTCTAGGTGGGGGTTGAATATCCCTAATGGGTGGATCATTCTGGGATAATGGAACAATAACTCTATGACTGGGGCACTCTATATGGAAATGACCAAAAGATCCTCAACCATAATATGCCCCAGGTTTTGAGCCAAAATTAAAAGATCCAACTAACCTGAATGAACCACCATGACTAGAATAACCAGAAGATAAACCTCTCAAAGACAAACCGTAACCCTGGCAGGACGATCATTGAAGCGAGACTGGCCTTCATCGATAATCTAAAGTATGGTCTGAATGGGTCTACTAGACAAACCCTGATCCTAATACGGCTGAAGCGAAAGGTACTTACCCTGAGATCCACTACCTCTAAATAGTAAGCTACTATGACTCCCACTGAACTTACCTTGGTATTATAGACTCTTATTGATGCCCCTTGTACCTCAATATTTATCTCCTCCATAAATTGTGCATGATCAAAAACATCAAAAAATTACCAACCCACAACAACCAAACTTTATGTAGACATAAAAAGAGAAAGTCTCAAACCTTGAAAAAAGCAACAAACCCTCTCATATTCAGTAGTCAGCATAGAAGTAGCATGGCTAGAAACCTCATAAAATCAATCCTCATACTCCATAACAGTCATGGATCCCTACTCCAACCTTGAGGATGGATCCCTCAAATAATCCCTAAGACTTTAGGGCTTATACTTCTCAGAGAATATCTCACTGAACTGAGTTCATGCCAATATAGGAGATCCAAATGGCCTGAAATTAAAGACCTATCCACCAATGTCAAGATACCAAATCCAATAGAACATTAGTATAATCCATACCATGAGTCTCAAGTAGGCGTAAATTATGGAGTCTATCCTTACAAGCAATCAAAACCCAATAAGCATAGTTGCCCAGTGCACCAGAAAACCTAGGCGGGGCTAATATTTAAAACCTACACAATATCTTTTACTCCTAAACAAATATATTAGGATGGGAAACCACAGACTAAATAAGCACAAACTAGGAAACTACAGCACAAAAGGTTCCTCAACTCTAGAAGCCGTAAATATAGGTTACACTTCTGCCTTAGTACTGGTTTGATCTATAGACTATTCACTCCTGAGCATTGAAAAAATAATCTTGATGGACCCTGGGCTGGTCTCTATCTTGATACTGGCTGGGGAAGAAAAATCTCTGGCTCAAAAAAGGTAATAGGGTCTAGTGAAGGAACCAATCCTAGACACTAGCTGGAGACACATCCCTAGGTTGTCTTTGAAATCTAGGCTATCCACGAACAGTGTAGGATTTGTAGGCTTGGTCTTGGGAACCTCATCTCGTGTAGCGGTAGCACGTGTCCTAGTCATATGCGAAAGAGTGAAACCAAAATTATGCTTTAGAAACAAATTAGCCTCTTAGCACAAAATGAGTGAAAGAAGTTATGAACTCCTAAGAATGTTCTACATCCTCCTAAATATAAGGAACAAACATCATTGTTCTAATTCATGGGAATTTACTAGACACTAGCTCTTATATCAATAATATCGGTTAAACCTAGTCTCTGATACCAATTTGTCATGACATGATTTATATGTTTTTATGGTGAATACTTTATCCTTCTAGTAGAAGGTAATCCAAACAATAATCCAAAACTAGATGCAATGGTCTAACTCAATGGAAAATATCCTAAAAGTCCAAATTTAACTATTAATGACTTAAGAAGTGATAAAACAGTCATAATAGTCTTATAGATAGATAGATAGATAAAATATGTTAGACCATCATAAGACCCGGTAATGTTTGTACAAGAGCTTATACAAAATAACCATAAGTACAAAATATTCAAATATAATCTTTTTTGAAGATGAAAGACAAAACATAGATAAATAGAAGTAAAAGGGTAACTCCAACTTTAAGAGCTCACCCAATCTCTAAAATCAACCCTGCACGAGCATCAAATCAATGGTGATAACTAGTACTCAGATTTGGCCAAAAAGGTAGAAAAGTGTAGTATGAGTGCTGATACAAGTCAAATGACTACCTTAATTTTTGAAGACATGATTGGAGGTCATCATTTAAAGTCTCAATACTTAGTCACCCCGAGGGCACAAAAATATGCAAGGAAGACTCATTTTGATCACAAGCAAGGCTGTGTGTGGAAGATTGCTTGGAGCATCGAAGACTTGAGGACTCATGATTTTGAAAAACACTTAATGGGTCATGATTTGGTCATCTTCATTAAGGGTATTTTGGTCACTTCACTGGGTCCAAATGTACTCCATGGTCACCTCACCCTTTAAGGGCATTGTTGTTATTTTGTCTTATCTTGTAATAAAATATAAATAGAATATTTTAGGTATTTATCTCATTAGTTGTTCATTGATGTAAGACTTGGAATATGAAACACCTTTATTTGTAGGGCTTGGAATAGCCACCACACTGAAATGAGGGTAGTAAGTATGGATATTACTTGTGTTATAATGTTGGCTTGAGACATTGCTGTTTAGAGGAGGTAAAGTTCCTCTTGTGTCAACGTAGGAGTTATTTTAACCGTTGTGTGTAGTGTTAAGGGTACAATATTGAGATATTGTTGGATTTTTAATATTGCACCAACCAAGGTCTAACAATCTATCCATTTTGTTTATGTTGTAATCGTTTGTTTTGTTTTTGTAATTCAAATCCTTGACTTGTTGTTCTTGTTCCATTGTTGTTGCTCTTCATCTTGTTGTAGTTAACATAGTTTGTTTTTATCTATTTTAGGTGATAAACACATCAATACATTGTGTTCTTGTTTTTGTTTGTTGAATTCGAGTGTGATCTTCAAAAGGGTCCTCAGATCTTTGATCTTGTGGACTGATTTTAAAGTGTGTTTGATATTGTCCTTGTAATTCTTGTATCATTTGATATCAGATCCATCTTTTATTTTGATTTAACAAGATCAATCTTGGGCTTGAGAGTTGAGAATAATATAAAAAAAAGTTGAAAAAGAAAAAAAAATTCCAGAAAAGGAGTAATATGCCCGTTCTTGTTGTTCTTGGCCGAGAAAGTTGATGTTCTTATTGTTGTCTTGGCCGAGACAAGTTTCTTTGTGACTAGATCTTGCAGTCTTTTGTTTTTTAGAGCGTTTATAGTGTTGGTTTCTTTCTCACCAACACTAAAAAGTGCCCAAATCTAAGCTTGAACTTGAACTTGTTGATGTTGTTAATGTGAACAAAGTGTGGCTGATTTGATGTTGTTGTCATTCTAAGCCTTGACTGTGTTGAAGGCCTTGTTGTTGGGCATTGTAATTTGTTGTTGTTCTTGGAGAATATTGTTGTTGTTCGTGTTGTTATTGTGTTCTTGTTATTCTTCACCCTTTTCATCTTTTGTTAAAAACAAAAAGTGAACATTAGATCTACAAAAGGTGAAAGACCAAGTTGTAGTACTTGTTGGTGAAAGACTTGATCACATCAGTCAAAAGACTTGACAACCACTTTTCACCTACTTTCCTTGATTTAAGGACCTTGTTTAAAGGAGAAAGTACCAAGAGGTTCAAGTCTTGTTTTGAACTTGAAAAAGAATCTCCAAGACCAAATTTCCCTCCGTTAACCAAATCCACCATTTCCAAATTGTAGATTAGTCAAGACTTAAAATTGGAGAGTAAGATTTTGACATAACCGAGGCTAATAGTGGACTGCCACATCACTAAATTACTATTCACACAATATTTTGAGTTTAACTTTTACATTTTTTAGTTTCATTTTATTGTTTATTAGTTTCATTTGTTGGTTTGAGCACTAATTGATGACCTAGTAATCTTCTACTAGCTTTTTAGTTAGTTTTTGTGTCCGTTTGTTTGTGTTAGCATTATTTTGTGCTTTTCTTGTTTTTGAAATGTAGAATTTCTTGGTTCAAGTTTGGACATTATTTCCTTGAGTCTTCAAACAATGAATCCATTCCGACCAAGGAATAGACTCACCCCTCGACTCATCATGTACTACAAGCCGACTTGCAACACTTATAAATCCAAGTGTGAAACGATCAAGTATGTGAGAGTGTGGTGGTTGTTTCGAACTAACTTGTGTTTTATTTTTTAGATTTGTTCTTTACTTTTTTTTTAGGTGCAATTACGATGGAACCCGTGGTGGCAAATGCTATTTTGGCTAAACTTTAAGCCATTACCCGTCAATAGGAAGTGATAAATGAAAGGTTGGATCATATGGGACTTCTAAGGGAGTAAGTTGGCTACCTGGACACACGTCAATATGAAGACCATAGCTCATGTGAGCTACGAGGTAAAAATGTTATCCCCTGCACTCATATGAATGTAGTTGCAGTTTTACCTAGTGTAGGAGTGCATGATTCTTCATTTTGTGATACTCTTGATATTGTTAGGTCACATGAGTACCAAACTCTTGTTGAAGGTACACAAGCACTATTTGATCCTTTAGATGACGAAATTGATTCTCCTCGTGAGAATGATTTGTGTCCATCTGGTGCTAGCACTTACAACTTGACTTAGGTTCCATTACCAAGTGACGAGAGTATTCATACACTAATTGACCCTTGTGAAAAACAAGGTGAGTCTACGTTAGTATGTGAATTTCCAACAACTAGTGAGGCTGAGCAGAATGATCAACTGGGCGTAGATGATCTTGATTAGCTTGAACATTTCGAAAACCCAATTTGTGATTATCTTTGTAAAGATGATTTTTATTGTGGTCCTTTGGATTTCCGTGATGGCTTGTACGTATATAAGGATAGCTTTTGTGAAAGAGAAGGTGATATGTGCTTAGAAATGCCATCTACTTTGTCTTTATGTGTTTCTTATATTGGGCATATTCCTAGTAGAAATTTTGAAAACTAGTAGTTAGTGCATGCTTGGTAAACCTTTATTTGAAGTTGACTTATGGAACACCTTTCTCAACCCTCTTTTAGTTCATGATATTTTCAATAGTGATAAAGAGGGCTTGGTTAATTTTGAGGATAACACCCTAGGGGAAAGTGAGAGTGGCCAAGACCTAAGCCCTTGGTTATGTCTCCCATTTGATCCCGGTAACTTCTTAGGGTGTGAAGGATGGACAGTTATTGGTCGGTCCACTTGTTTTAGTGATATTGTTATATATGTTAGGTGGACTTTACTTTTAATTAGGACACCACCTCTTGATGGTGATTCCTTTTGACAACTCCTTTGTAATTTTTTTCTAAGTCCCTCGTGATTATACAAAGGACGTGTGGTTATATCTCATGTGTTTACCTCCTTGGTAAGTTGATGTTTTTTACTGTACTAACTCTAACCCCTATGTCATGAGGATGTCGTGCTTATTTGTCTTCTCTTTGTTCTTGTAATGTTTGGATTCGAGGTCGAATCCTTTTCAAGAAGGGAAGGATGATACAAATAAAATAGCCACCTTAATTTTTGAAGACATGATCGGATGTCATCATTTAAAGGATCAAGACTTGGTCACCCCAAGGGCATAATAATATGAAAGGAAGACTCGTTTTGAGCATAAGCAATGTCGTGTGTGGAAGATTGCTTGGATCATCAAAGACTTGAGGACTCACGATTTTGGATAACACTTAATGGGTTGTGATTTGGTCATCTTCATTAAGGATATTTTGGTCACTTCATTGGGTCCAAATGCACTCCATGGTCACCCCACCCTTATCTCGTGTAGCTGTAGCACGTATCCTAGTCATATGAAAAATAGTGAAACCAAAATAATGCTTTAGAAAAAAATTAGACTCTCAGAACGAAATGAGTGAAAGAAGTTATGAACTCCTAAGAATGTCCTATAGCCTTTTGAATATAAGGAACAAATATCATTGTTGTAATTTATAGGACTTTACTAGACAATAGCTCTTATATCAATAATACTGGTGAAACCTAGTCTCTGATACCAATTTGTCATGACATGATTTATATGTTGTTATGGTAAATACTTTATCCTTCTAGCAGTAGGTAAGCCAAACAATAGTCCAAAACTAGCTGAAATGGTCTAACTCAATGGAAAATGGCCTAAAAGTCCAAATTTAATAATTAATGACTTAAAAAGTGGTAAAGAAGTCATAATAGTCTTATAGATAGATAAAATATGTTGAACCATCACAAGACTCGGTAATATTGGTACAAGAGCTAATACAAAATAACCATAAGCTCTAAATATTCAAATATAATCTTTTTTGAAGATGAAAGACAAGACATAGATAAATAAAAGGAAAAGGGTAACTCCGACTTTAAGAGCTCACCCAATCTTTGAATTAACCCTACACGAGCGTCAAATCAATGGTGATAACTAGTACTCAGATCTGCCCAAAAAGGTAGAAAAGTGTAGTAGAAGTTCTGGTACAAGTCAAATGGCTACCTTAATTTTTGAAGACATGATTGGAGGTCATCATTTAAAGGCTCAATACTTGGTCACCCCGAGGGCACAAGAATATGCAAGGAAGAGTCGTTTTGAGAACAAGCAAGGCCATGTGTGGAAGATTTCTTGGAGCATCGAAGACTTGAGGACTCACGATTTTGGACAACACTTAATGGGTCATAATTTGGTCATATTTATTAAGGGTATTTTGGTCACTTCATTGGGTCCAAATGCACACCATGGTCACCTCACCCTTTAAGGGTATTATTGTCATTTTGCCTTGTCTTGTAATAGAATATAAATAGAACATTTTAGGTCTTTTTCTCATTAGTTGTTCATTGTAGAAAGACTTGAAATATGAAACACATTTAGTTGTAGGGCTTGGAATAACCACCACACCAAAATGAGGGCAGCAAGTGTGGATATCACTTGTGTTGTAATATTGGCTTGAGACGTTGGTGTTTAGAGGAGGTAAAGTTCCTCTTGTGTCATCGTAGGAATTAGGATAACCATTGTGTGTAGTTTTAAGGGTATAATATTACGATATTCTTGGATTTTTAATATTATACCAACCCAGGTCTAACTATCTATCCATTTTGTTTATGTTGTAATCGTTTGTTTGTGTTCTTGTAATTCAAATCCGTGACTTGTTGTTCTTGTTCCATTTTTGTTGTTCTTCATCTTGTTGTTGTTAACATAGTTTGTTGTTAGCTATTTTTAGGTGCTAAACACATCAATACATTATGTTCTTATTTTTGTTTGTTGAATCCGAGTGTGGTCTTCAAAAGGGTCCTCAGATCTTTGATCTTGTGGACTGATTTTGAAGTGTGTTTCTTGTTGTCCTTGTAATTCTTAAATCATTTGATATCAGAGACATCTTTCATTTTGTTCTAAAAATATCTATCTTGGGCTTGAGAGTTGAAAAAAATATAAAAAAAAAGTTGAACAAGTGAAAAAATTCCAGAAAAGGAGTAATCTGCCTGTTCTTGTTGTTCTTGGCCGAGAAAGTTGATGTTCTTATTTTCTTGGCCGAGACAAGTTTCTTTATGACTAGATATTGTAGTCTTTTGTTGTTTAGAGTGTTTCTAGTGTTGGTTTCTTTATCACAAACATTAAAAAATGTCCAAATCTATGCTTGAACTTGAATTTGTTGATGTTGTTAATGTGAACAAAGTGTGGCTGATTTGATGTTGTTGTCATTCTAAGCCCTGACCGTGTTGAAGGACTTGTTTTTGTGGAGTTGGGCATTGGAATTTGTTGTTGTTCTTGGATAATATTGTTGTTGTTCGTGTTGTTATTGTGTTCTTGTTATTCTTCACCCTTTTCATCTTTTGTTAAAACAAAAAGTGAACATTAGATCTACAAAAGGTGAAAGACCAAGTTGTAGTACTTGATGGTGAAAGACTTGATCACATCACTCAAAAGACTTGACAACCACTTTTCACTTACTTTCCTTGATTTAAGGACCTTGTTTCAAGGAGAAAGTACCAAGAAGGTCAAGTCTTGTTTTGAACTTGAAAATGAAGCTCCAAGACCAAATTTCCCTCCATTAACCAAATCTACCATTTACAAATTGTAGATTGGTCAAGACTTGAAATTGGAGAGTAAAATTTTGACATAACCGAGGCCTATAGTGGACTGCCATATCACTAAATTACTGTTCACACAATATTTTGAGTTCAACTTTTAGATTTCTTAGATTCATTTTATTGTTTCTTAGTTTTATTTTTTTGGTTTGAACACTAATTGACGACTTTGTAATCTCCTACTAGCTTGTTAGTTAGTTTTTGTGCCTGTTTGTTCGTGTTACCATTATTTTGTGCTTTTCTTGTTTTTGAAATATGGAGTTTCTTGGTTCAAGTTCGGACATTATTTCCTTGAGTCTTCAAACAAAGAATCAATTCTGACAAAGTAGTAGACTCACCCCTCGACTCATAGCGAACTACAAGACGACTTGCAACACTTGTGAATCTAAGTGTGAAATGATCAAGTGTGTGAGAGTGTTGGTGAGGTTGTTTCGAACTAACTTGTGTTTTATTTTGTAGACTTGTTCTTTCCTTTTTTTTTAGGTGCAATTACGATGGAACCCGCAGCTGCAAGTGCTATTTTGGCTAAACTTTAAGCCATTACCCGTCAATAGGAAGTGATAAATAAAAGGTTGGATCATATGGGACTTCTAAGAGAGCAAGTGGGCTACCTGGACATACGTCAATATGAAGATCGTAGCTCATATGAGCTACGAGGTAAAAATGTTATCCCCTGTACTCATATGAATGTAGTTGCGGTTTTACCTAGTGTAGTAGTGCATGAGTCTTCATTTTGTGATACTCTTGATATTGTTAGGTCACATGAGTACCAAACTCTTGTTGTAGGTACACAAGAACTATTTGATCCTTTAGATGACGAAATTGATTCTCCTCGTGAGAATGATTTGTGTCTATCTGGTGCTAGCACTTACAACTTGACTTAGGTTCCATTTCCAAGTGACGAGAGTATTCACACACTAGTTGACCCTTGTGAAAAACAAGGTGAGTCTACGTTAGTATGTGAATTTCCAACAACTAGTAAGGGTGAGCAGAATGATCAATTGGGCATAGATGATCTTGATTAGCTTGAATATTTAGAAAACCCGAGTTGTGATTATCTTTGTGAAGATGATTTTGATTGTGGTCCTTTGGATTTTCGTGATGGTTTGTACGTATATGAGGATAACTCCTGTGAAAGAGAAGGTGTTATGTGCTTAGAAATGCCATCTACTTTGTCTTTATGTGTTTCTCATGTTGGGCATATTCCTAGTGGAAATTTTGAAAAATAGTAGTTAGTGCATGCATGGGAACCCTTTATCTGTAGTTGACTTATGGAACACCTTTCTCAACCCTATTTTAGTTCATGATATTTTTAATAGTGACAAAGAGGGCTTGCTTAATTTCGAGGATAAAACCCTAGGGGAAAGTGAGAGTGGCCTAGATCTAAGCCCTTGGTTACGTCCCCCATTCGATCCAGTAACTTGTTAGGGTGTGAAGGATGGATAGTTGTTGGTTGGTCCACTTGTTTGTGTGATCTTGTTATATATGTTAGGTGGACTTTACTTTCAATTAGGACACCACCTCTTGATAGTGATTCCTTTTACCAACTCCTTAGTAATTTTTTTCTAAGTCCCTCGTTATTACACAAAGGACGTGTGGTTATATCTCAAGTGTGTACCTTCCTGGTATGTTGATGTTTTTTATTGTTCTAAATCTAACCCCCATGTCATGAGGATGTGGTGCTTGTTTGTCTTCTCTTTGTTCTTGCAAGGTTTGGATTCGAGGTCGAATCCTTTTCAAGAAGGGAAGGATGATACAAGTAAAATGGACACCTTAATTTTTGAAGACATGATTGGAGATCACATTTAAAGGCTCAAGACTTGGTCACCCCGAGGGCACAATAATATGCAAGGAAGACTCGTTTTGAGCACAAGCAAGGCCATGTGTGGAAGATTGCTTGGAGCATCTAAGACTTGAGGACTCACGATTTTGGACAACAATTAATGGGTCAGATTTGGTCATCTTCATTAAGGATATTTTGGTCATTTCATTGGGTCCAAATGCGCTCCATGGTCACCCCACCCTTTAAGGGCATTGTTGTCATTTTGCCTTATCTGGTAATAGAACATAAATAGAACATTTTAGGTTTGTTTTCTCATTAATTGTTCATTGATGTAAGACTTGGAACATGAAATACCTTTAGTTGTAGGGCTTGGAATAGCCACCATACTAAGGGCAACAAGTGTCGATATCACTTGTGTTGTAATATTGGCTTGAGACGTTGGTGTTTAGAGGAGGTAAAGTTCCTCTTGTGTCAACGTAGGAGTTAGGTTAACCGTTGTGTGTATTGTTAAGGGTCCAAGATTGCCATATTCTTGGATTCTTAAGATTATACCAACCAAGGTCTAACTATCTATCCATTTTGTTTATGTTGTAATCGTTTGTTTGTGTTCTTGTAATTCAAATCCGTGACTTGTTGTTCTTGTTCCATTGTTGTTGTTCTTTATCTTGTTGTTGTTAACATATTTTGTTGTTAGATATTTTTAGGTGATAAACACATCAATACATGGTGTTCTAGTTGTTATTTGTTGAATCCGAGTGTGGTCTTCAAAAGGGTCCTCGGATCTTTGATCTTTTGGACTGATTTTGAAGTGTGTTTCATGTTGTCCTTGTAATTCTTGTATCAAGTACCAAAACCATAGGTACTCAGTAGGCATCATTGGCTAACTAAGCTAATTCATGATATGAATTCGATAAAATACAAGATAAAATAGGCAAAGTCAAAGTAAAAGGGGCAAACCTGGAAATATGCTCCAACACTGCAGTATATAGATAATTAACTATATACAAAATGGTATCAAAAACGTCATACAAATATAACTACTAGATTGGCCCCCATAAGCCAATAAGTGCGGCAAAGTAAATAAACCAATGCTGGCACCCATAAGCCTGGAGGGTACAATTAAGGGAAATTGCGTAAATGAATAACCATAAGTTACCAATTATCATTCCTTAACCTAGAATCCATCCAAACCGTATCTTATCATAATAACTCCTAATGTGAGACTTGAACCAGAACTCAATTGCATTATCATCAATTATAGGACTTGAGCCAAATCTCATATATATATATATATATATATATATATATATATATAAACCGTATCAATGAACCATCCCAATAATTCATATCAATAAATTACCATAACAAACTATAAAAATAATAATCCCTTTACTCGTATCTACACACTAGACCAAGGATTATATCAATAGTTCATACCAATACCCATAACTATAAACCATACCGATCCTACATTTATCAAGTCATTCCAATAACCATGTCTATGGACCATGTCAATAGTCATATCCATAAGTCATATCGATAATCATATCTATAAGCCATAACATTAATCATATTTATAGCCCATATCATTAGTCGTATCTATAGGTCATATCATTAATCATATCTATAATCCATATCATTATCACTAATCATATATATATGCCATATCATTAATCATATCTAAAGCCAGGACATTAAACATATTTGTAGGCGATATCATTAATCATATCAATGAATAACTGAATTAGCATCAACTTCCAATAACCAACTAGCAATCATTAAATATATTCACTCCTCTCAAGTCTCGAACCAAACATTAATAAGGGTATATCATGTGTAAATAAGTTTACACAACTAAAGCAAGCCTTGGCTTAAGGAGAGTCGGAGGGGACTACTTCTAATTCTCAAAATCCATTTAGGCAAATTTTACGCCAGACTAGGCTAAGGTATCTAAATTCATTTCTAGATGTTGAATAAGACATATTAGCCCTTGGATAACAATTCCTTCCAACTGTAATCAACTAAGTCAATCCTACCTAAAGTAATAACAACTAAGGAAATTTTTCATAATATGAGGAACTAAGGAAAATTCATCCTTAATATGAATCATGAAGCCAACATCACCGAAGACATGATAACTAAGCTAATTACTCCAAATTTACAATTTTAAGATAGCCTAAATGGATCAAGTAATCCAATTTTTTTTATTCATACTTCCACCATCTAAATCCCACCCCATATCTAGTATAATGTCATATCATACTACAAGATATCTCAATCTATGAAGAAGGTAAACCTAGCCGACCTAGACGCCGAAGAAAATCTTAAAGAATCTAATAGACCACTAATTTTCTTTTCTGAGAAGCTTCTGCAAAATGCACGCTATCAAAATCATAATCTACTTATCAAAACAAGAACAATGATACCCATATAGCACTATTATCCTTTGGGTCCAAAATTATGTAAAAATCTCATATGGAGCTATTTACGTGCTCGCACTATGAACACCAATACACATACCTCTATGCTCTAGAAACATTTACCCTTAAAAATGGGTGAATTCTAAGCTTTAATGGTGCTATGACCAAGCCACCAAAATTTTAGGGATTTTAGAAGAAGATAGAGGAATTAACTAAGAAATTAATGGGAACTTACCACAAATTCAATGGTAAAATACGTAAATTAACTAAACCAAAGCTCCAAAATCACCCATAATTGATTCTCCCAAGTTTTCCAACCTTTTTGGGTGCACAGTTCTAGAGAAGGATGAAAAGTGGTGAAAATTGGGGTATTTATATCCTTCCCAGGCTTACAGGTGGCACTTAAGCGAACATCAGGTCACTTAAGTGAATATTGCTTAAACAATAGGTGTTGCATTCACGACACTAGCAACCTCTGCATATGTTGCGTAAGTGATGTTTTTGCTTATGCGATACTAGTGGGCCAAGCTAGGTCGCTTAAGTGACTTGTTGGTTGTGTACGCGATGCACTAGACACCAGCTGATAAGTCTCTACCAATCCCTCGATATTCATCTGGAATGCTTTATACATAGATAAATTGGAAAAGGGTCAGAATTACCCTTCAAGTATTGAAATTGTTCAAAAATACCCTTCAAGTGTTGAAAATGGTTCAAAAATACCCTTCCATCCATCTTATGGCTCAAAAATACCCTTGCAACTAACGATTTTTAAAAGTCATAATTAAAAATTCAAAAAAGGGTTAGAAATAACATTTAAATATTGAAATTGGTTCAAAAATACCATTTATCCACCTTTATGGATCAAAAATACCCTTGCAACGAACGATTTTCTTAAATCATAAATAATTTTTTTTTAAATACATAGCACCTTTCACTTGGTTGAAACCAAATTAATTAAAATGTTATACCCAATCCAACCCCAACTCAAGCTATCCGATTCAAATCATATAAAGGTTGCCCCAACGTCAATAATGCTAGGCTTTAATATAGCGGCAAAATGAGACAATATAAACTTTCTGAAAGCATTATTTAATCCGTGCTTTTGCAGAATATCTATAGTAAATAAAATACCAGTACTTTCAGTAATTTTACTCTTTCATGCAAACGTCAAATCTTATAACTATTATCCATTACTCTGTTTCTTTGTTTATCGAAGTATAATGATCAGGCTAATTAATATTTGATGTGAATTTGGATATAAATTTTTTAATTTTTTGTAATAAAATTTATATATTAAAAATTATGTTCATAAAATAATTGCACTATTAAAAGATTTAATATAATTAATAATTTAAAATATTTTATGTAAATAATAATTAAAAAATATAAATTAAAACGGAGGATATACAATATCATTATTTGACATTACTGTTCTATAATATGCTCAAAATCTAACCTTAAAGATGCATGCTACATTTTTTGGGGCAGGGAATATAACTATGGAGTACATTCTCTTTCCTTTATAAAGAATCATCGCAATCTACTAGTATAATATTTCAGGTTAGAGTTAAAATGATAGAAAATTGTATAATAAAGAATATAATAAATACCAATTCCAAACGAGTTAAATGATAATTAATTATTTAAGGCCATTTGTAGAAAAAAAATAGGTAAGAGATTTTGATGTAAAACTTTGATTAATCATGAACCTTGGAGTGTTCTTTTATGCCGACGCTAGAACTACCAGAAAAAGCATCACCGCACCATTACAACTTTTAAGGGTGGGTTTGGTGCGAACAAAAATGTCCGTTTGACTAAAAATTTTGAAAAATATTTTTCCTAAAAAGCATATTTATTCTAAATTTCAAACTAAGAAAAATAACTTCCCTAATCAAAGTAGGGAAAATAAATTACAAAGCTTATACCACTCAAAATCACCCACCCCACCCCAAAGCTTGAGTTGAGGTCGGATTGAATATAAAATTTAAATTAATTTAGTTTCAACCAAGTGAAAGATGCCACGTATATTAAAAAAATTATTTATGATTTAAGAAAATCATTAGTTGTAAGGGTATTTTTGAGTCATAAAGGTGGATGGATGGTATTTTTGAATCAATTTCAATACTTAAAGGATATTTCTAACCCTTTTCTGAATTTTTAATTTTGATATTTACAAACCGTTAGTTGCAAGGGTATTTTTGAACCATAAAGGTGGATGGAGGGGTATTTTTGAACCATTTTCAACACTTGATGGGTATTTCTGGCCCAATAGGTTAACGAAGGGTATTTTTGACCCAATTTCAATACTTGAAGGGTATTTTTGATCCTTTTCTGTGGATAAACTATTCTACCCTATCAAATTTGATGTTTTGGACTCAATGGCATAGTCAAAATTTTCATCCAAAGTCATTTCAATAAAAAGTGGGTCCCACACCCACTTACCATTTTTCTTAACTTTCGGCCAATATCTCAAATTGAGTTCAGGAGTCTTAAGACTAACCAAGGGTCTGCCTATCCCAAAATATGTTCCAAAGTTATAGGAATAGTTAGAATTGGAGTATGAGGTCGTTTGACTAAAGTTTTCACCCAATAGATAATTTTAATGAATGAAGGCTTCAAAATTGAGAATAGGCTCCAAAAAACAAATGAACCACCTAGTAACCACAATGTCAGTCCCAAAAAGTCATAAATGACTTAAATGAGATATAGGAAATATCTAAATGACAAAAATAAGCAAAAATACATAAAATGACCCAGAGGGTCATTACAAGACTATTTTTGATGAGTTGAGTGACTTGATCCCACTTCGGTGGCACTCATTAGACTAATGACTGGTCTCTCTGAAGTTGTAACAAATCCTTAAAGCCCTAACGTAGAGAGAATATATTTTAACCCCAACTCTAACCAACTAACATTTGGGACTCACTACTGAAGTGACCATTCTCCCCATAATCATAACATATATCAAGAGCCTTAGGTTAGAAGGGAACATATGCTGACCATGCCTGAATATATAACTGATATTTGGGGCACTCCTTAGACCAATGGCTACTCTCACTACAACTAAATCAAGCTCTTGGAATACTCTAATGTACTATACCCACAAATACAGAATGGCCGCCACGACCTAAAGATCCATATTTAATACTCTGCAACGTATGAAAAGAACTCTACCCATTATGATTACCATGATTGATTTGAGAGTCACCTAAAGTTTGTGATTCTATTTGTTTGGAACTGGAAAGCTACAAGGTAAACTGATCCACATAAAAAGAATCCTAACCCCAGATGTAATGCCATTAATACTATACTAAAGGACATAGCCTTTTATTGCCACCTCTAAATATCCTAATACATTCTTTCTCTATAGCCATTGCGTGATCAATAACTTAAGAGATAAAAGACCCAGCTTCTATCAAATGCTCCGACACCAAACAAATTGGCATGGGTAATCCTCTAATAATCCAGGAAATATCTCATGCTTTGAAGGATATAGCACAGAAGCATGTCTATCTTACTTAAGATACCCAATATCATACTCTAAAATAGACAAAACACCTTGCTAAATACTAATAAACCCAAATCTATAATGAGAATCAAACAATGTACCGAATATCACCCTTGACTGTGAGGTATCCATAAAAAGGCTTGTAATCCCCAACACTGAATCTTGAAAGGCCGATGTAGTCACAAACTCTACTAGAGCGTTGGCATACCCTAAATCTCCTGACTGATGCTGAAGATCATACATATTAATCTTTGATTCTCTAGTCCAACATTGTGCTAAAACTCTGAAAACCCATTCAAAAGTCTCATATGCATCTATTTATAAACTTGTATTATCCATATAGAATAAAATAGAGTCAAGGAATATACTAGAGTCTCATATGGACACACAATAAGGAGTTCAGATTAAAAATTCCTGACAATGCCATGAATTCTCTTGAAGATTGGATATAGATATCTTCGTACTGATCGAAAATACTATAAGACACTTAGATCTAGTATCAACACACTGGTAAACTTAGGCTTTGATACCAACTTGCCCTGATCTAATTTCTCAAGTCATGATGGTACATACTATGACCTATGACCAGGTAAGCCAACCCATAGTCCAAAATCAGTTGTTGTGAACTATTAAGAGGAATGAAAAAAATAATGGAATAAATATAATAAAAGGGATAATATGTATAAAATGACCCCAAGACCTGGTGAAGTTAATAACAAGAGCTTCTAATACAATATAAGTACAAGCAAAATAAATAAATATGCATGTACAACCTATCTCTAAATACAATATAAAGATTAATATAATTAATCAAAGTGAGAGTAGAAATGATACAAACATCAGGAGCTCATCCCAAATATCTCATCCATATCTGCTCCACATGATGCACACATAAACTGTGAGAACTCATATTATGATTTGTATGTTGCAGAAGTGTAGTATGAGTACCAACCATATGGTACTAAGTAGGAAACTGCCGACTGCCCTTAAAAGTTAGTGCATACATAAATAACATGTAAAGAAGGAATATAAAGTACAAACAACTATCTAGGAAGATAAACACAATAAGGCTAGTGATACAATATGGATATAAACTATCGTGTCATACTAGTAATATGAATTTGAAGTAGAATATCATATATCACTATCCAATATACCAATGAAGATTTGAAGTATGATATATAGTAATATACAATGTGAATGATCAAGAAAAAAGGCATGTACGATAATACCACATATAAACATACATATAGGCATATAAGACTAACTTAAAGGTACAACCTAAGGTAGTCAACCTCAGTTCTCTAAGGGATCCTAACCAAGAAGGATGCTAATGCTAGCATAATCAAGGTCCCTAACCATAATTTCTAACCATGAGATAACCATCCATAAAGTTATTCACCATAAAAAAGGAAAAGGATTAGAATCATACCTCAAACCTCAGTACCTATCCATAATCAGCCTACCATGAACTAACCATAATAACAACAAGGAAGAAACATATTAGTCCATACAAATAATACCTAATTTGTTCCCCATAAACCAGAAAGGTTCAATCAACACTCAGTGAATGATAACCATACCTATACCTATGCAACCCGCTATAAGAAAAATAGATAAAACCACCAAATCATATATTGGTGATAGGAAATCCATATGAATGAATGCAAGTAAATCCATAGTATTATATTTAATCCAGGTGCCATAACATACCAAGTGTATACACCTTCTTTAGCTCAACAACTTGCAAAGGTAGGACATATGATAATATCCTTTATCCAGTTCAATGACTCACAAATAAAATGGTCTTTAGGAGATTTAGGAATATCTATTCATAGTACATAATCCCGATCTAGGATTTTCAATCATAATCATCATTAATCTACTTCATCTAGTATCGAAGATATGTATATATAAGAAGTGCATGGACTCAAAATGTGTCTAAAAAGTGCAAGTCTATTGATCTATTTCCTAAGATCAACTCCAGAACTAAATCAGTATCATAGAGTAAAATGGTCAAAATATCCCAAAACCAAAGTCAATAGTAGTGGCAAGAAAATGGATAAGCCATGGACCAGAATCAATCTTGATCAAATTTCCAAAACCTCATTTTTATTTCTAAAAGCTCATAAATCATCAATTAAGATGGTATGATTCCCATTATAAGATAATCAATTTTAAAAGTGAAAAGTGTGAATAAATCCTTTTTTAGAAAACAATAGTCAAATCATGGTTTTGGTTGGAGTCGTACCACTAAGTGAGCATGAATATATAAAAATTTATGAGTGCCAGCACTAGTATCCAAATAATACAATCATAATCGACTAGGAATCTATAAACTAAAGTCATGGCCTTTATAAGGATATAATACTCACGTAGAGTCCAACTTGTATCGTAGCCACGACCTCTGGCATGATAGTATATAACTATCATAATAGTAATATTGTAATCTAGGAAACAATGATTCAATTCACTAAGTCAAATAATAAATGTTATAGTAAAGGTTACTTAGGTAGTTAGCATCAACAATGATTTACATCAATAATGATTCACATGCTTATATTCTTGGGTGATAGACCTCAATATCTATAGCAAATATTTCATCCTAAGGGTGGGATTACATTTTTACCCTAAATTCCCTAAATAGGTTAAGTCATGATATTCTAGTCATAAACATGTCTTATCATCCTTACCTAGTATGCAATCTCTACCATATATTATCTTATAAAGAAAAAGTGATTGAAGCTTACCTCAATATCAAAACTTCAATTCTTGAATTATCCATATTTTACTCGTCTTTGCTCCATGAAACCAAAATACTACTATGCTATCAAAATTGTACATTCCCATAGAAATAAAATGAGCCTCGTTACTATATAAAGGGTCGGGTCCAAATTTGTGTCCATAACAGATCTGTTGGGCCTATAAATAGAATCTAGAATTGAGTCCGTCAGGAGGTCCTTCAAAGGACAAGAAATACATTCTCAAAAGTTGAGCACAAATGGTGCATAAATTGGAGCCTAATCAGTGCCTAAACTCTAAAAATTTAAAGATCTAATTTCAAAGAATGTATAATAAAATAAGATCGAGTTGACAGGGTAAATAATGAGAAATGACCAAGGAGTGTTAGACAAACTTACCTTAACTTCAATGGATGATTCCTCACACTTTTCCTCTCTTCAAGATCTCAAAAATGGTGGGAAAATGGTTGATAAAATAAGAGGAAGATCAGGTAAATAAGGGAGATTTAAAAATCTCCATGTTCTGCTAAAGCGATATTTTTTCTACTTAAGCAACACAAGTTGACTAAAGAGGTCAAGCATTAAAATACAGGAATTACTAAAGCAATCTACTAGCCGCTGAAGCGATGTCCTCTTAAGCAAACACTGACCACTAAAGCTATAATGACTTAAATTTTGGTATTTTGTGTGAAATATTTATTTATGTGTGATTTGACTAATTTACCCTTCTCTGTGATTGCATTATGGTGTTTTGGAGTTGTGGAGATGATTAGCATGGTTCCTAACGCATTTTGGTGTGGTTTATGCAAGATTGTGATTTTTAATAGACTTAAAGGCTTACTATTTGACTTTGGTCATTATGTTTGGATCTATGCATTGGATGATAAAATAGACTGTGCCAATAGATTAAAATGTCAATTTTAGGTTGGTAACATAGTTGGTGTGTTTTTAAGGCTTTTATATCTTATTTTAACTCTCTATTTGAAAATTTGTGAAAATAGGTCTTGGAGGTCAATTCTGTGAGAACAACATTTTTTTTAAAAATATGATATCATCATTAAGTCTAGAACATCAAATTTAGTGGGGTAGCATAGTTTGTTTGTGTAATTAGGATTCTGGATGAATCCCAAGAGGTCCATGGAGACTTGGAATTCTCCAAGTCTCTAGTTTGTGCACTATCTTCAGTATTGCTTTTTCCATTCAGGAAACTTTGCCTGCCAACCAAAGATTTGTTTAAGTGACACCAGGCTCGATTAAGTGATTTCCACCTTGGTCTCTTAAGAGATAGTTGCCTAAGCAATTTGGTGGTCGCTAAGGCGATGCTTAGGTGGATTACACCCATTTTTTTGAGATTCTTTCATCGTTTTGGAGACTTGGAACATGGGGTTTCGATTTTTGGATATTTTCTTCAATTTCTAAGCCTGTGTAAGCCCTAAACTTCTATTTAACTACTTTTGTTTGATTTATCATTTTAATCTTGTTTAAACTCAAATTAAAAGATAAAATTTTAGAATTTTGGCCTGGAAGGACAAAATTATCATTTCTATTATTCAAACCCTATTTTTACCACATTTTTACTTGGGTTTTATTATGAGTTCCATTAATCTTGAGAAAAATGATTTGGATTAAAAATCTAATTTTACCCTTCTTTTTGAAAAACCTATTTTGGGGGTCCATTTTGACCCTAATTAAAATGTGGATAATATGAGTATCATTGTCTTTGTTTTGACATCTAGATTTTATATTTATTTGTCTTAATTGATTTCTAGGTCTATACGTAAGGCAAAAGCTCGGTGATAGAGGCTTATTTTTTCTAGTTTTGCTAGTTGAGGTAGGTTATTGCTTAGCTTTCTTCATACTTGGTTGGGCAGTTAATAATATTGTAAAATCATGTTATGGGCATAGGGTTGTATAATGTAAAATGTGTTTAGATCATTTATGTGCCCATCTGGGGGCCTATATAAATAAAAATTGGTGGTTTTTGAGACATTATATGGTACGTGTGACTGTATAGGGTCTTATATGTTGTTATTGGCCTAGTAATGATATATGTATGTTTTGTGGAAAAATCATAGATATTGGGATTTATATGGTACGAGTGGTATTTTCTTTTATATTTCACTTGATGGTTTT
Organism: Capsicum annuum; assembly: GCF_002878395.1. Lineage (NCBI taxonomy): Eukaryota > Viridiplantae > Streptophyta > Magnoliopsida > Solanales > Solanaceae > Capsicum > Capsicum annuum. The sequence goes on along the minus strand of NC_061120.1, from coordinate 88,329,521 downwards.
TGGATAATATTGGATCATGGATGGTTGGTTGATTTTAGTGGATTTTTGACTAACATGGTTGTTATATTAGATATTCTCATTTTGGTAGATTGTGAGCATATATCCTCATATCATATTCACTCATTAAACATCAGTTCCACTATGAAAATAATGGAAATGTGGCTTTATCTTACAAAAATATGGCATTTTTAAAACTCTCTACCGATGTTTATGCTGAAGAGGAGTTATAGGTATTGGTATTTGATAATATTTTTATACAGGTTGATGAAACCCCCATGGATCCTACATAGATCTTAATAGGTATGGGTTGATGAAACTCTCATAGATCCTATATCCATAGCTGATCTTGGTAGGTATATATGGAGGTTGTGCAATAACCTTATGCATCATCATCATCATCATCATCTTCTTCATTATTGCCTTTCATATATTGTGCTTGTTCTGTAATTGTTTTTTTATTTATGACATGATATATGTCCATTTGTTCTATCTTTTAAACTTATAATCAGAGTATGTGTATACTTGTTCTTCTTTCACTTACTTGTTGTTATATGTGTATATTGTAGAACTTTTAGTGGAATCAGTGTAGCTTATTATTTGGGACATTTTCTGATTACAGGTGATGTGCCCATAGTTTTTGTTTATATACTTTATTTCTACTTTACTTAGTCGATCTATGATACCTACTGAGTACAAGTGGATTGTACTCATCCTACTACACTCTTCCAATCCTTATCTAGGTATGAGTGCACCATATTGATAGCATTTTCAGGTGGCATTTGGAGTCAATTCAAGATAGTAGTTGATCTATGCATTTGGAGTTGACTACTACCTTTTCTTATCTAGACTATGTCTTATAGTATTTAGAGACAGAGTTTGTTCTTTTTTAATATCTTGTGTATATTTTACTTTGAGTTGTATTAGTTGATTCTTACACTATAACACTAGGTTTTTGGGATTTGCTTTGGTATCTTGGTTGTTTTATAATATTATCATATTTGTGTGGTTTGACTTTATTCTAAAAGCCCTACCTTAGTTTTTGATGTTAATTTCATATTTTATATCAGTTTGGGTGATAGGCTTACTTTCAAGGCTAGCCACAATAAGTTCCCTCATGACCTTTAGTTTTTGGGTCGTGATAGATTGGTATTATAGCCAGGTTCATTGGTCTTAATGGTATAATAATAGGGTTTCTAATAAAGTCTTACAAATTAGTATATAGACGTCTATATCTATCTTTGAGAGGTTATAAGATGTCTTTAGAAAATATCTCTTATTTTGTTCCTAATCATGTAGATCATTCTTACCATGGGTCCTAAGGCATATTTCATTCTTTTTGCAAAGATTGATGAGGATTAAGTCTAGTGAAGTCGGAGACGCAGATCCATTATATGAGAAAAGAGCATAGTCTAGAAGGCATTGCAAATTGTGGTCAAGTTCAACATGGAGAACTGGCATGAGGATCTGCCCCATCTAAACATAACACTACAGGACTCTCCCCCATGCCTCAAGTTGAGCATATTGTAGTTATGTGGCCTACTCTAATCTCGCAGAGTTCATCTACCCCTATCTCGGAGAGGTTATTGGTCTAGTTATTGACCCATTTGGATATTTCTCATGTAAGTGCACCTAGTATTACTCCATCTTTGGGTATTGTACCTCCATCTGTGACAGTCTACTTATGGTGTTTCTCTAATTCCAAGTATGTATTTACCAATTGTACTCACATCTGCTTATGGTACTCCACAGACTCCAAGTCTAATTCCTTATTCAGGGCCTATATCTAAGTATAATAATTCAAGATCTAGAGTTCATCCTTCTTTTATGATGCCTCCTTAGATGGGTTCTCAGCTAAAAAAATTTACTATTTCTCCTATTATTACACATATAGTTATGTATTCTAAGGATCAGAAGAGGTTTGAGAGGTTTACTTATTTGGGTCCTCCTAGGTTTACTGATGTCATAGGCTAGGAGGGTTATGAGTTCTGGATGGATTGTCATAAGACATTGTATAACTTGCTTTTCTTGATTCACATAGGATGATGAATACTACTTATCAGTTGGGAGATGAAGAAAAAGATTAGGGGAGGTCACTTGTTAGTTATCAACCTCTTGGTTCTCCAATGATGAATTGGGATTTCTTGATAGTTTTTTCCTTTAGTTTAAGAGATTAGATGAGAGATGTGATTGATTTATTAGAGAAAAGATCCATGCCTATTGTAGAGTATAAGACATGATTCCATGCCTTATCTAGATATTCGTATGCCCATATGTCACCGAGTCTAAGAAGATTCAGAAGTTCATGGAAGGGGTTGGATGTTTCTCAACACTTTGTTAAGATATATATGGTAGTGTCTGGGGAATCATTTTAGAGTACTGTGGATCATGCTAAGATGACTTGTCTATTCTTTAAGAGTCTCAGTGAGATGCCAAGAATGTACGCTATTGGGGCGACTTCAGTTATATTTTCTAAGGTAAAGATTCTAGAGGCTTCTGTGGATATCATGGCCAACAAGTGCAGACAGCCTTATGGAGGTTAGGTGGTAGGTTTTTATGTACAATAGCTTTGGGTGTTCGTCCTAGCTCAACTGTACCTCTTTCTATTGAGTAGGCCTCAAGACTTGATTTGTGTGTGATAAGGATACCCATATTCCCAAGGCTTGTCTGCCTTATGTTTTTAGAGCTACTTTAATATTTGCTATGAGAGGTAGACTTTCTACTATATATGCAAGAGCCAGAGGTAGTGGTTCCCATGGTGGTGGTCAGGGGACTACTCGGCTAGGTGGTGGATGTGGACAATGCTATGCTATACCTGCTAGGCCAGAGGTAGAGGCCTCTGATGCTATCATCATAGGCATTATCCCTATTTGATTTAGATTTATATCTATGTTATTTTATCTAAGATTGACTTTCTCTTGTGCGTCTACATATTTTGCTTAGGTTTTAATTCTTTTTGTGCTCCTTTTGATGTGTCTATCCATGTATCTACCCCCATAGGAGACTCTTTTATAATGGGTCGAGTGTACCAATCTTATATCATGGCTTTTGTGGGGCATGAGACTTGGGTAGATTTGATTGTCCTAGATATGGTGGATTTTGATGTCATATTAGGTATTGATTGGTTAGATCCTTATCATGTTGTCATAGATTGTTATGCTAAGACCATGACTTTAGCATCCCTGAGTATGCCAAGGATTTCATAGGGTGTTATGCGTTATTTAGGTCCCAAAAGGGTTATATCTGCTTTTCAAGCTCATCATTTGATTGAGAAGGGATGATTATCTTATTTAGCTTATATTTTTAATACTAGTACTATTTTATCTCCTTCCTTGGGTTCTATCATGTTGTTTGTGATGTCTTGGATACTTTCCTTATAGATTTACCTAGTGCCTTTGGATCTTGATATTTACTTTTCCATTGATATTGAGTTGGACACCAAGCTTATTTTTGTTCCTCCTTATAGGATGGTTCCAGTAAAATTAAAAAACCTGTTGCAAGAGTTATTAGATAATGGGTTTATCCGACCTAGTGTATCACCTTGGAGGTGCCTATATTGTTTGTAAAGAAAATGTAAGGGTTTATTCACATGTGTATTAATTATCAATAGTTGAATAAGGTGATAGTTAAGAATAAGCACCCTATTCCTCTTATTGATGATTTTTTCAATCAACTTTAGGGTTCTTTGGTGTTTTTTGAATAGTGATTTAAGGTTATGATATTGCCAGTGGAGGGTTAGAGCTTTGGATATCTCAAAGACAGCCTTTCGGACTCGTTACAGTCATTATAAGTTCTTGGTCATATCCTTTGTGTTGACCAATGCCCCAACTGCATTCATGGAGTTGATGAACCAGGTAGTTTGATCATATCTCGGTTCTTTTTCATTGTATTTGTAGATAGTATTTTGGTTTATTTCAAAAGTGAGACCAATAATAAGGAGCATTTATAGATTGTGCTTTAGAGATTAAGGGATGAGAAGTTGTATGCTGAGTTCTCTAAGTTCAAGTTTTGTTAGCGTCTATCTCTTTCTTAGGTCATGTGGTGAACAAAGATAGTATTATAGTCGATCTATCCTAGATTACAATGGTTCATGATTGGGCTAGGCCTACTTCTCCTATCTAGATTTGGAGTTTTATTAGTTTAGCGGGCTATTATTGGAGTTTTGTTGAGGGTTTTGCATTTATTGTAGCACCATTTACCAAGTTTATTCAAAATAAGATTTTCTTTTAGTGGCTTGATGATTGTGATATGAGCATTCAAAAACTCCCAAATATATTGACATCAACTCCTATCTTGACCTGTTCCAAAGAAGGCATGAGTTTTACCGTATTTTATGATGCTTCATGTGTCGATTTAGGTGTTTTGTTGATTCAAGAGGGTAAGGTGATTGTGTACTCTTCTCTTCATTTGAAGCCCCATGAGAGAATTTATCCTACCCATGATTTAGAGTTGTATATGGCAATATTTTCTTTGAAGCTGTGGAGGCACTATTAGTATGGGGTCTATTATGAGATTTTCTCAGAACACATAATCTTCAGTATTTCTTCACCCAGCAAGATCTTAATAAAAAGAAGTATCATTAGGTTGAGTTGCTTAAGGATTATGACATGACTATTTTATATCATCCGAGCAAGGCTAATGTGGTTATGGATACCTTGAGCAGAAGTCAACTTGCATGGGTAGCTTTTTGCACATTTTGACTCAGGAGAGGCCTTTGGTTAGGCTTAATATTTTGACACCTAAAGTGTTTTGTTATTTGTGGTGGCTAGGTTTTACTTTATAGAGAAGATTCGAGACCATTGGTTTAATATTGTTAGGTTGAGAGTGATTTGGGATATAGTGTTGGGTGGTGAGGCTAAGGAATCCTTACTTTATTCAGATGGCTCTTTTAGGATTAGAGGCCGAGTTTGTATGCCGAGAGTGCGTAATTGGATTATATTTATTTTTGAGGAGGCCTAATGTTCTAGGTATTCTATCCATCTAGAGGTGACTAAGATGTACTGTGACTTGAGGTAACATTACTGGTGGGGTGGTGTGAGAAAAGATATAGCGGATTTTGTAGCTCATTGCATATATTACCATCAGGTAAAGGCCGAGCATTTGTGACCTGGTAGTTTACCCATTCTCGAGTGGAAATAGGAATGGATTAATATAGACTTTATGATAGGGTTTCTTCGTACTTCTTGTGGTTTGAATATTGTTTGGGTCATCATTGAAAGATTGACTAAATATACTCATTTTATTTTGATTTAGGTTTTCTTTAGTGCTAAGAGGTTGGCCCATATCTATATTTAGGAGATAGTTATCTTCAAGGAGTGTCGGTGTCTATCATCTTAGATCGAGGTTCAATATTCATATCTCACTTTTGGAAGACTTTTCAGGAGGATTTGGATACTCGGGCTGATCTTAGTATAATGTTTCACCCCTAGAATGTTGGTCAATTAGAGGAAACTATTCAGGTTTTGAAGGATATGCTCCATGCTTGGTGATAGACTGTGGTGGTCATTGGGAGCAATATCTATCTTTCTTAGAGTTTGTTTATAATAATATCTACCATTCAAGTATTGAGATTGCTCCTTTAGAGGATTTGTTCTATAGGTGTTGTCGCCCTTCAGTTGGTTGGTTTGAGGTTTCTAAGATTAGACCTCGAGGTACAAACTTACTTCGTGATCCTTTTGCTAGGGGTCGGTCCATTTAGGATAGACTTTGAGTGGCTCAGAGTAGGTAGAAGTGTTATGCGGATCGTAGAATTTTTTCATTGAGATTTAATATTGGTGATCATGTCTTCCATTGTGTGTCACCCATAAAAGGTGTGATGAGGTTAGGGAAGAGAGGTAAGCTTAGCTCCATGTATATTGGACCTATTGAGATCCTTTGGACTATTGGGGATGTAGCTAAAGAGTTAGCATTGCCTCTTGATGTATCAGTTGTTTATCCAGTTTTCATGTTATCATACTTCGGTGTTACATTCCAGAAAAACCTCATGTCATTTATTGGGATTTAGTCCAACTCGACAGGTGGTTGTCTTTTGTTGAGAAGCCTATCTCCATTCTATCTAGCGATATTAGAAGGTTGCATTCTAGAATTATTCCTGTGGTCAAGGTCTAGTGGAGGCATCAACTTATAGATGAGTCTACCTTGGAGGTCAAGTCTGATGTGCATAGTATTTATCCCCACCTTCTGCTGATTCAAGTATTTCTATTGCCCTTAGTTCAGGGACGTACTAGATTCTTAGTGGTAGATAATATAATGACATGACTTTTGGTGATTTGTATGAAATATATATTTTTGTGTGATTTAACCATTTTACTCCTCCTTGTGGTTGCATTATGGTGTTTCATGGAGTGGGGATGATTGGTACAGTTCCCAATGTATTTTGGTGTGGTCTATGATTGTTGTTTTTGAAGGTCTTAAAGGCTTACTAGTTGACTTTGCTCAATATGTTTTAATTTGTGCGTTAGATAAGAAAATGGACTACGCTATCATATATGGAACGATGAACTTAGGTTGGTAACATGGTTGGTGTTGTTTTATAGTTTTTATATCTCAGTTCAGCCCTTTATTCTGAAAGTTGTTAAAATAAGTCTAAGTGACCAATTATGTGAAAACAACATTTTTGAAAATTTTGATATTGCTATTGAGTCCAAAGCATTGAATTTAGTAGGGTAGCATAGTTTTTTTGTGTACTTGAGATTTTGGATGAATCTCGAGGGGTCCATAGAGACTTGGAATTCTCCAACTCTCAAGTTTGTCCACCACTCAGCTTGGGCACTTTCTTAAGCGATACATTGGTCGCTTAAGCAACTTGACTTGATGGCTAAACTATCAACTAAACAACACTAGGCACTCTTAAGAGATTGGTGATAAAGCGATGGCCTTGTCGCTTCAGTGACTCTGGCATGCAAGGCTTCTTTCGCTTAAGCGACATCCAAGTCTCTTATCCGATGAGGCGTTCTTTACTTAATCAATGCCTAGTCTCTTAATCAATAGCTACCTGAGCAACCCGATAGTCTCTTAGGTGATGCTTAGATGGATTACACTCCGATTTCAACTACTTATCTTCAATTTTAACATTTAAATCTTGTTTAAACTCAAATTGAAAAGTGGAATTTGAGGATGTTTGCCCAGAAGGCCCAGATTATCATTTCTTCAATCCGAACACCAGTTTAACCTCATTTGCACTTTGGTTTTCTCCTATGAGTTCCTTTAATCTTGGAAAAAATATTTTTGGACTAAAATTTTTGTTTTACCCTTCTTTTTGGAAAATCTATTTCTGGGGTCTGTTTGACCACAATTCAAAAATGAGGAATATAAGTATCATTGACTTTAATTTGAAGCATAGATTCTATATTTTTGTGTTATAGATAATTTTTGGATTTGTGTGTAAGGTGAAAGCTTGTTGATAGTGGCTTATTTATTTCAATTTCGGAATTTGAGGTAGGTTATGGATTAACTTTCTTCAAACTAGATTGGGTAGTTAATAGTAAAGTAAAAGCATTCTATGGGCATGGGGTTGTATAATGGGAAATGTGTTCAGGTGATTTATGTACCCATGTGGTTAAAATTTGATTATTTTTGAGACATTATATGCTATGTGTGATTGTGTGGGGGTATTATATGTTGTTTTGGCATGGTAATGATATATACTTGTTTGGTTGCACTTTTTTTGGTGGAAAAAGCAGAGCTTTTGGGATTTATATGGTATAAATGACATTTTCTTGTATGCTTTACTTGATGATTTCTAGATTAAATTTTACTACGGATGGTTGGTTGATTTGAATGAATTTTTGACTCACATGATTGGTATATTGGTTGGATATTGGATATTCTCATTTTGGTTGGTTGTGAGAATTACATCCTTATATTATATTTATTTATGAAACATCAACTTTTCCCCAAATCAAAGCATTCTCTCTCAAGGAAACAAGCCCTAGCTTCAAGAATCAAGGTCAAAACTCAAGAATTTCTACAAGAACCTTCAAGAATTTACTTTTCAAGGTATGTTGGGTGTTCATCTATGGGTTCCTTTAACCCATAGAGTCCACGAATCCATTTTCAAACTACAAGATTTCTGAATTATGAACTTCCATGCTTGAATTGAATTGAACTGATGTTCATGTTATTGTTGTGTTTTAGTTCATGATTAAATTACAAGCTTTTATGAAATTGATCATTTTATGTGTTGAATTACATGATCTTCATGATAAACCCTTGAATTTGCATGTTGATTTATGTAGCCATGACAACTATATGTGTTGATTATTGTATGATCTAAGCATGCTCCCCATGTGTGTGATAAAATGCCTATGTGAATGAAATAGTGCCATTATGACATGATAACATGTATTCTCCATTTATGTATGAGTAAATGCATTACAAGTGTTTGATAAAATGTTTCAATGAGTGGATTGTGATCAAGTAGCCATTATTATGTTTTCAAGATTATGCTATACTTTACTTGTTATGCTATCGAGTTCTGGGGGTATTTAATACCCGATAATTTAGTTATTTATCTAGAGCCAGTATCAGTTACATAATAGTATCAGTTATGTAACGATTAGTGGTACTCTCATTTAGTTACAAAACTCAGTCAGTTATAGAACTCAGGAAAAACTCAGTAAACTCACTCTTAGTCCAGTCCAGTTTAGAATGCTCAGTTAAATGTCTTTCAGTTGGGAGTAGGATTCAGCACCGTGTGAACCCAAGGTTGGAGGCTCACCTGCCAGTAGAGGGTGTGACCCTTAGAAGCAATCTTGGCATCCCATAACTACGTAGCTAGCATAGGTTGATACATCAACCTGCTAGTTGAGGGTTGATAAGGTGTTTCAACATGCCAGATAAGGGTTCCACCGTTCTCGTTAGAGTACCCGCCAAATGCGGGTAACTTTTATCTTGTCTTTACCCGTGGCACGGTAATGAGACCCTTCTAATTGGGGTTACAAATTGGACCCCAACTCAGTTATATTATCTTATTTGGGGCATGTCGATTAGATGATTACCTCCCACATTTTCAGTTTCAGTATTAAGATTTGAACTTAGTTTAGTTCTACAAAATCAGGACTGTCAGTTACAGTCAATCAGTATCATTAACTTAGTCATGAAAAATCTCATATTATCAGTTAATCTGTATCAAAACTAAGTACTTAGCTTCAGAAAAGATCAGTTACAGTACATATATATATATGTACGGTATTGCATGATCAATTTTTACAATAGTTCAGATTATACATGTACTCTCATTTTCAGTTTCTCTATATCATTCAGTCGGTTATTGTTTATGCATATGAAGCCATGCATTCAACCTTACCTCATCTAGCATTCCAGTACATTCCACGTACTGATGCATACTCTTTTTTTGTGCTATGATGTCTTATATCATAGGTTTGGACGCTCAAGTTCCTGACCACGCATAGATAGATCTAGATTCATCCAATAGTAGATTTAGTATTGATTCCTCATCCATCAAGGATATTTTTTCATTTCATTATTACAGTAGACTCAGTATTTCATTAGATGGAGTTAGTTGGGAGATTGTCCCATCAACTCCACTTTCAGAGTAGAGGCTTTTCAGACTAGTTTTAAGATAGTGTTCAGTTTTACAGATTGTTATTTTATTTGATGCACTTTATTAGTATTTATAGATTTTGAACCTTATGGAATTTCAACCTATTTTTTCCGCATTTATTACAGTTTCATGTTTCAGTGCTCACAGCAGATATCAGTCATGGGTTAGTGTGTGGTCTTTCGAGGTTGTAAGCACCTTGTAGCATCTAGGGTACAGACTCGTATGTTTCAGTGCTCTCAGCAGATATCAATGATGGGCTAGCTTGTGATCCTTTGCGGTTGTAATCTCCGTGTAGCATCTAGGGTACTGACTTAGGGCGTTACAATACTAAGTTATTTTTTATGTTTCAAACTCAATGGTGATGTTGGATTTTTTAAAAAAGAATGTATTCACCAAATTAACCCCCATGACCCTTTTTAGGAAAGTTTTGGAATGAAGAGTCAAAATGCAAAATAAAGGTTCCGAATTTGAATCAACCTGCAACTAACCCAATATGACATTCTAGACCTAATAGAACTGTGTAAAACCACAAAATCATCCGAAATATTTCTGACCTAATCGAGAATCATACTGATCATCCCCACGCTCTAAAATCAGTATGTAGAAACTAAAATAAGGAAAAATATAGTCAAACTACATCAAAAGCAAAATTTCACAAATCAGGTCTTTTCAACATCCATAACTAAGACTCTAATTTGTCCTCAAACTAAAATGCAAAGAAGTACCTTAATAAGTAAAGAACTGAGTGTAACTACTACACCTGACGGATTCGACCTCTCACGTATCCTCCTTAATAGGATGGTGTCTTCACTGAACCTCAACCATAATAATATCTCAAGAATGCAATCGTCAGCAGGTCCACGATGACCAAAATACTGTTAGAACCCTGAGAAGTATGAGGAATCTAGTAACAAAGTTCATTGTAGCGGATCCCACTTCCACTCAAGAATGGGTAATCTTTGAAGACAAACTACCTAAACTCTAATGCTCATCTTTCGTCTACTGAAAACAAAAGCAACGAGCTATGAAATCTACCATATCCTTCTTCATGCCATCTCACCATTAAAGTTTCTTTAAATCACGATACATATTGGTCACACCTTGATGGATTGGATATCTCAAATAATGTGCCTCCTCCAAAATCAATGTCACTCAATCTCTAACTTATGACATATAAACTCAGCCACTAATCCTCAACCCATTATATAAATAAGGAGATGTTTCCTTATCATTACCACTCAACACATATCCTGAATCACTCTCAAACTATCATCATCAAATTGGTGAGCTCAAATCAGCTCCATTAATGAATATCTAGCATCAAAAAAGGCTAAAATTTGCTTGGGTATTGAAATATAAAGCCTAACCTTCTAGTTAGGTAGTGAATGGAATATCAAGTATAAAGGTCACTCTTGGGTCAAAAGATGAGCTAAACTCTCCATACAGGTTTACTTTTAGATCAAGGCATCGACAACCACCTTAGCCTTTCCCTGATGATAATGAAGTGAGGTCATAATATAATTCAACTCAAGACAACACCTCTACCATTGATTGAAGAATTACTGAAGTCTACGATGATATATGGGTCTTCAACTCTAAATCATGGGTAGGGTAATTTCTCTTATGGGGCTTCAAATTCAAAGAGTAATAAACAATACCTTACCATCCTACTTCAATACCTCACCCAAAGAACGCAAGAAATATCACAAAATATGATAAAATCCATGTCCTTCTTGGGCAAAGTTAAAATAGGAGCCAAAGTCAACAGCTCCTTGAGCCTTTGGAACCTTTTCCCACACGTGTCGGATCACTGAAACACTAACCTTTTCAATGTCAACGTATTCAACAAAGTAGTAAAAGAAAATAAACCCTCTATAAAACACCAATAATAACCTACCAAACCAATAAAATTCTAAATCTTGGTAGGAGAAGTGGGTCTAACCCAATCATGAATTTCCTCGATCTTGGTTGGATTAACCATAATACCATCCTTGGTCACAACATGTCCTAAGAAAGAGATACAATCCATCCAAAACTCAAACGTTCAATACTTGGCATACAACTTCTTATTATCTAACCTCTAAAGTACAATCCTCAAATGCTTCACAATGCCGACCTTATTCTAGAAATAAACCATGATATCATTTATAAATACAATTATAAAGGAGATATGATGTAGTTAAAATACCCGATTTATCTACTCCATTAATGTTGAAGGGGCATTGTTCAACCTAAAATACATGACCAAGAACTTATAATGGTTGTATCAACTTTAAAAAGTCATCTTTGAAAAATCCAAAGATCTAATCTTCAACTAGTGATTCTCGAATCTCAAATCATTTTTGGAAAACACAAAACCACCCTGAAACAAGTCAAAAAGATCATTAATGTGAGGAATAAGATACTTATTCTTAACTGTCACTTTGTTCAATTGTCTATAATCAATACACATATGCATAGAACCATTCTTTTACTTAAAATTCAAGATTGGAGCACCCTAAGCAGATACACTAGGTCTAATGAGCCCCTTACTCAATAAATTCTACAACTACCCCTTTAATTCCTTACATAGCCTAAGCCAACTAGTATAGAGGGATAGAAATGGATTGGTTCCCATCTTCACATCTATAGCAAAATCAATATCCCAATCTAGAGGAACTCCAAGAAAATCTATTGGAAACACATCCATGAACTCACGAACAACCCGAATAAAATCGTTAGAAGATGAAAAGAAAATACTAGTATCAAGGATATAGGTTAAATAAGACAAACACCCTATCTCTTCCATGTGTCAAGCATATAAAAAAGATATAACCTCTTTTCAAAAATGAATTAAGTGTACCCTTCAGGTTAACCTTGGCATACCTAGCATAGCTAAGGTTATGGTTTTTGAATAGAAGTCCAAAATAGTATGATAGGGAGCTAGCAAATTTATATCCAAAATAATATCAAAATTAACCATATCTATGAAAATCATGTCTACCAAAGTCTCACGGCCTGCAAACGTAAACACATAAGATTGGTAGTCAAATTAAACGAAAGAAATATGTAGAAAACTAGGATCATACCTGTAATAATTAAATCAAAAGCCTCTACCTCGGGTCATAGGTATAACATAACACTGGTCAAGTTTGGTTTTGTACTGAGTAACCCTGTGAACACTACCTCTACCTTTACAACCTTAAGCATTACTAGAAACACCCCTATAAATTAAAAACCACCTCTCATTGCAGATATAAAAGTAGGGAAATATGAAGCTAAGAACCCTATTGGGTAGGTTTGTTCATATATTAAGGTCAATACTTGGCTAAATGGAAATCCTCATTGCATACAAACCACCCTTATGTATTGATTTAATCTGAGGGAGAACAAACAAACTAGGATAGACTCCCTAGCCTAAAGAATTATGTTATAATATCCACAAGAAATACTTGATGCCAAGATACCTAAAATTGTATATCCTTAAGGTCTACAACTAGTTCCTTACAAAGCGACTTGAACTGTCCTACCATGATAGCCACAGAAACCTCTACTTAATAAATCTCTGCTACAAAAGGCATAAATATTAAGTTTGATATGTGAGATACTATTTTTGTTCGAGTCTAGTATTGAGATTTTATTCACGGTTGTTATGGAACTGGTTTGAGTCCATTAATTATAGTATGAGCTGATCAACTGTTACGATTTTGAAGATTAAATATCTGGTGTGTGTTATTTTAGTATTTCCTTCTTGATTGTATCAATTAGGCATATAGGGGCCTGATTGGGTTATTTATTCTTGTTTGCATTTTTTAGGTTTATCAGAGCCTAGTTATACTTTAGTTAGTCATGTTCTTATTTATATTATTTACTCAGTTGTTTACTTTTAGTATTTTTATCACAATTATGGGTTGGACCCTTTTTCTAACTATAGTTACTATGCCATAATTTATGGTATCTATATTATTAGCTCAGTCAACCAATGATATCTATTGAGTACCCATTATTATAATACTCCTAATACATTTCTAAATCTTTCTAGTGCAAATTCGAGTACTAGATGCCACCGTTGGTGTTGTATTAATATTGGTAGAAGTTTGAAGATATAGTGTGATTTTTAATCCGGAGCTGAATTTCACTCCTTCTATTTTATAATGGTCTTTCTATTCGAAACTATTGTATATTGGATACATATAGTACTCTAATTCTTTTTCTCAAGGCTCTTGTACTAACTTTACTAGGTCCTGGGATATTTCACTCTTTTCCTTACTTATCTTCAGTAAAGTTGTGATCCTTATATTTAATGGCTTGTAACTAGTTACTTGTGTGATCTCGGCTATTACATTATTTTATATGAAATAACTCATTATTTTCCATTTTGGCTACGATTTGGCTAAATTACTCAAGGGATAAAGTTGATGTCATCATGACTCGAGATATCTGGTCGTAATAAATTTGTATCAAAGCCTAGGTTCACTGGTATTGTTGGCACAAGAGCAATTTTCTAATAGAGTCCAGTGGATTATAATGATGACATATATTTTTTATCTTTGAGAGGCTATAGAACATTCATAGTAGACCTTTATCTTCTTCATTTATTTTAAGATATGAGTCCAAGTAGGTACTAAAATTCATCTTATTTACTCTTTCATAAATAAATAGGATGCGAGCTACTACTACAGGAGATGAGGACCCCGAGTCCACGACTAGGGATCTTTTTCGAGTTCTAAGAAAGTGAGAGCTATAGCCCTAGGTTGAGATTTGGATAGGGAGCCTTCACCAGACCTTATTTCTACTTTTGCACCAAAATTTTCTCCACCCTAGACAATGATGGTTCAAGGAGGTAGCCTAGGCTCTTCTTGGACTTATTTTTTTGTCACTGCTCAAAGATGGTTTATTGCAACTGTTGGGTTTGGTTAGTGTCACATCAACTGATTGTTCTCAGTTTGTAAATCCTAGTGGTAACGGAGGTAGAGGTGCATCCTATAGATGCAACCCACAGAGTGGATCCCTCCAGCATAGGTATTTTCTCAACTAGTAGTTACCCAAGCAACTGTGTCTATTGAAGAGAAAAAATTGTTGGAAAAGTTCTTAAGATTGACTCTGCCTAAGGTTTGCTGAGGTATCAGGCTAGCATGTATTTGAGTCCTTGACTGCTCGTGAGTATAGGATCTATAATTTGTGCCTCATTTAGACTTATAACATTGAATTTCCTCCATTGACAAGGACATAATTCTCCGAGTTCTTCTTGAATAAGTATATGCCTTGCAGCCTTATAGGTCACTTGAGAGATCAGTTCTTAAAACTAGAGCATGGTTCTATAATGGTCTTAGAGTATGAGGTTCGATTTTATGATTTTGGCTAGACATGCTACAACTATCTTACTAACCAGTCGTAGCAAATTTGGTATTTGCTTGGGGATGGAGACTTTCCCTTTGCATGGGTTACACAAAGTTTACTTGCGGTTAGCAGGTCTTTTGTTATGGTTCTTAATTATATTCAGACTATGGAATTGATGCATTAAAAGGCCTAAAAGGGAACAAATAAGAGGTTGTGTTACTAGGGTAGTTTTAGTGGGAGTCATAGAGGCTCATGGTTTAGAGGCAGAGGTTCTCAAGGTAAGAAACCACACTAGTCTTAGGCATATTTATAAACCTAAGCATTATTATCCATGTATTTTTAGATTAGTTCTGATGACTTTTTGATATTCTCAATTAGTTATTAATGGCGTAGTTAGGTAATTATGTGTTAGGTAACATGTTTATCGTATTTAAGATGCTTTTGAAAGAAGTTTAGAATCAAAATGATCAAATACAGTTTAGACATGAAAACTAGTGATGCTAGCTTGAGCTATGCTTGTTCTAGTGTACTTTGATGAGCTCAATTGTATTATATGAGCTAATACTTGTTACATGATATTGTAGGAGACCATTAAAGTTATTAGAAACAACTCTAGGTAATAAAATAATCTTAAATAGAACTGTAAAAGCATCTATAATGCAGGGGCCGTGAAGAAAAGTGAAGAGACTGCACTATAGTGGAGAACTAGAAATTTAAGCACAAGAGCGTTCCACGCTGCCTGAGCTTCGAGATAAGATTTTGTGACACCTTTGGACAAAATTCTCAATGTCACAATTTAGGAAGGGTGCATGATAAAAATGTGTCATGCCCACTGACCTCCACTTTTTGGTTACTACTCGCACTTATTTAATCTCAGTAGTAATGGTAGAAATAGATTTCTTACAAAACACTAAGTCCCTATAAAATAGATATTGGCTTGAAAGGGTAATTTTATTACTTGAAATACCACATACACTTGCGTGTATGATAGCACGCAATATCTATGCCAGTCTTATTAGCATCAGGGGCAATGTAGTAGGCCCATTTATGTTGTACTTAAGATTACTAATAAGGGTCAACCCAGCCACAGTGATCATCCTAGCCAGTGTAGTGGTCAGCATTAGAGAGATACATATTCTTGGTTTTTAAGGCAAGGCAGCTATTCCAATACAATCAAATACTTTAGATACAGTGCATTGCCTGGGGCGAATTATGAGTGTGGGGATACCGTCCATTATTATAAAAACTATCCTCTGAGTGGAACGATTGTACCTGCAGTACAAAGTATCCTACCGATTAAGGCAATGCGTTCCCCAACTAGAGGTGGAATGCAGGGTTATTAGGGTGGTCCCTAGTATTCTTAAATAGGTCTTGAGACAGGTTAGATTGGTCATCTATCAGGCGCCCAGCCAGGTAGCAGGAAAGATCATTTATCTACTATACCTAGTAAACTATAGACAGAGTCTTTAGATATTGTTATTATAGGTATGATCTTAGTGTGCCATTAGTTGGCTTTTGCTTTATTTTATCCAGGTTCCACTTATTCATACATACTTTCTTATTATGCACTGCAGTTAGAGTTGTCATAGGTTTCCTTATCTTTCCCATTATATGTATTTACTCTTGTAGGTGATTTTTTATAGTGGATCAAGTTATAGATCATGTGTTATGACCGTTTGAGAGTTTGATACTCAGGCTGATCATTTTGTGTTAGATATGGAGGACTTTGATGTTATTCATGCTATGGAGTAGTTCCCCTCCTATCATGTGTTTTTTGGTTTTTTTTTTTCCAATATTGGTACCTTAGTCATGCTGGGCATACACTCAATTATATGGTAGGGATATTTTACCCGAGCACCGGCATGAATTATTTCTCAAGTCAAGATAGAAGACTCAGATCAAGGGATTATGAGTCTTATCCTATTTATATTCGTTATGTTAGTGTGGAGAGCCCTTCACATGATCAAGTTCCTATAGTCTATGATTTTCCTAGTGTTTTTCATACTGAACTATCTATCCATCCTCATAAGTGTAATATTAATTTTATTATTAATCTTTAGCTAGGAACCCAATCAATTTCTATGGCACCTTACCGTATGGATCCTACCGAGCTCAAAGAGCTGAATTCATAAATTTAGGATCTTCTAGTTAAGGGTTTCATTAAGCCAAGTATGTCATCTAAGGGAGTATTGTCTTGTTTGTCAAGAAAAATGATTGTTATCTATATATGTGAATTGATTAGAGGCAACTGAAAAAGGTGATAATGAGGAATATGTATCCTATGCCTCATATTGATGACTTAGTTGACCAGCTTTAGGGATCGACATTTTCATCAAAGATAGACTTGATATTCGATTATCATTAATTGAGGAATTGGGCTATGGAAATCCCAAAGATAGCCTTCAAGACTGGTTATGGTAATTATAAACTCCTACTGATGTCTTTTGGGTTGACTAATACCCCAGCCACATTCATAGATTTGATAAACCGCATGTTCAGACCCTATTTGAATTTCTTTGTGATTGTGTCCAATGATGACATTTTTGTGCATTCGAGGAGTACAGAGGAGCATGAGAAACATTTGAGGATTATTCTCTAGGCTTTGAGTGTTCATAGGATTTTTGCCAAAGTTCTCAAAGTGCGAGTTCTAGATTGAGTCGTTTACATTCCCCGAACACGTGGTGTCTAAAAGTGGGATTATGGTGGATTTAGTGAAGATTGAGGATATTTGTGATTGGAATAAGCCTATATCTCAAACTGAGGTTCAAATATTTATCTGTTTGGCTAGTTACTACAAGCAGTTTGATGAGGGTCTTCCCACCATTGCAGCACTGATGACTAATTTCACACTTCAGCTCTAATACTCTCTCTTCTTTTTTAGTGCAAGCAGTTTATTGTATATTATTATGCTTTCAGTGTTGGTTTGGATTGTTTCGTGATAAAGAAGAGATGAGTTATTTCTTATGCATTCAAGAAACTAAATTTTATATGGGCAACTACCACACTCATGATTTAGAGTTAGTGGCGGTATTTTTTCTACTTAATATTTGGAGGAATTATTTTTCTGGCATTCATTGTGAGATCTACATTGATTATCATAGTCTTTAACAACTTATGACTTAAAGAGAGCTTAATTGTAGTCATCGTAGATGAATGGAGCTGCTAAAGGACTATAACATCTCTATTCTATACCACTCAGACAAGGCGAAAGAGGTAGCGGACACCTTTGGCAGAAAGGTGGAGAGTATGGTAGCTTAGCTTTTATTTCCGTTCAGGATAAACCATCACAGTGGGACATCTAATCTTTACCCAACTTGATGGTCTGACTTTATACTTAAAGCTCCAAGAGGATCCTTACTAGTGTTGAGGATAGGTCTACCTTATTTAAGCAAATTCAAAGTCGTAATTTTGATGAAAGGGGACTTTGTGTCATCCGTGAACAGGTGTTGAGGGATACCACGGCCCGAACTAAGGCCTAATTGTGTCGGGCATCTCTAGTCCAAATAAGATTTGAGACCACCCGCAATACCCAACCATAAACTGCCCTGCACCCTATGTCAGATGAATTCCGAACATATAACAAGATAAAACAATAATAATTTAAAGTCATTAAATAAAGTCTACAAGTATGACCAATTGTAACCAAATATCCTACCATCACCAATCCCATTGCCAATACCAATACCAATACCAAGCCTAACATAAATACCGACACCGCCTATGCCCATATTAGTCCTACAAAGCACCTATCAAGAATCAAAGAACATCTGGTCGGGATATTCCCCCGACCATAGAAAAAACCAAATCCAAATAAATAACAATAATAAGAATAAGTCCATGGCATGAAATGGAGTTTTCCGGAGTATGTAAGCTCACCACTTTAGTGTGTCTCAAAGTTGTCCCCGAATCCAAGTCACTAAGAAAGAGGAATAGTAGTATGGTTGGTTCCTAAATTGCATGGGGTACTGCGTCCGAAGATGGTTAGTGGAGTGAACGTTAGCATGTACTCATGGATAAGATAAAATAATGTTAGTAATTCAAAACAAAGTCAAATAACCATATGCAATCACATAAATACATATATACCATGCTGGGATAGGGAATAAAGTTTAGTATGTATTTAAAACCTTTACGTGGGTTGTGTAGCTTTGACATCCTAAAGACACCCACGGGCTATATTGGTTCAGCTCCCCCCCGTCTGAAAGGGCGCCAGTGTGTATAGCTGCACGTACTAGAGAAAAAACATGGGACGAGTAGTACATCCCCCAAAATATAAAGTGTGTCATTACGCACACAGTCACCATGATCAAACCTCATATCGGCAAACATGAGTTTCCAGTTTTGGTCCCCTTCGGGACCTCCACCTTCCATAGCTTTACCACCCCCTCCCCCTTTAAGCCCATATTAAAACCATTTACATATTCCAACTATTTATCAATGAGTCTTTTAAGTAGGTGTTAACCGTTGGTACCATCATAAGAGCTTGCAAGTCTATTCCAACCATTCCATATAAAACCATTAAGATAAAATTAGACTTCACCATTTCCAATTAAACCAAGACCATGGCCACCAAGGCCTTTCCAAACCATTTAAAATCAACCAGACCAATTTAGGTTCCATTACCATTTATACAATGCAAAGGTTTCAGAATAGTCAAACTATGTGACAAAATTATTCTCATTGGCCTTTGAACAAAAGGGGTGAGGGCGCATAAGTTCTGAATCATAACCAAGTAATTTGGGGAATCCATAATACGTCAAAATCCATTTACTATTACCATGCATTGCACAATGTTCAAAATAATGTTGAGACAAGGAAAAACCACAATTGAACCATGAGAAACATTAGTCAACCATGAACATCCGAATGTTAAGCCATTATGTCAAAACCACAACTATATTATGCAAACCAAACATTAAAACATATGCTTTTTGTATAATAATAATAAGGGAGGAGTAATATGCCTTAGACACCAAGGATGATAGAGAGAAACCACCCTTGAAAGCCTTAATAAATTATCTTGAAGAAACCCTAGCTTCTTGCTTAAACAAATAGTTTAAGAGAGATTTTAAGAGTGTTTTATTGTGAATAGTATGTTAATGAAGTCTCCAAAGGTGTTTTAAGTCATGGTATCAAAAGAAGATAAAAGGGGAGAGGACCAGAATGTCCCTAACTTAAAACTGTAAAAATACCACAGGTAGTTAAGAGTCATCCCCGTGACCTATGACCATAACATACGACACATATCATTGAGTCTTCACCAAGACAGTGAGTTGGACACCCACACATTGTCCATCATATGACTCGATAACCCTATCTCATGATCTAACAATACAACTTATGTGGTTTAGTCGTAACCAAGATAGAACCAAAGGGATTTGACACTGGATAATGTACAACTTCACCTCACAACTCGTAACCTATCCTCACGGCTCTTAGTAAGCCACTCGTACTCAGAGCCAATTAAAGTAACTAAGTTTCTGATTTGATGAAGGATCATACTAACGACCCATCACCATACCTAACGACCTATACTGCCAACTTGTAATTACAACAGAAACCCAACCACCATCCACAAAATTCATTATGATTTGGTTCACCTGACTTGTACCCTTACAATATGACTCGTATAATGAGTCGTTACAAGGAAAATGAGCTCAAAGTGCAGGAAATTTCCAAGGGCCAAAACTCAAGGTATTTTAATTCTCCCCCACTTGGATCATTTATCTTCTAATAATGGAACATGGTTTTGACTAGCAAGATTTAAACCCCAAACTGCTCCACTCTTACCTTTAACTAAGTTAGAACACAAAGATGTTATGAATAACACATACCTTATGCACGAATTTCTGAAGCAGAAAATAGGAATGTATACTTGGACTTCTTGTCCTCTTTAGCTTCCCAAGTAACCTTTTCAACCTTGTGGTTTCTCTATTGAACATTCACCAAAGCTACGTCCTTGGTCCACAATCGAAGAACCTGCAGATCCAAGATTTCGACCAAGGCTTCGTCATAAGACATGGAATCCGATATACCAATATCCATGATAGGTACTATTTGCGAGATACATTCCACAAAATAGAATCATGGAACACTAGGTGAATGAATCTCAAACTAAAAGACAGCTCCAACTTATACACTACATTGTCAACCCTTCTAAAAAACAAGTACAGACCAACATACCAGGGACTAAGCTTCCTCTTCTTACAAAACTGTATCGTTCCATTCATTGGAGACACCTTCAAGAACACCCTATCCCCAACCTGAAACTCCAACTTTCTATGCCTCACACCTGCATACGCCTTTTGGTGAACTTGGGTAGACTTAAGCTGGTCTCGAGTAACTTTTACCTTCTCCATAACTTGGTGGACAAATTTTGGGCCAAATATCTCTACCTTACCAACTTTGAACCACCCAAAAGAAAACCTATATCTCCTACCATAAAAAGCTTTAAATGGATCCATCCTAATGCTAGAGTGGTAGCTATTATTGTAAGAGAACTCTATAAGAGGTAAATTCTCAACCCAACAACCTCCGTAGTCAATCATGCAAGCTCGAAGCATATCCCCTAACATTTGGATGGTTCTTTTTGCTTGCCATCTGACTATGGGTGGAAAGTAGTACTAAGACTCGCCTTAGTCCCCAAACCCTTTAGAAACGACCACCAAAACTGTGAAGAAAATTGCATACAATGATTTGAGATGATAGAAATAAGTACCCTATGCAACTTCACAATTTTTTGGAGGTAAAATCTTGCATAATCCTCAGTCGAGAGATTAGTCCTCACTGGTTGAAAGTAATTAGACTTTATCATCCTATCCATAATGACCCATACCAAATTAAACTAATTCTAAGATCGAGGAAGACTAGTAACAAAATCCATGTTGATCACTTCCCACTTCCATACATGCAACTCAATTTCTTGATACAATTCTTTAGGCCTTATGTGCTCAACCCTTACTTGTTTGCACACCATGGACTTAGCCACAAAACTGGCCACATCCCGCTTCATATTATTCCACTAACACATCTCCTTAAGGTCACGATACATTTTTGTCAAACCAGGATGAATAGAAAAATACAACTTATAGGCCTCAGCTAAGATCTTCTCTCATAATCCATCGATGTTGGGAACACATAATCTCCCTTGGTACTGCAAGGTACCATCACCGCTAATTTTAAAGGCCATTACTTTTTTCCCACCTACATTACCCTTAATCCTTATCAAGAAAAGATCTAACACTTACTTCTCCTTTACCTCAGCACAAAGTGACGACTGCATCACCTCCTGTACCAATAATCGTTCATCCTCAGAGTTAGCGAGACAAACTCCAAGGTTAGCCAAATGGTGAATATCACTTACCAACTCCCGCTTCTCCTTATCCAAATTAGCTAGAATCCCCATGGAAAACCTGCTAAGAGACTTAGCAACCACATTAGCTTTATCTGGATGTTAGTAAAGACTCATGTCGTAATCGTTGAGCAGCTCAAGCCATATCCTTTGCCTGAGGTTAAGCTCTTTTTTGAGTAAAAACATATTGTAGGCTTTTATGATCTGAAAAGATATCCATATGAACTCTATATAAATGTGACACCATATTTTCAACACGAACATCACAACTAGCAATTCCAAGTCATGATTCAGATAATTCTTCTCATGGACCTTCAACTGTCTAGAGGCATAAGCTATCACTTTGTCGTAATGCATTAAAATACAACCAATCCCCACATGGGGTACGTCATAATAGATCATAAACCTATTCGTGCCATCAGGAAAAGTCAAAATTATAGCCGAAGTTAGCGTATCCTTCAACTTATCAAAACTACCCTCACAAGCTTTAGACCATAAAAACGTTACCTTCTTCTGCATCAACTTAGTCAATGGGAAAGCTATAAAATAAAATCTCTCTACAAACCTCCTGTAATAACAAGCTAAACCTAAGAAGCTCTGAATATCGGTTGAAGACGTGGGTCTAGGCCATTTCTTAACCATTGTAACTTTCTACGGATCTAGCATGATCCCTTCACTACAATTGATATGACCTAAAAAAGTGATAGCGTTCAACAAGAATTGACATTTCAAAAATTTAGCATACAATAGCTGATCTTTTTGGGTCTTTAATATAATGCAGAGGTGATGAACATGATCCACCTCACTCTTAGAGTACACAAGAATATCATCTATGAATACAATGATAAAAAAATCTACAAACTGATGGAAGCCTCTATTCAACAAATCCATGAATACCGCCGGAGCAATGGTCAACCAAAACACATAACAAGAAATGCAAAATGCCCATATCAAGTATGAAAAATAGTCTTAGGGATGTCCACTTCCCTAATTTTTAACTAATGATACCTGGATCAAAGATCAATCTTGGAGAAAAACTTAGCACTCTGAAGTTGACTGAACAAATTGTCTATCCTTGGAAGTGGGTTTATTCTTTACCGTCACCTTATTCAATTGCTGATAATTAATACACATACAATAATGCAGGTGAACCCCACAGGGACATACTACGATAGATGTAGCCCTTGTCTAAAAGATTCTTTAGTTGCTCCTTAAGCTCCTTCAACTCAGCTGGAGCCATTCTACATGGGGGAGCAGAAATAGGATGAGTGCCCAGAACAAGATCAATCCCAAACAATATCTCCCTATTGGGAAGGACACCAGGAAGGTCATCAGGGAAGACCTCAGGAAATTTCTTCACCATCAAAATAGAAGGCAAAGAAGGACCCTCCGAGTTAGAATCTTTAACCCAGACTAGATAATAAAGACATCCCTTAGAGATTAATCTTTGAGCTTAAAGATATGATATAAACTTCCCAATATGAGAACAGAAACCACCCTCCTACTCAATAACTAGCTCATTAAGGAACTTAACAGAGATTTTATAGGTCTGATCGTTTAGAAGCATAACATGAGTGCAACAATCCATCCACAATATGACATCAAAATCCACCATGTCTAATTCAACCAGATCCACCATAATTTCCTGATAACCTACAAATATCACACATCCTCTATAGATTCTTCTAGCCACCACAGTGTCACCCACTGAGGTAGAAATGGAAAAAGGGTCTGAAATATACTAAGGACCAAAACCAAAATGCACAACCACAAATAGGGCCATATAAAAGAGAGTTGACCTCTGATCAAGTAAATAGTACACTTCATGAGAAAAGAGTTTCAACATATTAGTCACAACATCAGGTGATGCCTTGAACTATTATTGGGTAGTGAGAGCATACAGATGGTTTCGACTGGTACTGGATCCAAATAGTGTACCCTTTGGTACTGAAGCTGATAAAGAGGCAACAAGAACCTTGTTTTCCACAGAGAAAACCTTGGCCAATGGATAATTCTTAATCATGTGCCTTGGCTGACCACAATAGAAGCAGGTGTCCTTTCCTTCATCATAGTAACCCAGATGAAATCGACCATAAAATCTACAGAGAGGATAGGATGGAGCTGACTTGGCCCTAATAGCCTGAGTTTGGGAGCCTTATGCCCTAAAGTTGTCACCACTATAAAAATACCTATCACCCAACAACTTTGGGTAGGGAGTACTAACTATCGAGTAAGACCCCAAATTTCCCCAACTATTCTTAGGAGACTTTCTACCATCCCTGCCACTTTGCTATTATCACCACCCTGCTAAAAAAAATTGAACTTTTTGATTTTTCTCTCCCCTAAGTTAGCCTGCTTTTCCTTATCTTTCTTAACCTGCTGCATGTACACAACCAACCTAGAGATGTCCATGTCTTTGTTCAACAAGGAAGCCTTACTCTCCAAGATTAAGTCTCTAGAAAAACCAGAAATGAACTTCCTTATTCTAGTCCTCATGCTAGAAATGAACTTCGGAGCATACCGAGATAACTAGTAAAACTTCAAGGCATAATCTTTGACTGAATCTTGCCTTGCTTCAGATTTACAAACTATTTTGCCTTTGTCTTCCTCAACTCTTGAGGAAAAAAGCAGTACAGGAAAGCCTTAGAAAAATTCTCCCATAAAGATAACTCAGCATTGTCACCCCTTGACTGATCCCATTCCTTATACAATTGGTACACCACATTTGTTAGTTGATAGGCAAAAAAACTCCACGCCATCCATATTAGTGACAGGCATAACACGAAAGATATTTCCATATCATTTAGAAAACCTTGAGGGTCCTCTTCAACCTTAACACTAGTAAAGGTTGAGGGTTTAACCATATAAACTGGACAACCCTTGTGGCCTCACAAGATATAGTAACAGAAAACATCAAGCTCAGACTGAGAATCTACCAAATGTGTTAATATATGAATAGACTAATGAAACTCAATATTTTTCATTTCAGCCTAAGGAGCTCGAGAAGGACTGGAGGGGACTGGTGGAACTCCAGAAGGATAATTAAGAACTGGACCTCTAGATTGGGCTGGACCACATAAGTAGAATATTTTCTATTAATGTTGCCCTCGGGTAGGACAGAGGAGTTTTTGTAAGCATCAAATCATCAAAGAGGAAAGATCTACGAGGTGACCAAATGAGAATTAGAGAAGATTCAGGACCTTAGGCTCTACATCCAAAAAAAGAACACAAGAAAGAGAAACATTCCTAAATGCCTTATAGACTCCCACTTATGAGTGTGGTCTGATGTACACCCTTAATAGAGACTCTACTCGACACCGGTTTTTGGACTCCCAGTTGACCATGAACCTAGGGCTCTGATACAATTCTAACATAACCTAAATGAGGAACTAGTTGAGTAGGGCATCTCAAGTCCTACCGGGATCGGAGACCACCGCTAATACCCAACTAGTAACCTCTCTGCACCCTATGTCAGATGAATTTTTAACATACACAAAGATAAAACAATAATAATTTAATGATATTAAATAAAGTCGACAACCGTGTCAACTAGTCACAACCAAATATCCAAACATTACCAATCCCAATGTCAATACCTATACAAAGGTTGACACCAATAACAACACTACCCATGCCCATAGTAGTCCAACAAAGCCTCTATCTAGAATCAAAGAGCATCCGATGGGGACAAGTCCCCACCATAGCCAGAATTCGATCTAAAGAAATAAAAAAATAAAAAGAAGTTTATGGCATGAAATGGTGTCTTCTGGAGTATGAAAGCCCACCTCTTTATCTGACACAAAGCTATCCCTGAATCTAAGTCACTGAGTAGGAGGAATGGTAGTATGGCTGGTTCCTGTATCGCATGGGGATACAATGCCCGAAGATAGTTAGCAAAGTAAAAGCCAGCTTTTGATGGAGGAGGCCTTCTTTTGTTATTCTATTTATCTTCTTGAGTTGGAGGAGGATTTAGACATATTTTGATTCTCAAGTTTGTACCCTAGATTTATTAAGATCACTTCGAGTCCAGTAATTATAATATTTAGACCAATTCAAGTCTGGTATCTATGATGATATTATTTTTTATTCAAGTTTGGTATTCATGATATTTTTTTTAGTTCAAGTCCAACATGTGATATATTATTCTCAATTTGAGCCAAGCATTGAGGTTATTCATGATGGTTATGAACCTATTTGAGTCCAGAGTTTATGGTATGAGGGGATCCGCTATTTCAATTTTGAAATTCATATATCTTTTGTGCATTATTGTAGTATTTCCTTCTTTATTGCATCCATTGGGCATATAGTGGCCCAATTGGGTTAATTATTCTTGTTTTCATTTTCTAAGTTTATGAGGGCCTAGTTATACTATAGTTAGTTGCTTTCTTGTTTATATTATTTACTCAGTTTATTACTTTTAGTATTTGAAACAGGATTCTAGGTTTTCCCTTTTTTCCTAACTTTAGTTATTATCTCGCATCATATTGTGCCTATATTATGATTTGGTCAATAGATCATTGATGCCTACTAAGTACCCATTGTTTTGGTACTCATACTATACTTCTGCATCTATTATGGAGTATATTTAAGTACTAGTTGTCATCATTGATGTTGTATTAGTGGTTGTCGGATTACAAAAATAAGGTGAGATTTTAGAGCCGAGGTGACTTTATCTCTTTCTTTCGTTAATCAATGGTCGTTCTATTTGAGGCTATTGTATATTTGATAGCGATAGTAATCTGATTCTTTTGCTAGAGGCTATCTTACCAGCTTACTAAGTCATGGCATGTTTTACTCTTTTCCTTATGTATGTTTAATTATGTTGTTATCTTTATATTTGATGGCTTGTAATCTAGTTACTAGCATAATACTAACATTTATCCTATTTTCTACCAACATGACCATTACTTGTCATTTTGGGCTACAATTTTATAATGCCTTGAAAATCTGTCCCAAGACGTCAAATGGTGCTTGGAACCACAAGTGATCCCAAGCTAACCCATAAACAAGCATACTGTTAAGAAACTGAATTATCACATAATAAATAATTGTTCTATTGTGTGGAAATATAATCATACTAAAGATCTAAAATAGATACAATACTGATAAATCTTTACAATCTGATAAATCTGAAAGATGAAACTGAAATTTACATTACTGACTCTAACTGACATGTATGAAGCCTTTACTATAGTAACTATAGATAGTTGGGACATGCCTCCAACTACCAAAAATCAATACACATGGAAAATACATAAACCGTACACGAACTAAAACTGTTTGGAGTTCTAGAAATAGGAGAACTCATCACCTACTAGCTGGAATCTGTAACTGTCTGACTATGATATACAGGCCATAACTAGTACCTACATTATGAGAAATGTAGCCAAACAAACGTATATGTGGATTAATACTTCTGGAATGTACTGAATATGCAGGGGTGAATGCAATAAGTAAAACTTATTTCATACATAATCGTAAAACATACATGCTAAGTATAAGTAGACTCACTAATAGGCTGGAATAAACTGAAAACTGACATATCTTAAAGAATGAGTGACAAACATTCTCTTATAAAATGGTGAATCTCTACACTTAGCTTCTGTAAAACTCTACTTTAATAATAGAAGTACAACTGAAGTTGAATACTAGGCATGTAGAACTGGACTATACTTAGTTTGAATAACTGGACTGAAACTGTAGAGTATTATAAATATGAGAGAGCGACTGACTGAGTAACATGAGGTAACTAAGCATGAATTCGTGAAGACTATATTATCTGAGAATGCAAGACCAAGTGCATAACATGATTCTAAAATAGTCTATCAATTGAGGTACTAGAATACTGATAATTTAATAACTGATAACTGTACGCGATGGTCAAGCAAACTTAAAACTGAACTAAGCTACTAATCTAATTATCGTACTGGTATTGAGACTATAACTAAGACTGTAACTGAGACTATATATTGACTTCTTATAACTGATTAACTGATATCTGAGTTTACTAATACTGTATCACTAATAAATAGGAGACTGTATCTGACAGTCCTATTTCTATTGAACTATGCTGAGTTCCGTACTGAGTTGAGTTACTGTATCTGATAGTCTTGAATCTGTAGAATTAAACTGAGTTTTGTACTAATTCTGAAACTAAAACAGTGGGAAGTAATCATCTAACTGACATGCCATATCTAAACTAATTGGGGTCCAACCTGTAACCTCAGTTGGAAGGGTGTCGTACCATGCCATGGGTAAAGATAACTGAAGAGATACCCTCATCTGGCAGGTACTCTAATGAGAACAGTGGAACCCTCAACTGACAGGTTAAAACAACTCATCAACTCTCATCTAGCAGGTTTGATGTCTCAACCTACGCTAGCTACATAGTTCTGGAATACAAGGATTTCTTTTAAGGATCACACCCTCTATTGGCAGGTGAATCCCCATACTTGGGTTCATTAGGTGCTGATTCCTACTCCTAACTGAATAAACACTGAACTAATTTCCTTTTTAACACTAGTCTTGACTAATTTATTGCTGATCGTACTGTTTAACAAAGCTGAATTGAGTTCACTGAGTTTTGTTGACTGACGAAAATATTACTGAATTCTTTTAATTGACTAAATACTATAGAGGTTTGAACTGAATACTAAATACTTCTGAGGTCTGAACTAAATACTGAACTGGACTGGACTGATACTGATGTTACTAAACTTTCCTGAGTTTTGTAACTGGCTGAGTTCAATTAAGTTCTGTAACTGACTGAGGATACTAATGATCGTGACATGACTGAGACTATTCTGTAACTGATACTAGCTCTAGGTAAGCAGTTATATTATTGGGTAATAAATGCCCCCAGGACTCAATAGCATGAAAGTAAAGAATGCCATAATCATAATAGCATAACAATAGCCAATTATTAACAATGCTTTCATTTAGATATTTTGTCAAAAACTTGAAGGATATGGACTTATACATGGATGAGAACAAATGGTAATATGTCATGATTACCCTATTCAATCCACATAAGCATTATATCAAGCACATGGAGATTAATAATTGAATATGGGAATGTCTTAAAACATGGAAGCATAGCATGGTTTCATAACCAACCCGCGAATTGGGGAATTACATGAAATTCACTTGAAATAGGACATGGCCATTTGATCACAACATATAAGGATAAAAAATGTAGGAAAACATGAACTTAAAACATGGAAATATTTCTAATTATCTTGAATATAGGATCCACCATGAAATTGAACTAAAACACTACGGACATGATATGTAAGCCTTTGTTCAAAATCATTCTTGTAGGCATTTCATCAAACACTTGTAATTCATGGTTTAGGCTAAGCATGAGAATAGTTAAAATAGTAGTAATAGCATGATTCCACCTCTAAAATCACCATTTAGGGCATAAATTTAGCAAACAATACCATTCAAACATGTGAGGTTTAATATCACCCACAATTTCATGGAAACATGATGTAAGCTTGAGATTCATTAAAACTTATAAACAAAATTCACGAGAACATATAAAGATCCCGACTTTAAACTTGAAATTTGAGTTTTGGGCTCCATGGGTGAAAGAGGACCCATGGATGAACTCCCATACACCTCGATTTTTCTTGAATTGTGAAGAAAGCTTGAATCTTGGAATCTTTAATGATGAACTTGTGAAAGAAACTTTATTCTTGATTTTTCTTGAAGGTTTATTGGACTAGGAAACTTTAAACCTTGGATTCTTGAAGAAATATTGAATTCAAAATGTAAATCCTTCAGTTCTTGAGAGAAAAGTTGAACTTTGTTCATAGTGGAAAAAGGGGACGGTTTACGTGAGTTCTGATGATGAAAAATGGGCAAATAATGTCCTTTGGGGTGTTATAAATCGTCCATTAGGCATTTGGAGTTGAGGGGAAAGGACCAAAGTTCCCCTTGACCCTTAAGAAGCTAAAACTGTGGGGGAATATCCCCCGCGTTGCGACCCCTAGTTGGGTGAAGTAGCCCTCGTAATGCCACCCCTATTTGGGTCAAGTAGCCCTCGCGTCGTGAGGCTATCACGACCCCTTACTGCCTCAAACAAAAAACTTCATAACTGTTTGCTCGAGTATCAGATTTTGGAGAAATTGGTATTGTTGGAAAGCTAATTCAATTATCTACAATTTGGTGGGCCTTGAGATGAAAAATTCTTATATAAAAAGTTATAAATGTTTAAAGTTTACCCTTATTGAATTGAATATCATACTTTGGATGAATAAACATATATTAGCTCAACTTGGCTATAAATGATTTATACGAACATTTTTAAACTCATGAGCACTTCACACACTAATATAAGGATCATAAAACTTATATTCACATGAGAATCACTCGAATTATAACTTATACATGTAAGAACGATGGTTCAAAGACTAGCCCAAAAATATGGGATATTACAAGTTTGGCTTACCTACTGGCAGGCTAAAGTAGGTTCCATCATTACTCGAGAAATTGGGTCGTGACACCCTTCTTTCCAAATCGCATTACACCTATCATAGGTGATACCTTCAAATTTACCTTCTCTTATTTTTCAAGCTTCATATCTCTCACCTTGTTTTTTGTATGTACTTTTTGTTGGCTCTGTGATGCTATGATATTTTCTTGTATGAGCTGTACTTTTCCATCAAATCTTAGAGTATGTCATTGACCCAGGTATCACTTCAAATTCATCAAACCACCTAATTAGAGACCTATACCTCCTACTATATAATGCCTCAAAAGGATTCATAAATCAAAGCTAGAGTGGTAGATCTTATTGTAGGAAAATTAACACAACAGTAAGTACTTGTCACCACTGACACCCGAAGTCCATAACATAAGCTAGAAGCATACACTCAAGCTCTTGTATAATTTACCCTGACTGGTCGTCGGTATGAGGATGGAAAGTTTTACTTTGGTTCGACCTAAAACCCAATTCTGACTGAAACCTCTCCCAAAAGTTAATGGTGAACTGACTACCTCTATATGACACAATCAAAACTAGTACCCTGTGTAAACTTGCAATCTCTTTCACAAAGATTTTTGCCAACTTAGCGTTAATATAATCTACTCTTACTTGAATGAAATGAGCTGACTTGGTTAATCATTCTAAAATGACCCACATAGAGTTGTATTTCCTTAGTGTTTTAGGAAGCCTTCCACATAATACATGGTTATTCTTTCCCACTTCAATTCTAGAATAGGCATTCTCATTGTGCCGCCAGGTTTTCTATTTTTATATTCGACTTGCTGGCAGTTTTAACACATGGTTAAGAAATCCATAATGTCATTCTTCATTCTTCGCCACCACAAATGTGGTCTCAAGTCTCTATACATATCTTTAGCACCTTGATATATATAGTACTTGGAGATGTGATCCTTAGCTAGAATAGTTGAAATTAAATTATCTTCACGAGGTACTCACAAGTATCCCCTAATTATCAATAATCCCTCATCATCAAGAATGGATTCTCTACTCCTTACCCTAAAATAAATTTTCCCTGAGATTATTTATCTATATGTCTTTAAACTGCCTGCTCTTGATTTGATCAAAGAATATGGACTTGACTATAACTAGTGCTAATATTATCCCTTTACTAGACTCTTCCAATCTCAGAAAACCATTATCCAAATATTATACCTCTCTGACCAGTGGGAGCCTTGGGACTTCTAGCCATGCTAAGCACCCCATGCTCACAGGATTCTGGCTTGGTGTGCCTTCCACCACATTGACCTTATCTTGGTGATCTAGAATTGATATTTAATAATATTTGATTATCTTCATCCACCTTCTCTGATTAGGTTCAAATCTTGTTTGGGTGAACAAATGCTACAAATTGTGATGGTCGGTAAGGTAGTGTCTTCAAATCATCAAAGCAAACACCATGGCTGCCAATCTTATTTTTTCTCATAAGGCTTTAGTCACCTTGAAGCATAAGCAATCACCATCTAATTTTGCATGAAAATAACACATTAACATAAGTGCGAGCTATCAAAATATACAATAAATCCTCACCTTCAATGAAAAATTAGAGAAATTAGAGTTGAAGTCTATATGTTTTGTGATTTTGAAATCTCTCCTCACACTTGTCATCCTACACTAATAGAACTACCTTCTGAGTAAGGTGGGTTATAGGCAAGTTAATGGCAGTAAACCCCTTAATAAATCTATGGTAGTAACTGGACAACCCCATAAAACTCTAGATTTCTGTCATATTCATTAGCCTAGACCAATTCCTAACAACTTATACCTTCTATGAGTCTACCATAATCCTTTTATTAGAACCCATGTTCCCTATAAAGGACACCGAATATAGATAGAACTTAAACTTAGAATGTTTAGAATTTAATTGCTTCTCCTTAAGAAACCCTCACATCATACACAAGTAAGCTTCATGATCCTCTATTCTTTTAGCGTAGACTAACATGACATCGATGAACACAATCACGAATAAATCCAAGAACGATTTCAACACCCCTTTCATTAGACTCTTGAAAGCCACCCAAACATTGGTAAAGCCAAACTACATAACTAAAAACTCATAGTGTCCATACAGGTCAAAAAAGTAGTCTTTAGGATATCCTCCACCCAAATCTTAAGCTAATAGTAACCAAATGCCAAATCTATTTTTTAGAACACAATAGCTCCATGAAACTGGTCAAATAGGTCATCTATTCAAGTTTAGAAGGATATTTATTATGAATGGTCACCTAATTCAATTGGTTGTAGTCTATGCACGCCCTCATGCTACCATCCTATTTTACAAAAATAACACAGATACAGCCCAAGGGAAACTATTTGGGAGAAAAAACCTTTTTCTAAGAATTTTTGTAATTGAGATTTCTACTCTCTCAACTCTGTTGGTGCTATATAATTAGGAGGGATAATGGTGGGTCATGTTTCAGCCTTTAAATATATACAAAAATAACCTCTTAATCTAGAGGCATAACTGGAAGATCATCATGAAATATTCTAAGAAATCACAAACCATTGACACTGATACAAAAGGAGGAACTACAAATTATCTTCTTAAAGGTGGGCCAAAAACTTCCAATACCCTTTTTTTACTAGTTTTTTGGCATAAAGAGCTGACACCATTCTTATAAGAGTAGGCTTAAGGTACTCTCCCTCTCTAACTTATCCATCCCAAGCATAACTAAAGTGACAGTTTTAGCATAACAATCAAGAATGGCATAATAGAGAGACACTTAACTCGTCCCTATAATGAAATCAAATTCCTCCATATCTAGAATCACTAAGTCTTCCAAGGTCTATCCCATAAACTTAACAAGAAACATACTTTTCACCTGATAAGTATATACATAAAAGTATCACGATAGTCACAGTTTAAATCCTAGCTAAAAGCAAATTCTGCACATACATAATAGAAGGTGGAACAAGGATCAAACAATATAGATACCGTATGATCACAAACTATAATAGTATATATGATCACCGCATTATAAACTTCTACTTTAGGAAAATTGAAAATAGTATAAAAATAAGAATTATCACCACCCTGACCTCCACCTCTACTAGACTGAGTACCATTTTAACCAACTTTTCCTTTACCCTGGTAGGCCTGTTGCTACCCCTTCCTAAATCCTAACACCACTCCCACATTATGGACGACCCTACTATTTCCTCAACTACCACAACCTATCAAAATAGAGTAGTAGAAGTTGCTTGTTGAGTCAACTTACATGAAAACAAGATAATAGGATAATACCTTATGATATAGCCCAAACCTATACATGTATGATAGCTAATGTCCAAAGAAGGCCTCAGGACTAGCGAAGATAAAGGTGTTTAGTTGGATGTCCTTGAAAGTTGATAACTAGCCCTAGATTGTCCTACTGTAGATATTGGAAGGGCCTAAGTATAAGGCTTAGAAGATATAAGAACCTCAAAATTTGCATTATTTTATATTTGACCTTTCCATGTTTGAAATATCAATTTTTCA
Organism: Capsicum annuum; assembly: GCF_002878395.1. Taxonomy (NCBI): domain Eukaryota; kingdom Viridiplantae; phylum Streptophyta; class Magnoliopsida; order Solanales; family Solanaceae; genus Capsicum; species Capsicum annuum. The sequence continues at coordinate 88,295,302 of NC_061120.1, read as the reverse complement.
CTTGAAACTTGTTTAGAGATGTTAAAGGGTGTTCAGGGAAGGTTCCAAAAAAATTTTAAAAAGGTTTGGGGACATTTTTGGACCCTGAAGCAGTACGAGTCCTCGATATCAATGTGCCATAGAGGTTAAACTCTGTATCTTTTCTATGTCACGGAGGCTACCCTTCGTAATAGTTGTGTGGCACGGAGGATAGTCTACACGATATTGGCGCACCACGCCATGGCATAATTTTTGTGCAGCTTTTAATTTTCTCACTTGGGATGAAGGAATTTTGGTTTTTTTTTACTCTTGTACAACCCTTAAATATAAAAAAGTTTATTTCCTTCAGTTTTTAAGAAAACCTAAGAAAAACTCAAAGGTTTCATAGAGAATTCATCATCCGAGCTCCAAGTTTCAAATTGATTACAAATTTTTGTGTAATTCAGGCATGTAACTTCTCCCTAAATTGCTTTTATGCAAAAACATGTATTTAATTATTATCCATGTGATTTAATTATTGGATTTTGAATATGGTTTGAGGTGTTTGGAATGGTTATTAGATGAATTGGATCCCCATGGATTTAAATTAATTATTTATTCTTTGATCTCATGGTTTTGAACTAAATAAATACATGGGCATGGGATTGGAATAGGGAACACGGGTTTTCCTAAATTTATGGTTCAATGGTTTGGAACTAGCGTTAATCTTAACCCAACTTGTAAAATTGGTTTGAAACTTAGATATATACATAAATTACTTCACTTTTGAAACCTTTCATTGCATAAAAGGTTAATGGAACATAAATGATTTTACAAGGCCTCAGAGGCCATGGATTGATTTTAAATTTGATCTTTGGAGTCAAATGGGGGTGGATGATTCCCCCAACATAGATGGGTGGATGGGGGTCACGAATTCCTCCATCTAATATGGATTAGCTTGCAAGCCTAATAGGTATAACGATACCAAATTTTTAATGCCTTGATAAATGACTCCTAGGTTAAATGTATGATTTTATGTGCAAGTGTTTAATTGGGCTTAAAGGGGGTTGGGTAGCTTTGCCATGGAAGGTAGAGTTCCCGGGAGGACCAATACTGGAAACTATGTTTACCGGTATGAAGGTCTTCATGACTGTGTGCATAGTTCCAGCTTGATATATATGAACCTTGGATTGGTGTGGAGTCATGGATTCCATGTCTTTTTCTTGGACTTATCTAGCTCATTTGGCTAACATGCAGTTGGGCCCTTTCGGTGGGGAAAGCAAGACTTATATAGCCTGTGGGTATTTTTAGAATTGTTAGAGCTACACAGTCCAAGTTCATAATTTTAAACACTCATGCTTAAACCTTGTTCCCATTCCTTGCATATTATATATATGTATATAAATGTGTGCATTGTGGTTTTGACTGATTTAAGGACACGGAATTATGTTATTATATCCCCTGGGTTACGTCCTAGAACTCACCCCACTAACCGTCCAAGGATGCTACATTGTATCATAACGTATAGTCTGAATATTCTTCATTTACTCCTATACAACGTTAGTTGGATTAGAATATGTGTCAAGTAGTTGTGAAGTGGTGAGACTCCATCTTTCTCAAGGCTTTATTATTTCCATATTATCTTATTGTGACTAATTATTTTGTGATTTGTTTGGTCATAGTTGGGGGTATGTCCTGACCTATTTGGTATTCTAGTTTTAGAGGCTATTGTGGAAAAGTCCAGGTTGGTTGGTCATTGTTTTGAAACTGTGTTTCTTTAAGTAATTTATCTATCTTTTTATTACTATTTAATGGCTTCCACATTATTATTATAGTTATTATTATTATTATTGTTCTCTTGAGGTAGGGTTAAGGTGATGGTCTCTGGTCTATGGTGGACTTGAGATATCCGTTACAGTCAGGTCCTAGTTCGAGTCGTGACAAAGAACCACTCTCTTTTAAAAAAATACCATTAAATTGGACTAATTTCCAGGCCTTCTTCTCTTCAGCTTTTACCTGTCCCAGTTTCTCAAGGGCCTCAACCTTGTTGGAAAGCTCAACTTTCTCATGAAAAGACTTACCAAACAGTGCCACATATAAGGTCAACAATTGAATACCACAATTCAGACCCTTTAAAAGATACCTAACCACTCCTCCTCTAAGGTGATCAACTATAGTGCATATTGAGACAAGGCATGCAACTTGGCCTCATAGGCTGCCACACATGTGTTATCCTATTCTAACCTCAAGAATTCATCAATATTAAAATCATGATAAGTATTGGTTATATATTTCTCAAGGAACACATTCTAAAATTGTAATCAAGTAAGTAGAGGTAAGGAGGCCCTGTATTTAAAAAATATGCACCAATTCTTAGCTTCGACCTGTAGTTGAAAATAAACAAACTCAGCATCGTACCTTTTAACAATGCCCATATTATGCAGGAATTCATTAAAATCTATCAAAAATTTTAATGCATCCTCACACTTTGTACCCTGGAATATTAGGGGCTTTATTCTTATGAACTTTCAAAATAATATGTTTATCATAAATTATTACTGGCCCAGGTATCTTTTAGGGATACACTAATGTTTCAAAACCTTCAGCCATCCTTGGTTCTATAGTAGTAGTGTGTTGCAAGGATAGAGGTAGAAAAGTCGGAATAACTAGAGTATGGCTAGTACTGGCCAAGTTACTCAAAAATCCCAACACTTGCTGAATAAATTCCAAAAACAAAGGCACCGGGGATGCACCATTCCTCGTTTCTTCCATATTCTTTGGATTACAATTTATTCTTCCTCAGTAACTACTTTTTCATTCTAGTTAAGGTCTCGAGCATCCAATTACAAATGAGGGGACGGTGATGTCTGCCATATTGATTTTTCAACTACCTAGCATCAACCTCTAATAGGTGTTGGCCCCTTGTCCTAAAATTCAAGAGAGGGGTGAATTGACATTCTTTTTTGAGTTGACTACTGACTCTTCACAGTCGACTTGCCTGCAGATCAGTACACTTCACAAGACAAATTAGATATAAAAAATTTAAACAAATAAGTAATCAAATATAAAGTAAAGACATAAGATTTATCCTAGTTTGTTACACCAAAGTGGTTCCTACTTCTAGTCCCCTTGAGTTTCAAACTTTCCTTAGATTGCTAAATGCTAGGATTGAGTACAGTAGTGAGAAACAAGTTCTTAAGATTTATTTTGTTATTTAGATCTTATAACACAGCTTCAGTTGATGTAACAAAGTTGACTCGACCTTCCCTTTTTCTAACAATTGTAAACTAAAAGTTACAAAGCCCTGTGAGACTAAGATTGAGACACTTTGATTTTATTCTTTAAGTTTGTTTAACCCATGTCCATTTTTAGTGTTCCTATTTTATAGTCTTCGACTGCTACTCTTCATAAGAAAACCCAAGAAATTTCTTCTCAATCAAAGATTTGAATTAATTCCTTGATTGAGGAATACAACTATATGATATGTACATATACGGCTGTTACTCACATCCATATCAGATATGTTCTTGATTTATTATTCCTTTTGGTCTTCATAGAGATTGATGCCTTTCCAAATATGTCTGTGACTTTTTTCTTCTTTTACTTGATCATGATTGATCTGATTTTTCGTGACATTGGAGCATGATATTATCCTTTCATTTTTTCTCATTTTGATTGATTTACTGGGATATCGTGGATTGTCACGTAATTTCCTTCCATTCCTAGAACTTGTGATTGATTTACTTGGATGCCGTGGATTATAAATTAATATCCTTCCATTCTGATGTCCTTCTATTCCTGGAGACGGCTTTCTTTATCATTTTTAATATCTTGCAAAGATAAACTTGCTAGTTTTTCATTATTAAAATGTAGACTTAGGATGCTAACCACATCCCCTATTTTTATAATCACAAACAAGAGTAAACATCAGTTGACTTCCCTGCCTATCATCTTTCTCTTCTTGAGTTGTAGGCTCCCCCTGACTTGTAGGCAGCTCTGATGTTCTTGCTTTATCCCCCTTTGACATAATAAAAAATAAACAACAAGCAAGTAATAAACAGATAATGAAATCCACACATAGAGATACAACAAGTATGTGAGGGATTTATGCATATTGTGACAGAATCATTTATAAGAATTTTTTTTATGTAACATAAAATTATGGGAAAATACTATCCAAAATAAGGCTTAAAATTCTTTAATACTAAGACTACCAATCCTTTTTCTAAGGAAAAAAAATCTTTCTTCTTGTAGGGGTTTTATAAAAATATCTGCTAGTAGATTTTCGAAGTTAACAAATTTTAGAGTAAAATAACCATTCTATACATGATCTCGAATAAAATGATCCTTAATATCAATATGTTTAGCCCTGGAATGATGCAAATGTATACTTAGATAAGATAATAGCACTGGTGTTATCACACATAATAGGAACTAATTCAAAAGATAAGTCAAAGTCTAGAAGTTAATGCATAATTCATAAGATTTGAGTGCCACAACTTCTGACAGCTATGTATTTAGCTTCACTTATTGAAAGAGCAATGGAAGTTTGCTTTTTTCTATGCCATGAGATAAGGGCATCACCATGAATTTGAAATGTTTTACTAGTGTTCATGCTATCATTTTTATCTCCTCAAAAAAAATATTTAAATAACTACTTAAATCAAAATGTAAGGAGCAGGGATGCCATAGTTCAAAGTCTTGAGTTCCTATTAGATATCAGATGACTCATTTGATGGTAGTGAGATGAGACTTCTTGAGAGTCGACTGGAACCTGGCATATTTACACATACTGAACCTAATGTCTAGTCGAGTTCCAGTCAGGTAGAGCAGAGATTTGATCATCCCCCAGTACAACTTTTCATTTATGTTTTTTCTAGATAAGTATGAATCAATGCTTGTGGATAGGATAATTGGTGTTCCATAGGCTTTTCTTTCTTCATACCAAACTTTTTGATGATTTCTTTTGTGTACTTGGCGTGACTGATGAAAGTGACTATGGGAGTTTGTTTGATTTGTAATCCTATAAAGAATATGAGCTCGCCCATAAAACTCATTTAGAATTCTCCTTTCATCAAATTAGAAAAATTATCACACATAGAGATATTAAAACTACCAAAAATAATATCATCAACATAAATTGGTACAATGAAAAGATTTGAATCAAGATTTTGTATGAATAGAGTTATATTAATTTTACCTCTTTGAAAATTGTTATTTCATAAAAAGGTACTCAATATCTCATACTAAGCTTTTGGAGCATTTTTGAGCTCGTAGAGTGCTTTTGATAATTTAAAAACATGATTTGGATATGATGGACCTTCAAATCTGAGGGTTTGATTTACGAAAACTTCCTCATGCATAAAGTCATTTAAGAAAGAACTTTTGACATCCATTCGATATAACTTAAAACATTTGAACACTGCAAAAGCTAATTAAATTTGTATTGACTCTAACCTTTCCACAAGGGCAAAGGTCTTGTCATAATCAATACATTCCTGCTGATAGTAACCTTGAGCTACAAGTCTGACTTTATTTCTTATAACTTTACCTTCTTCATTTAATTTAGTTTTGTAAAGCCATTTGGTTCCAATTACTGAGCAGTTTCTTGGTCTTTCAACTAAAGTCCAAACTTGATTTCATTCAAACTGGTCTAGTTCTTCCTTCATATCTTTAACCCATGATTCATCTTTGAGGGCCTCATTGGTTTTCTTGGGATCAATTTGAGACATAAGGGAGACAACTACTTGTCTCCTCAGTGATGCTCTAGTTTGCACTCTATCTTCAGGATTTCTAATGATGAGTTCATTTGGATGACTAGCATCATGCTTCCATTCTTTTGAATCACTTGGATTTACTATTTCTACTTTAGGAGTCGACTCTTGGGAGGGTGTAGTCGACTTGTCTCATGACTGCTCAGAGATTGTGTTGTTACTTCTTTTGATCGCAGATTACGCACCTTCTTCACTTCATGGATCAAATTTTCCCAAGATATTCTTACCATTGTTGTAAATAAAACATTTTTAGCCAAGAGGATTGAAATAACTAATGTTGGGCTTCTTTACTCTCCAGAGTTCATAAGTCATTTTCTTTAGGATAGGTTAGATGTGGTACCTTATGATGATGTGACATGCGGTGCTTACTGCTTCTACCTAGATATAATTTGGGATATTATGTTCCAATAACATTGTCCTGGCAGTTTCCTAGAGAGATAAATTCTTTTGCTCTACTACACTATTTTGCTGAGGGGACCGAAGTGAAGAGAAGTTTTAAGAGTATCCATTCTGAGCACAATACTCCTCAAATGTCTTGTTTTGAAACTCACCTCTATGATCACTGTGAACTTAAGTGACGAGGTGTCCATTTTCTCTCTGGACCTTTCTACAAAAAATCTCAAAGTTTGTGAAATCCTTATTTTACGAGCAAGGAAAATTACCTAAGTAAACATTAATAATCATCAACTATGACAAAAACATATCTTTTTCCACCAATGCTTGCAGTTTTGGTGGGCTAAACAGATCCATGGGGATTGTTTAAAAAGGTTTTGTAGTGGAGACAATGTATTTGACTTTGAATGATGTCTGGGTCTACTAACCTAATTAATAGGAATCACAGATATGATCCTAGTCAAACTTATGTTTTGGTAGACCTTTCACAAATTCGAGTCTAGGCAACTTCTTAATGATATGCATACTAGCATGCCCGAGATTTCTATGCAATAACCAAGTATCATTGGCTTGCAAAATGAGGCAAGTTAAGGATGTAAATTTGGGACTATTATAAATATAAATATTATTAAGATCTTTATTGATGAGAGAAATGTCTCTGTTGTCATGTTTGAATGAGCAATTTTCGACTTTAAAGAGTACTTCAAATCTTGCATCACAGAGCTGGCTAATGCTAAGAAGATTATGTTTGAGGCCGTATACTTGATATAATTTCATGAATTCACATGATGAGCTTAGTCTTACTGATCCAAATCCAATGACGTTGCATATAGCATTGTCACTGAGCCTTAATAATCCCTCATCTATTTTGTCTAGAGTAAAGAAGTTTTTTTTCTTTTCAGTCATGTGTCTGGAACATCTGCTATCAATGACCCATATTACTTTTTTATAGCTCTTGTGGACTTGTTCCTCGCTAGATTCACTTGTTTTCTTGAAGTCTATATTGGCGTTTTCTACCTTTTTTGCAATTTCATCTTCATCACTCTATGCTCTAAAGTTTGATTTTTTCTTGATGATCTTTTTATTAACTCAGGAAAGTTTTGTTTAAAGTGACAAAGAATTCCACAGTAATAATAGTGATCATCGTTTCTAGTGGAATCATCACTCTTGGCTCCCTGGGATCTTTTTTTTTTCTGTCTAATGATTTTCCTTACTCCACAACTTATGATAGCCATTCCTTTATTATTAGAATCTTTCATAATGTCCACTTCTTTGGTTGGAGCAACATTGAAGGATATTGGTTTCTTTTTCTCCTCTTTGTGGTACCTATTTAAATAATTGCATTCATATGCATTGAGGTTATATCATAGTTCATCATATGTTATGTTTTGAAGATATCCATCTTCCAAAATAGTAGCCTTGGTTTCCCAAATTTTTAGGGACATCAGACTAGCTTCTGGACTTGTAGGTTGTGTGGATAGATCATCCCCAGTGATTTTAGTTCACATATAATCTTGCTAAATCTAGCAAACATTATTTCAACATTCTTATTTTCTTCTATTTTGAATAACTTGTATTCATTGACCAGGCCAATAATCTTTGACTTTTTGACTTTGGTGGTTCTTTCATAGGTTTCCTCAAATTTATCCCACATCTCTTTTCCATTCTCACTATTTGATATCTTGTCGTATTTTTCTCCACTAACTGTACAAAGAAGAAAAGTTATAGTACGTGTATTATTTTGAATTACCTCTTGTTGTTCTTTGGTGACCTCAATGCTTTCAAGGTCTTCTACGTCAAAACTACTAGATTCTTTGTCTTTGTCCTTTGACTTCTCTTTAACTCCTAGAATCAGTTTTGGACCCTTCTTGATGACAACCCATGCTTGGAAGTCATTTGATTGGACAAAGACTCTAAGACTATTTTCAAGTAGGAGTAATATTGTCCATTAAAGTATGGTGGTCTTGTAGAGGAGTGGACATCCCAGAGAAGAGTATCAGGGATTTGATAATTTGACATTTGATCATTACTCACTTGCGGTTATGCAACACTTTGGTGAGACCTGATCTGATACCAATTAAACATCAAAAGGGGAGTAAATTGAGATTTTTCTATGAGTCGACTACTGACTCTTCACAGTTGACTCACTTGCATATTAGCACACTTCACAAGACAGATTAGATTTAAAGGAATTAAGTAAATAAGTATTAAACATAAAGTAAGGACAACAAGATTTATCCAAGTTCGGAACACCAATATGGTGCCTACTTCTAGTCCCCTTGGGTTTTGATGTTTCCTTAGATCATTCAATGTTAGGCTCAAGTACAGTAGTGAGAAATAAGTTTCAAAGACTTATTTTGTTCTTCAGATCAGGTGATACAACTTCAGTTGATGTTATAAAGTTGATTCGATCCTACCCTTTATATAACTATTGTAAACTAAAAGTTACAAAGCCTTGTGAGATTATGATTTAGACACTTTGATTTTCTTTTTCAAAGTTACGAAACCTATGTTCATCTTCAATTTTCATATTTTATTGTCTTCAGCTGCAACTCTTCATAAAGAAACCCAAGAGACTTCTTCTCAATCAAGGATTTGAATTAATTCCTTAATTGAGAAATATAGTCCTACGATATGTCTATATCAGATATGTCCATATACGATTGTTAGTCATGTCTATAATAGATATATCCGTGATCTATTTTTATTTTGGTCTTAATAAAGATTCATGTCTTTCCAAATGTGTTTGTGAACTTTTTCTCCTTTTACTTGATAATGATCGATCAGATTTTTTGTGACTTTTGGGGATGATATTCTCCTTCTATTTGTCCTCATTGTGATCAATTTACTTGGATGTCATGGATCGCGACTTGGTGTCCTTTATTTCCTGGAGCTTGTGATTGATTTACTTGGATGTCATGGATCATGAATTGATGTCCTTCTATTCCTGGAGCCATCTTCCTTTATCTTTTTTAATATCCAGTAAAGATAAACTTGTTAGTTTGTTATTTTTATTACATAGACTTAGTAGGCTAACTTGTCCTTCCTTCCTTGTTCAGCAACGAAAACACCTTATTTTTTGGACCTTAGAAGTCTTCCTTGATTTTTGGTTTTTAGATACAATATGACTTAGAGAATGAGTCGTACACTTAGGTATGGGTGGTATGGTCTAATTGTATGCTGACCAGTATTGGTTGGTGGGGTGGATTTAGTTATTGGAATAGGTATGACATGGGTTGTATGAGTCATATCAGTGAATACGGGTTATTTGGTTACTTCACTTAACCTTAGACTTAGTAACTTAAGTTGGATCTGAGTATGAGTGGCTCACCATGAGCTATAAGCTAGGGTACTAGTCATACCCAGGACTCGTAAAGCGGACAGTGTTCAAACCTTCTAGGATTCTATTCTGCCAAGGGTATGGCTTATGGGTACTATTCGTATGCTTGAATACGAATTAGGTTTGGGGGTGTTATACCTTGGACAGTACTGGGTACAAGGGGGAAAACATAGGGTATAACTAGTGGGTACCACTCATACAGGATATGTACAACTTGTAAGGGTCATTCGTACCCTATGACGGGAATTGAGTGCAGTTTAAGTGAGGGAAATTTGTACATTTCCCCACTTGTTGAAATAATGTCCCAAAACTTATATTGCACATAGGAGGTTATTTTCCATACTATTCTATTCTTAAATACTTAGAAAACACTCTTAAATCCTCTTTAGAGTGCTTGGGGAAAGGAAGCTAGGGTTTTTTCTTAAGGAGTAAATTGCGGTGTTTCTTGGTGATTTCTCTCCATTATCTTGTTGGTTTAAGGAATATTCTCTTCCCTCATTGTTAGTTCCAACTAGAGTCATGGATTTTATACAATGTTTTCATGATTTGAATGTTGTATGATTTTGGGTTTCCAAATATTATTTGGGCTTTCTGGCTATAAATGTTTGGTTATGGTTTCCAAATATTTTAATTATGGTTTTATATGCATTAGTGGTGGTTTTGGACAATTGGTTGCCTGGGAATGGTTGTTTGGTAATTGGCTATGATCTTGGAAATACTATGCCCTCAATATGTTTGATAAAACAACTATGATAATGATTTAACTTTGTCATTGGATTATAATGGAACTTATGCATGGTTTAAATTTGGTAATGGATCCCTAAATGGTATTGGAATGGTTTGTCTTAATAAACATACCTGAGGGGTACAAGGGAATCCCCCAAGTTAATATAGTAATGAATACTTGTGGGGTACATGGGAATCCCCCAAGTTAATTGGATAACATGGTCTATGGGTACATAGAAATCTCTTGACCACTAAAAGGTTTGGCTAAGAACAATACTTGCAAGTTATAGTCGGTATGATGATACCACAATCTAATAGCATTGGTTAATAATATTAATGGAATAATAATTTGGTTAAAAATTGTTTTAACTGGGAAATAATGGCGGGTTGTGATAGCTAACCGTGAAGGTAGGTGTAACACCCTGATTTTTCTGAACCAGAATGCTACACGGTGCTTATAACCCCGAAGGACCACAAGCTAACCCGTGGCTGATATCTGTGCCTGTACACAGCAATTTATGACGTAATAATGATGAAAAAATAAATAATAGGCCATAAGGTTCAACTAAATAAAATATCTGACAAATATAATATCCATATGGGTGGCAAATGCCCAAAAAGCAACTGAAGTATGAATCAAATCTAAACTAAATTTGAAAGCCTCTAAATATTGTCTGAGTAAGGAGTTGAAAGAACATGTCTCCAACTAACTCCATCTTGCAAAACTGAACTAAAATAATAAATGAACTAACATAATATCATCCTCGAATGGATGAGGATTCACTACAACTCTGCTATTGAAATACTACTGCTGATCTGGAACACGTGCCTCTAAACCTATGGTGTAACATAAGAGAAAGCACCATAGCACAAATGCATTAGTACATCTGAATGTATTGAGTATACGAGTGAGGTAGGCTAAATACAAAGGGTTATATGCATGAACAATGCTAACTAATATGAACATGAGAATAAATACATGCATAAGCAACTATAACTGAACTCGTGGTGATACTGACTACTAAGTCTGAATACTGATGACATGACTTTACTGATATTGAGATACTGAATAGATGAATGACTATTTCTAACAGTTATAATTATGAAGAACTGGTCTGATTAACTGTGTCTAACAATCTTGAAATTGAATGCTGATACAATAAGCTATGACAATTGACATAGCAGATATAACTGTGATTATCGAGAAGACCAATGTTACTGATACTGAGAAACTGTATTTAACAGTCTGAGTTCTAATAGAACTATTTGAGTTACGTTCTATATGGAGTATCTAAATTTGAGATCAGCCCTATCTAACAGGTGATCTTTAAATCTGATGATTTTGATACTGTTTAACTATAGTTGAGATTAGTCTTGTCTAATAGGTGATCTTGAAGTCTGTTTATAATGATAAGGATTGACTTTCTCTAACAGTGCTGAATCTATACTACTGAACTGAGTTGACTGTATCTGATAGTCCTGAACCTATAACTAAAACTGTGGGATGTATTCATCTAACCGACATACCCCATGCTAAGATGACTTGGGTCTAATCTCTGCCCTGACTAGAAGGGTGTTAGTATCACGCAACCAGTAAAGACAACTGCTAAAGAGTCAGTCCTAATCTAGCGGGTGATTCCTAGGATAAGTCCTATACATATAAATGTGCTAACAGGTGACCCCTGAGTATGACAATCCTATCTAATGGGTGACATCTCGTACTTATGCTAGCTACATAGTTCTAGAACTTAGGGATTGCTTCTATGGATCTCCATCCTTTCTAGCTGTTGAGTCCCCATCCCTAGTCTCACACGGTGGTAAATTCTACTCCCATCTGAAAGACACTAAACTCAATAACTAAGTTAAACTAAATAATTGAACTAAACTAATTAGCTGAAATGATACTGATTAACTGAATTGATACTAGTGGTATTGTTTAGCGAAGCTAAACTAAGTTTAATGAGTTCCATTAATTGAAGGAATGTACTGAGTTTAGAGGACTGACTGAGAGTACTAAAATTTATAGAGATCACTACAAATACTGTTGTTACTGATATCATTGAGATTACTGAGTACTGAGGTTACTGAACTACTAAGACTGCTGAGATTTCTGAATTTTCCTGAGTCACATGACTAACTGAATTCTATAGACCATGGCTTGATTGAGAGTATCATGATAACATGATATAGAACTAGGAACACAGCTATATTATTTCGAGTACAAGTAACCCCAGGATTCGATGGAAGGAAACTGACACACATGACTGACTTGATCATAAGAATAGAGTCCACAATTCACATTATCATAAGTAGGGGATTTCATACTACACTTGGTTCTCAACATGTTATACATGGAAGGGGATGATCATAATATGCATATACTCATATTGCTTCAATATCATGCTCATTCCATATCACAACTATAAGATACAACAATAACGTGGAGTTCATGTGGAATCATAAAGAATAGAACATGGGCTTGTCATTTAAGCACTATTAAGTCATAAAAACATGGATTCTATCATTCATAGAATTTTATCAAACACCTTACAGGCATAACTTTGGGCATAGGTATACTTATCAATTTGACAATCTTAATCTATCCAAAATTCATGGGTTTCAACTAACCTACTCATATGCTTCATGAAAAATGCATCATGATACAACCTTGAATCCAAAAAACACTCATTAACATGATTATAGTCATAACAAAACAAGAAAATAACAATTTATAATTTAAAAGATGATTCTTGAGCTCCATGCTTGAAAGGGACCCATGGATGAACACTACGCATACCTTAAAGCTTGATCTTGAAAGAGATCTAATATTTCTTGATGATTCTTGAAGAAATCCTTAGGCTTTTTCTTAATTTTTCTTGACTAGGATTTAACCCCTTTGGGAGTCTTGTTCTTGAGGAGATGATCTTGAGAGAAAACCTTAATCTTGTGGGTGAGAGTGTATGAGAGAGCTTTCTGAGATGTTTAACTAAAGAGAATGAAAGATAATACGCTCCTTGAGGGTTATAATTCATGGAAAGTGAGGGAAAAGACCAAAATCCCCTTACTAAAATGTCCCTTAATTTCTGGGAAAAATAACTGATGAAATTCATGACAAGTCATTATACTGGTGATAGGTCGTCACGAATTATCGTCACAAAAAGGTGAAATCTTGGTTTTCTGGTTAAGGTTGATAATATTGGTGATAGGACATCACAGGTGTGATATCTTATCACAAAATTTCATCACTGGGGGTGAAAATCTTCCCAGGGATGATGAAATTGGTGATAGGCAGTCACGGGTGTGACTGCTTGTCATGAATGTCGTCACTAAGTTTCCTATCCTGACATGCCAGAGTAAAATGAGTATAACTCCTTGCTCCGATATTGGATTTAGGAAAAATTGGTATCATTGGAAAGACAATTCAATAATCTATTATTTGGTAGGCCATGATCTCAAAAATTCATAGTATTATAAGAGATATACTTATTTGAAGTTAACTATAGCAATATCCTTCCCAAGAATTCAATCGGTAAGGAATGTTTTGATTCGTCTGATAGCTGGGAGTTATTTGAAGACTTAATATACATGTAAATTTCTCATAAGACTATAAAATAACCATGATGTACTATGAATGATCTTGAAATGTGGCGTTAACATTGGTTTGGATTTTTCAGAATATTACAATATCTCCCCATTGGGAACATTCGTCCTCAAATGAGAATGCCTGAGATGGAAGTAAAGATCAAATGAAGTACATACAATACATACACTAAGGAAACATGGTTTTTGGATTGACATGACTGATAAGATGAATACATCATACTGAACATACATATCTGATGCATAAGTAACTGATTCATGAATGCACGAGTAAATGTTCTGATGAACTGAGTTTCTCATAATAAAAATGCATATATAATGCCTAATTGATGAGATGAATCCATGCATATCTAATGTATGATTATACGACTGACATGATATATGAATGCATGACAGAAAGTACTGATAAGCTGATCACGCATATCTGACGCGTGAATATATGACTGAACGGGCTCAGGAACATGTGGCTGAATATGCAATGGTAAAGTTACCAAGTTTGAACTAAAAACTAAGCATGAAACTGAATACAAATTTTGGTTCTAAAATCTAAGCATGGGAACGATTAAGATCAAAGAAGACTATCACCTTGAACTAAAAATATCGATGAGTATGAGATTAATCACTCAATATGCATGAGCGGAAACATAATAACATAACTGAGTTTGGAATGTGCTACATGAAATAAACTGAGTCTGCAATGCATGACATGGACAGAGTATCATATCATGGACTAAATTGAGCCACTGAGTACATGGCTTATAGCTGAGTTTTAGAGATTGAGGGTCGGCTCATAGGTAGCACTTCCTCCAAGATAGATTTATCAATGAAAATGACATGTTTAAATCATGAAAGTTTGGGGGCTATAGTGTATCTCCCCCTTGGTACACTATGTCCCTTGAAGGATGCTGGACTGACGTTGCTGAGATATTGAGGAAGTTGAAGCGATGCACAAGGCATCTACGAACTAGATTATAACTGAACCTCGGGAGACTGGGACTACTGCATAATGCATGAACTGAACTAAACTTGCAACTACTAGGAGGTTCTACTTGGAATAGTTACATTCCCTGAGATCTTGGATAGCATGAATAGATGCAAGGATGAGGAAACAAACTATACAAATCTGATTGCTCGATTTCTAAACTGACTTGCTTGCTTTACTAACTAACTCATGCTGAAACATATGTCTAAATCAGAGAAAGAGATCTAAAAATGCATACCATGAACATGAAAGACTAGTAACGTACCCGAATCTAGGCCAGGGAAACTTTCCGAATCATGACAAGTCTAGAGTGCATAAAGTCTATTCTGACGCTGACCACTCTTGGTGCCTTTCTGACGCAACTCTTTACCCCTCTGTGCAAGAATTCTATACTTTCGCATGCTGTGGCCTGGCTTTCCACACCCAAAGCATACATCACTACCTGCCCTATATGCACCTAGGTGATTCTTACCACACTCTTCCAAAGCGAATAAGTAAGACTTCTATTCTCACTACCCTGGGCCTCGAAGCCTGGCGCTCCATCATGATGGTCATTTCTGGACTTAAGTGCTAGTGCACTAGATAAGGATGAAGATGGGGCTGAAAATTTCTAACTATGCTGAGAACGGTTACCACCCTGTGACTGAGGCTGAGCAAAGCTAAAACTACTTATCCTTGCTCTCTTACTCTGTCTCTCTCTCATTCTAATCTTCTGCTATTTATCTGCTGAGCATGATTCATAAGTCTGGTTAAAGTCATATCACTATTCAATATGGCAGATCTTTACCCATTTACTACACTATCGTTCACCCCTGACACGAACTTACTCATCTTGGCTCTACTGTCTGCAATCACATGAGAGGCATATCTGACTAATTAAGTAAATCTAAGAGAATACTCTATCACTCTCATACTTCCCTGCTTGAGGTTGATGGACTCTCGCACCTTAGCTTCTCTAAGCTCTAACAGGAAAAAATCTATCAAAGAAAGCAGAGGCAAACTCCTCCCACTCTATAGAACCTATATTATCTAACCTTTTCGACTTCCACTGTTTGTACCAAGTATGAGCCACATCATGCAACTGATATGCATCTAAATCAGCACTTTTCACCTTAGTAACCCCCATAATATCTATCAGTTTCTCAATCGGATCTAAGAATTTCTATGGGTCCTCATCTGACTTAGACCCCGTGAAAGAAGGAGGATTGATTCAGGTAAAGTCCCAAATTCTAGCTGCAATTGAATTGGACACTAGATTTGCCAGAATGACAGCTGTTCATTCATTTTGGGCAGCAACTCACTGAGAAAGAGTGGTGAATGTGGTCCTGAACTCCGCATGAGAAACGTGATCGCCCAAAGGGTCTTCGGGCTGAGGGGCTGACTAATTCCCATTTATTCTTTTAGGAGGCATGTTCTATAGAAGAAAAGGGGAAATGGATTAGACTGAGAGTGAATTGAGATTATTCTCACTGGCACAACATGAATACCGAAAGAAGGGAAATTATTCCTAAAACATCTCATAGCCTCCTGCACATAAGTGTGGTGCACAACACACGTCTGTACAAGACTCTACTAGATGTGGCTTTCAAACTTCCTAGGACTCAATAAACCTTTGGCTCTGATACTAAGTTTGTAACACCCTAATTTTTCTAAACAGGAATGCTACACGGTGCTTATGACCCTGAAGGACCACAAGCTAACCCATGACTAATATCTGTACCTGCACACTGCAATATATGATATAATAATGCTGAAAAAATAAATAATAGGCCATAAAGTTCAACTTAATAAAATATCTGACAAACGTAATATCCATATGGGTGGAAAATGCCCAAAAAACAACCGAAGTCTGAATCAAATTTGAACTAAATCTGAAAGTCTCTAAATACTATCTAAGTAAGGAGTTGAAAGAACATGTCTCCAACTAAGTCCATCTAGCAAAACTGAACTAAAATAATAAATAAAATAAAATAATATCATCCTCTAATGGATAAGAACTCACTGCAACTCTACGACTGAAATACTACTGCTGATCTGGAACCCGTGTGTCTAAACCTAATGGTGTAACATAAGAGAAAGCACCATAGCACAAATACGCCAGTATGTCTGAATGTACTGAGTATACGAGTGAGGTAGGCTAAATGTAAAGGGTTATATGAATGAACAATGCTGGCTGATATGAACGTGAGAATACATATATGCATAAGAAACTATAACTGAACTCATGGTGATACTGACTACTGAGTCTGAATACTGATGACATGACTTTACTGATACTGAGATACTGAATAGATGAATGACTATTTCTGACAGTTTGAATTATAAAGAACTGGTTGGATTGACTGTGCGTAACAGTCCTAAAACTGAATACTGATAACACAAGCTATGGCAACTGACAGAACTGATATAACTGTGATGATCAACAAGACCGATATAACTGATACTAAGCAATTGTATTTAATAGTTTGAGTTCTAATGGAACTATCTGAGTTCTATTCTATATGGAGTAACTGAATTTGAGATCATCCCTATCTAGCAGGTGATCTTTAAATCTAATGATTCTGATACTGTTTAACTATAGTTGAAATCAGTCCTATCTATTGGGTGATCTTGAAGTCTATTTATAATGATAAGGATTGACTGTCTCTAACAGTACTGAATCTGTAGTACTTAACTTAGTTAACTGTATCTGACAGTCTTGAATCTATAACTGAAACTGTGGGATGTATTCATCTAACTGACATGCCCCATGCTAAGCTGACTGGGGTCTACTCTCTGCCCTGACTGGAAGGGTGTCAGTACCGTGCCACCAGTAAAGACAACTATTATGGAGTCAGTCCTAATCTAATGGGTGACTCTTGGAATCATTCCTATACATATAAATGTGATAACGGGTAACACCTGAGTATGCTAGTCCTAACTAATACGTGACATCTCATACCTACACTGGCTACGTAGTTTTGGAACTTAGGGATTGCTTCTAAGGATCTCTGTCTTTTCTAGCGGTTGAGTCCTCATCCCTAGGCTTACTCAATGCTGAATCCTACTCCCCTATGAAAGACACTAAACTAGATAACTAAGCTAAGCTAAATAATTGAACTAAACTGATTAGCTAAACTAATAATGATTAACTGAACAGCTACTAGTGGTATTTTTTAGCGAAGCTAAACTAAGTTTACTGAGTTCCCTTGACTGAAGGAACGTACTGAGTTCTGAGGAATGACTTAGAGTACTAAAATTACTGAGATCGCTAGGAATACTATTGTTACTGAGATCACTGAGATTACTGAGTACTGAGGTTACAGAACCAATAAGACTGCTGAGATTTCTGAGTTTTCCTGAGTCACATGACTAACTGAATTCTATAGACCATGGCTTTACTGAGAGTATTGTGATAACATGACATAGCACTAGGCATACAACTATATTATTTTGGGCACAAGTACCCCCAGGATTCGATGGAAGGAAACTGACACACATAACTGACTTGATCATAAGAATAGAGTCCACAATTCATAATATCATAAGTAGGGGATTTCATACTACACTTGGTTCTCAACATCTTATACATGGACGGGAATGCCCACAAAATAAATATACTCACGTTTCTTTAATATCATGCTCATTCCATATCATCACAATAACACACAACAATAATATGGAGTTCATGTGGAATCATAAAGAATAGAACATGGGCTTGTCATTTAAGCACTATTAAGTAATAAAAACATGGATTCTATTATTCTTGGCATTTTATCAAATACCTTACATGCACAACTTTGGGCATAGGGGTACTTATCAATTTGACAATCTTAATTAATACAAAATTCATGGGTTTCAACTAACCTACTCACATGCTTCATGAAAAATACATCAAGATACAACCTTGAATCCAAACAATATGAACATAGTCATAGCACAACAAGAAAATCACAATTTATAATTTAAATCATGATTCTTGAGCTCTATGGATGAAAGGGACCCATGGATGAACACTACACATATCTTAAAGCTTGATCTTGAAAGAGATCTAATGTTTTAAGAAGGTTCTTGAAGAAATCCTTAGGATTGTTCTTGATTTTTCCTGACTAGGGTTTAACCCCTTTCGGAGAGAATGTTCTTGTTCTTGAGGAGATGATCTTGAGACAAAACCCTAATCTTGTGGTTGAGAGTGTATGAGAGAGCTTTTTGAGATATTTAACCAAAGAGAATGGAAGATAATACGCTCCTTGAGGGTTATAAGTCATGGGAAGTGAAGGAAAAGATCAAAATATCCTTACTAAAACTTCCCTCAATTGCTGCAAAAAATAGCTGACGACATTCGTGACAAGCCATCATACTGGTGATAGGTCGTCACGAATTGTCATCCCAAAAAGGTGAAATCTTGTTTTTCTAGTTAAGGTTGACGACATTAGTGATAGACCATCACGGGAATAACGGATTGTCACAAAATCTCATCAATGGGAGTGAAAATCTGCCCAGGGCTGACGACATTGGTGATAGGCTCACGGAAGTAATAGCTTGTCATGAATGTTGTCACTCAGTTTCCTAGCCTGACATGTCGGAGTAAAATAGGTATAACTTCTTGCTCCGAAATTAGATTTAGGAGAAATTGGTATCGTTGGAAATATAATTCAATTATATATCTTTTGGTAGGTCATGAGCTCAAAAATTCATAGTATAACGAGAGATATTCTCATTTGAAGTTGACTATAGCAATATTCTTCCCAAGAATTCAATCGGTAAGGAATGTTTTGATTCGTCTGATAGCTGGGAGTTATTTAAAGATGTAATCTAGATGTAAACTGCTCATAAAACTATATTGGTTTGGATTTTTCAAGGTATTATATTTGAAGTCTAATAGACGGACACTGGAAACTCAAGTTTACAGACATGAGGGGTAGGACATGGCAACCTTATATGATACTCAAGAGGTATAATTAAATCCTCTAAGTACACCGTACATATGTATTATAGAGAGTTAAGGGTGTATGAGAATCCCTAACTCTTATGTTATCTCTGGTTCATGCGAATACATGCATTGGGGCCCGTTCAAGGGGTTACACAAGACCCATATAGCCCGTGGGTGGTTTTTGGATGGTTAACATTCACATCCCCAGGTTGAAGGTTTTAAATGCATGCTGAACAATGTTTCCTTCCCCGTAATGCTTATATATATATGTATTTATATATGTATATATATGTACATATATATATATATGTACATATATATATATATATGTATGTATATATATATGTACATATATATAGGTATATATATGTATATATATATAGGTATATATATGTATATATATATAGGTATATATATGTATATATATATGTGTATGTATGTATGTACATATGGGATGAGTGCATTTGAATGGTTTTACTTGGATTTCTTAAATGGTGTTGTTTTATCCTCATCCTGAGTTCATGCTAGTATTCACCCGCTAACCCATATTTGGACGGCTGTATCCCTATGTAATGTACGAACCGACGACTCTACTCTTCCTACTTAGCATTCGGATATTCGGGGGTCAACTTTGGATTTAAATGGTGAGCTTCCATCTTTTTGGAAGGCTCCATTTCATGGATGTTACTTTATACTTTGATTTATTTATGGACATTGGTTTTGGCTATGGTTGGGGCATTTCCCAATCGGATTTTTTTATTATTTTAGTTATAAGCTTTTGTGGAACTACTATGGGTTGGTATGGGTAGGATCTCTATCAGTATCAGCCTTAGTATTGGCATTGGTATTGGGTCAAACATCATTGGAATAAATTTCTCACTTTTCCATCGTTTTTTATTTTGGAATTACATTTAATTAATACTGGAACTTATTTTGTTATAGTTGGATTTATGGTTTTGGTTTTTCTAGGTATAGTTGGATAATTGGTATGGGACAGTTGGACTCGATTGTGTTTGTCACGGTCGTGATCCTATCCTAGAGTCTTAATGTGTGTTATTACGCTATCTTGTTATATGTTCGAAATTCAGCCAACTTAGGGCAGGAGGCTGGAGGTTGGGTTGGGTAATGGGTGTGGTCTCTGATCTTTGTTAGACTTGGGACGCGCATTATGAAAAGGCCTTGAGTCGAATCTTGTCAGCCACTAACTCAAGGTATGCTCCAAATTATAACCCAGCGACCGTTGTTGGCGTTATTCTGGGCGTGATTATTGCTGCTCTAGTAGACCAAGTATTCACTATCTACAAATAAGAGTGAATGAATTAGCACCTATTTAGTTCTCCAAATACCAATTGGAATCAAGTAATATGATGAAAGAAAGAAAAGAGATTCTTTTCTAAGGACCTATAACCTCCTAAAGAATATTACAGATGTCCCTGTACTATTTCGCGGGAATCTACTAGACCTGCCCTTGTATGATGAGATGTATGAACCTAATGCTCAGATACCATCTTTGTTTAAATCCAAGTGGCCTTGAATGACACCCACCCTAACCTATGGTGAGAGAATCATGCTTAACCCAAATCCTTAGTTAACCCTATGCCACATTTATATTTACATTAGCCTACTTCACCATTAAACAAGTCTAAACTGTCTTTATTAAAATGTTAAGTAATTAACATCAAATAAATGAAATTATCCAACCAATAATAAAATGGAAAAAACTTTATCTATTACAATTCTCAGGACACTAAGTCACCGTACAAAAGCATCTAAAAGAAAATCAAGTCTAAAAGCATAATGATTATCCAAAACAAAGAATGAATAAGAATGTCTTAGTTCTGAAACATAGGACACGAACAATGATAAGAAGATCCAACGTCGATGCGATCATGATTCTCACCTTTAAAACAGAGTCTGGTACTGCTAGATAAAGGTAAGGTCTTGTCTCAAACATTGGAACACACTCTGCACTCAATTAAAATAATAACACGGGTACCATTAGTAAAAAACATGTACTAGTAGGCATCATAGACCGACTCAACCTGACACTTCACAAATAAGTAAATCAAGTAGATACAAGGGATCATCATAGAACTCATAACCATAGACATAAGTAATCATGGCATTTTAATTTGAGGGAAAATATAAACACATACCCATGTAAATTTACACTTAGTTAAATCTAGCAACAAATTGCAACACACAATGCTATTATAAGTGGTAATTCAATGCACATGAATGAATACATGAATACAAGATGTGGTTATCATCTCTATCTTTTCTCATTCTCATTAAAATCAACATTATCATTGTTTGATCAATAATATCAACATTACTAACCTCATGAACATCATGGATTACATATCAACACCATTACCTTAACCATCAACTCAATAATATCAATATGAATGAATACGTAATGAAATTATTAATCATTTGTAGTACATGAAAGACATCATAATATTTAATTCACATATAAGCACAGAGTCAAGCAAGTCTAATTGCTACAATAAACTATAACCTACCACAAAACCTTGCTTAAAGTCACCATTAAGATATATATTTGCATTTAACTCTTTGTTCAACTTATTTTTTATCTTTAACAATAATATTACACACATATTTCATTAATTCATCCCTTTTGTGCTACTATAGATTAAAAACCATGGATTTCAACCATAAATTTGCCCTATTTCATCCTCTTATGGGTATTCCTTAAATCCCATAAATACAACTTGGATTACCATGAACAACCATAATCCTACATCCATGAGTATTTTCTAACTGCCTAGGATCATTATCTACAAATTTGACACTCATTCCCACCACTTTACTCCAATTTCATAAATTACGGATAAACCTTAAAGTTTACCACAAATCTATTTTCTAATGATTTTTAAAGATTATGAGAATTAATTCAAGCTTTGAATGTAATAACTCACCTCTAAAGATGAAAAACTTTTAATTTTTGTAGAAAGTTGCCTTCCCTAGAGCTCCTTTGCATTTTTTAGAAAGTATGAAAAGAAAAACGTTTTTGGATTTATAATTGTTAGATGTTGCATGTTACTATTGTAGTGGTTAATATACCACTGTAGTGTTTTATGACTTAAATGGTTATCCGAGATGGCGATACCATTTTCTACTTCTACAGTACATTGACAATGGCTACTTTTTTTGTTATAGCAGTCTGAGGTAGAAAATTAGGAACCCTCTACAGTTATATCCATTTTACTATATGTTCTATCAATTATGGCATCACGAACTGACCCCTATATGATAAGCTCTATAATCGGAGTTCTACGACTTTATTTTAGGTGTTGAAAGTTGTTACAACTTTCTAAACTTGTTAAATCTCTAAAAATTCAGTCAAATATCACCACTAATACCCACATTAGTATCACATTTTTCCAAAGTAGAACACCCTCAGATCATTCCATACTAGACTAGCCTTGAATTTCTTAAAAATATATTAAGGAAGGACTAGGTACAAGATGAGTGGTGAATTTACTGCTCATTTGTAATTATCATTTATGCACACTACCATAATTTGAAGACATAAATGAGACAACACTGTGATTAAATGTACTAATTTCCATACTTTGTAGGCATACAGGTGATGAGATAGAAGAATGTAGAATTGAGATTAAAGGAACTAAGAGAAAAAGAAAAGTGCACAGCTTAAGGACAATGTATAGAGCGAGGCTAGATTTTTGCAAACCCAGTCTGAAGACCGTGATTGTGGCTAGTCAAGAAAGTCAAAAACCACGATCACGTGGATCTACTTGCGATCGCGATAGCCATGATCACAGGAAATATGAGGCGATCACAACAACATGGGATTAGGCCGAAGGGCAGTTTTGTAACTTTTAACAACCGACCCCAAAGCCTTTAAAATCTTAAAACCCTTTCCCATTTTGAGCATTCTAGAGACTAGCAATATTTTGAATTTAAAGTTGAAACCCTAAATTGGGTAAGAATTGTAATTTGATTTGGAGTCTTTAGCCAAATGGGTTTTATGGGTGAAAACCTCAAACTCTTGAAAACTCAAACCATCCTTGAAAGAGGGGTTTGGGTGAACTTTTGAAAGTCATATCATCCTTAAAAGAGGGATGTGGGAAACAATGCAATAGTACATAATTAATGGGTTTAGTTTGCTGTTTTTTACTATCTTAGGCATAAGAGTGATTATGAAGTTGATTATACTTTGGGTATTTTCCTAGAAATAGAGATACCCAATTGAGGTGTTAGGTTAATATAATTAACACACTTATTAGTTAATCAAAAGGTTAAATAAGTGAAATTCTTGAGGTTTTGTTGACAAGCTAACCTCAAGGATCCTAGATCTAGCCTACCATTTTGTAAACAACTAGCATGTACATCAACCCATACCTAATTTGCCTTTAGGTAGACATAATCTCAAGATTCTCTCAATACCAAATTTAAATTACAATTGTTGTGTAGTTTGTGGAATTTAATTGATATTGATAAACACTGTCCAAAAACAAAACTCCCCATTTTAATCATGCTTCTTACTTTATTTGCTCTTAGAGTGTTTTATTAGTAAGTGTTAAGACCCATAAGAATAGAATTCTAATTTTACTCCTTGTAGATTCCACCTCAACAAAATTTGGGATTTTGACATGACCATCTTCTACGAAATTGCATGGTATAGTTGAGAATTATCAAAATGGCATCATTGTCGTTGAATGAAATTTTGTTTTCACTTGTGCGGTATTTATTCTTAATTAGGGAATACTCGTAGTGATGTATATTTATTTTAGTTGTTGTTTTTGTTTCCTTATGGGTGATCTTTGTAGCATAAACGGAATGATAAGTGATAATTCTAGTCAAGCTGGGTCTTTTGATGGTTGATCAAATTCTCTTCGTATCCGACCTAATTACAGAATTGGTGTATTTCATGTCACAAGAATCAAGTTTCATATGCCATAAATGAAGGGGATTTTCTGGGAACAAGCCTATGAGGAACCCAATTTGCATTTGAAGAAATTTATCAAAGTGTACGCACCCTTTATTGTTGCACACATAACCAAAGAGTCCATCTATTTTTGGCTCTTCCCGTTTTCTATAACGGGAGAAGCGGTATTTTGGCTTCAATCTCTTCTGGTCGAGTCTATCACTTTATAGAATGAACTCACCACACCTTTCTTGACTGGTATTTCCCACCATCCAAAATGCTTCAATTGAGAGATGAGATCATCAAGTAGAGGTCATGGAATGGAGAGCCTTTTTATGAAGTGTGGGAAAGATTCAACAGAAAACTAATGCAATGTCCAAACTATGAGTTCCTAGAGAAGATGTCTCACCAAATCTTCTATTGTGCTCTTAATCCGCACAACAAAACCATGGTAAATAATACATCGGGGGGCTCTCTTATAAAGTTAAATTATCATCCGGCTTCAAATTTGCTTGAGAAAGTTACCAAGCAATGCTGGGGATGGCACACTCGGGATGCCGAAGTACCAAAGGGGTCTCCTACTACCTCCATGGTTGACAAGGAACAAAGAAAAAGGGATGAGGGAAGAGATGAGGATATGGAAAAAATAATGATAGAATTGGAGCTTTTGACAAAACATGTGATGGGAACCCCTACAAGGCATCCAAGGCCTATGATGAAGAAGAGGCCAAGTAGCTTTATGAGAAGATTCAGCATTTGGCAAATTATTCGGGGTGTTTCCCACCCCGCCTATAAAAAGCAAGGTAGGAACCAATGTTGGACGAATCGTGAACATGACCATGATTGGAGGGATAGAGATTGGTATTATATCCTATATGTGCCCCCTTATGACCAAGAAAATAACAAAGATGGTAGCACCATCAACCTTGACATATATTAAACAAAAGATGTCTTAGTAAGGATTTTGATGAGAGTGCAAGGATCAAACAAAATGTTCTATGAAATGAAAAGCTATTTTTCACACCTTAATCAAATCATGGTGTCCCACTCTGCCTCCATTAAACAATTGGAGACTCAAATTGGGAAAATTTCCACCTAATTGAATGTTAGGCCAAAGGGTGCTCTTCCTAGTGACACTATTATAAACTCGAAGAATGAATCTCAATTTTTAGCAATAATCACAAGGATTGGGAAGAACCTTGGTGATTGCTTGAAAGAACATTCGGGTAAATTGATGCCTAAGGTTAAGTTAAAAGAAATGTCACCACAATCTCAAGAAGAAGAATATAAAAAGGAATCGGTGGAAGTTGATGAAGAGGTGGTGAAAAATGATAAACCACAAAGTGATGTGATGCCTACAATACATGTCCCTCCTCGCTTCCTCAAAGGCTTCAAAGAAAAGAGGACGATGATAAATTCAAGAAATTTATGTCCAAGCTTAGCAACCTCTTTATCAATATCCCATTGCTTGAAGCAATCTAAAAGATCCCAGGATATCCTAAGATCATAGAGAAGTTGATGTCAAAAAACAAACCTATCTAAGGTGTCACGATCAAATTCATCCATGGTTATAGTGTTATCATGGTTAGAAAAATTACAGAAAATAAGAAAAACCCCGGGGCTTTTACCATCACTTGTACTATTGGAATACATATGTTTGTGAAATCTCTATGCGACCTCGGTGTGAGTATAAAATGCATACCTTTCGTCATTTAAAAACTCTTGGATTGGATACCCTAACTCTAACATCTATGACACTTTTAATGGCAGATTAGTCTATCAAAAGGTCGATCTAGATTTTTTTTGATGTTCTAGTCAAAGTGGACAAATTTATACTTTTGGTAGACTTCATGGTTTTAGATTGTGAAATGGACCAAGAGGTTCCATCATTCTTGGTCGACCTTTCTTAGCCACTGAAAGATCCATTGTTGACTTAGAGTTAGAGGAAATAAGGTTTAGAGTTCATGATGGTGAGGTCTCCTTACGAATATGCAAAATATAGAAACAACCCATGGAATTTCAAGTGATATCAGTGATTGATGTTGAAATCGAAGAAGTGAATGCGGGGGCCCTTGAGAAAGAAGGAAGACGTTGTTCCACAACATAAACTAAGGTGCTATGTGGGAGGCAACCCATAAATGCCATAAGAGTGGCTCGTATCCTTTTTTTTTATTTTTGTAGAGTAGATTTTAGTTTTGTCAATTAAGTAACCTATGCATTTATGACACTATAGAGTGTTTTGTATGAAGTTGAGAAGGGGAAAGTATGAAATTTTTGCATGCTAAACTGAAAAGGGGAAAAAATATGAAGTAAGTTGAACAAGGGAAAATAGGGGAGCAGAAATACCCCCAGTTACTACGATTGTAGGATATTAGCCACAATCACGGTCACCCTCATGTCCACAATCACAAAACACTGACTGTGATTGCGGCTACATCAATCAAATAACTATCTGAACCCCATTTCCTCCCAACACTCCCTTCTCAACTTTTCTCTCTAATTGGACCCAATTCTGGCCAAATTGTGAGCATTCCAACAACAACCTTGCATTCCTCTTGTATCACTTATCCTGTAGGTACTTGGAATCTATGTCGTGATTGTGGTGAACAAGCCATAGAATGCATGCAATAGGGAAGGCTTGAAATGATGTTTTTCATGCTTAAATGCTTCATAAATTGTTCTTGCATGGTGTTTAGCTGCTAGACTATGGTGTGCACATAAGTAGGGAAGTCTTGAGTGCCCAAATTGTGTGTGAAATTGAGGAAACTAAAGAGTCCAAACCAAGTGGTTGCTAGGTGTCCCGTATGAGTATTCACAAATGGTTCTTGAATTCTAGTGGCACAATCGAGTACCTAGTAGTCTTGATCAATGCTTTTAGTTTAAATCCTTGTTGTAGAACATGCTCCGTGTACAAGTTTGAATTTTTGGACATTGTAAAATTAGGTTGAAGCTAGTCTTGTATACCAGATCACAGTCATTGGGACCGTGATCGTGACTCTATGGCCCGTGATTACGGTAACCAAGGCTTATTTCCTATCTATGCCAAAAATTCTGCAATTCTGTTTTTTTGTCCAAACACATACAAATAACCATCCAATGAGCTTTAGTGGACAACATAGCATAGTTTGTGAAAGAATTTTTCAATGATTGATGTTGGTTTATTATCTATGATTTTTTAGGAGAATCTCATGGAGAAATACAACCACATCTGATTCATGGCACCCGAGTTCCACACTCACTACTACTGGTATTTTCTAAGGACAAAGCTTCTCCCGAAGAGAGTAATATTCTTAGAGAATATGCCATAAAATCTTTCAGCATTTCATGAAAGGATTGAAGTCATAGGGTGGTAGTGTTTTGCCCCGTATCCTTGCAAGGCTAATAAGCAGTAGGTTTACAAATTCCATACCAACCTTAGCATAGTATCTTTCTCAAATCCATCCTACATGACTATTAATATCCAAGGGAAAATGGTGAACTTTTGGGTGGAGCGAATAAATTCTCTATAAGGGCTCCCAAATACAGACAGGGGTGAGTTTGAAGAAAAGGGGTTCAAATTGAGAATTTGGTTAGTAGAAAGACTATGCCTCAAGAAGAAAGTTTCATGGGCATCAACCAAGAATAACATCCACATGAATGACTTCACTATAGAATCTCAAATTTGGTTGAACATCATATGTAGTCGAGTATCCCATTACACCCACATGACAGCAGTCTCAGATTTGTGAGATGAAATGGTTTCTTGCATTTTAGATGGCATATCTTTGGATGTTAGTCAGCTCATAGTTTCTGAAATTAAAGTTTTCAAAAATTAAGTTGGGGCACATCTTTCTTTCCCTCTTAATTACTAAGCTTTGTAGGAGACCTGGGGTTGATGAATACTCTAGATATACTTAGGTGAACCATGACACTTCTATCTATTCTTTGAAAATTAGAGTAGAGGGCACACCAGGAAAGAGAAAGAAAAGGAGAATTGATTTAGGGAAGTCGACATGTAAGGAGCTAGAGTCTTGTAGTCCATCCACCACTTGGCCTCTTGAGGATATTGGAGTTGATATCACTTCCATCAGGGAGCTCGTGTCAGGTCTACCCTAGGGACCGGGGGATCCCTCCATCACTCATTATTCATATGTGTCTAGATCTGATTATGAGAAGTATCAGAAGGACCAAAAGAAATAGGGAGCTACCATTTCTAGGCTTGATAGAGCCTATTCATCCTTGGCAAAGTCACATCATGATCTTCGAATTGCATATGAGAAGATAGTGAAAAGGGAGAAGAAGAAAGATAAATTCTTTAGTAGGATGTGGAAGGGGGTGAAAGGCTTATGCAAGGTCCTAAACCCCATGATAGACACCCTTCCTACTGAGTGGGGAGTAATGATGAGGCACTAGATGAGTTGTTTGATCTTTAGGATGCTGATAATGATTCAGATTCTACTTCCTAATGTTTTATAGTTTATGTAGTGAGGACACTGCTAACTACTTAGTCGGGGATGCCTGTGTCCGCATTCATTTGATTTGGGCCATAATTATTGATATTTTGGGGTGGATTTATGTTCTTTTAATGATTTGTATTTTTATTTAGGTTGTAATATTCAGGAGCTTTGATGGTGCCGACATTTGCATGGATTAGTCATTTTGTTTCATTATTAGATTTTTGTGTTATCATTATTTTTTTTGTGATGATATTCAATGAGCATTTACCGATCATAGATTGAGTGACGAAATTCTCAAGGGAAAAATGTCGTGATTGGGTTTTGAGTCATGGATACAGGGGATGTTTGAGTACCCGTAGTATCGAGGTCATAAATGCAAGAAAAATTTGAGTACCTGTGGCATTTTGGGATTTGGGATCACACTTATACCTATGGAAAAGTCTGAGTAACCATATGGTTTACCCTTGTAAAAGCCAAAATATAAGACGAAGGCTTATATTTGTACCATAGTTACCAAATTGTGCATGGTGAAAATGCAAAGCAAACATCCCTATCTGTCTAAAAAGTTTTCAAAAAATTTGAGGGCACAGACGTGAGCAATCTTGTATTGATACTTTTTCTCTTTTTGTGACTCCAAAATTTTTGGCTTGTAAAAATTAGTAGATACTCCATTTTTGTCTCTAGCGGAAGGGGAAATTGAGCCTCCTTGGTGAATTTGCATGACATCTGTAGTGAGCTTATTTTTTCAAATCTTATGTGTACTTGTACCATCTAGAACTTGCCCTATTGGTCTCTCAAGGCTTATTTGACTATACTTGGTTGGGGGGATGATCTTAGGCCATCTTTGTGACATTGGAAGTCCACTTTAGCTTAAAAATCCTACCCTTGCATAGTTGTTGTCCCTAGTCACTCATTTTCAGAATTTGGACATTTTATTAGCAAACACATTGTAGTCCATAAGCCTTATAATTTTTATCACTCTATTGAACCCTACCCTTCTTAAATTTAAAATTGCAACTTGAGGTTAAATCCTAAGTTGGGGGTGGTGATGATTGAAAGAGGTAACTTTGGGCCACAAAGATGTAAGTGTGTGCCTATGAGCTTAAGTATTAAGAAAAAATGAATAAGAAAAAAGAAAGGATCCAACAAGGAAAGAGAAGAACAAAGGGTGCAAGAAAAAGAATTGAAAAGAAAATGGGTGAACCAAGGAAATGAAATATAGGACATTTGTAAAGAGTAAAAACAAAAGAAGTCGCCCATGATCAAATGTTAGATGGAATAGTGTTATGTAGATGTTCAAGGAGGGTATAGCCATGTTGTTCATAAAAGATATTCTATCCTATCCCGAACATACATTACAAGCTCAAAAATCCCTTCATGATTTCCAACCAAGTATTCTCATTGTAGTGGCGATTGAAAATAGGGGCAAGCCTATGGCAAGGCACTTGTTAGAATCTATAGTTCTTGAGAGAGAGAGAGAGAGAGAGAGTTTTACACTTAAATTCCTTATTGCATAATTAATGACTTGGTGTGTGAAATTTTCTTTCTTACGAGGAGGAATGTAAACAAGTCGAGGTGGGTTATTTTGTCATCACTCGCAAAATGAGGAAAAAAGGAGTATATTCTAGTTGAGGTCAAAGGGGAGTCATTTCTAGAGTATTGGTGATTGTTGCATGGTTGCTCATTAAATTCTCTTGCATCTTTGAAAAATCAATATTTATGTTGATGGGTGCGGTGAAAATAGTTTTTCCCATACTTAAAGAGCTAAATTGTGGTGTTAACTAAGCTTGAAGTCATTATGATCATTGGGTCATTCAATTTGGGAATAAATATGCATAGTCTCATGGTAATAAGTAGTGTTTCTTGAGGATAAGTGAAGCTTTAAGTTGGGGTGTTGATGAGTGGTGAATTTACCACTCATTTGAACTTATCATTCATGCACACTACCATGATTTGAAAACGTAAATAAGGCAACATTGTGATTAAATGCACTAATTTGTATATTTTGAAGGCATACAGGTGATGAGATAGAAGGATGTGGAATTAAGCTGAAAAGGAACTAAAAGGAGAAGAAAAGTACACCGCTAAAGGACCATGTAAAGAACGAGGCTCAATTACCACGATCGCAGTCTCAGGGCCGTGATCGTAGACAGTCAAGAAGGTTAGCAACTGTGATCTCATGGATCCACCCCCAGTTGTGGTAGCCATGATTGTAGCAAATCTTTTGCGATCACGGCAAGGCAAAATTAGGCCCAGGGGAAGTTTTTAAATTTTCAACAATCGATCCCAAATCCCTTAAAATCTTAAAACCCTTTCCCATTTTGGGCATTCTGTAGACTAGCAGTATTTTGAATTTAAAGTTGAAACCCTAAATTGGGTAAGAATTGTAATTTGATGTGGAGACTTTGATTTTAGTAATTTATTGAAGAATGGATGATTTGCATAACCCTTATCATATAATTTCTCTCCTTTCATCATGATTAGCTAAAATTCATTGTCTTGGGATTATGTTGAACTAAGATATAAATAGTTGTAATTTGTGATGTATTTGTGTATATAACAGTTGGTTGATGATGGTTCTACTATTGTTTAATTAAAATGGTTGGGATTTGTGAGTGAAAGCCCCAAATACTCAAAATGGGTTTGTGGGTGAAAACCCCAAACTCTTGAAATCTCAAACCATCCTTCAAAGAGGAGGTTTGGGTGAACTTTTGGAACCCACATCATCCTTGAAAGACAAATGTGGGAAACAAGGAAATAGCAAATAACTAATGGATTTAGTTTGATAATTTTCACTATCTTAGACATAAGAATGATTATGAAGTTGACTATACTTTGGATATTTTTCTAAAACTACGGATACCCAATTGATGTGTTACGTGAATATAATTATCATACTTGTTAGGTAACCAAAAGGTTCAATAAGTGAAATTCTTGAGGTTTTGTTGCCAAGCTAACCTCAAGGATCCTAGATCAAGCCTACAATTTTGTTAACAACTAGCAGGTATATCAAATCTACACATACCCATACCAAATTTGCCCTTAGTTAGACATAATCCCAAGATTCTCTCTATACCGAGTTAAATTACAGTTGTTGTGTAGTTTTCAAAATTGAGTTACTATTGGCAAACACTCTCTCAAAACCAACCACCACCCCAATTTTAAATCAGGCTTTTTACTTTATTTGCACTTTGGGTGTTTTCTTAGTAAGTTCTAAGACCCATAAGAATCGAATTCTAATTTCACTCCTTGTGGATTCGACCTCAACAAAAGTTGGGATATAGATAATGACATTCCTCTACTAAATTGCATGATATAGATGAGAGTTATCAGTACAAATTTTACCTCTTAATTCAGCATAACGACTATTTGGATTGTTACACATAGCAATTGTTGTAAATGTCTTCTAAATTCTGTAAGCTTCTTTGCAACTCAATATAATATAATGCTTTGTCATTTACCAAATTTGTTCATTTGGTAAGTAATAAATTACTTTCTCAGAGCCTTTATTTAATCTTGTGCTACTAAATATAGTATTAATATTGACTTCTTTCGTCAGTAAATAAGAAAAATATTTTTTATCTCTTAAAATAGTGTGTTTTAGCATTATATACAGGGATATATTACCATAACTGATTTTGTGTCAAATAGATGGTTGTGAAATTTCCATATTCATCATAAAAATAAAAAGTCAAGTACATAAACTATGAAAAACTAAAAACATAAGAAATTTCATTAGAAATATAGAGATTATCAATACATGGTACTTTAATAAATATATTTAATAAAACAACGGAGTTACAAACAAAAAAGGAAAAGAACTTTTAAAATTTTATTTTTCGATGACATGATTAGCTTTTCTATCAGTATCCTATTACATGTCTTCAGCTTTCAAACGAGTAATATTTGAAAGAATTTCAAAGTCATCATTATTATAAGCTAGTTTTACCTCAATAGCATTGTACTTGTTTGCGGGAGATGCTTCATCATCATCACCTTGAGAGGCGAAGTATGCTTCTATATTATTTTCCTTTTTTGTGGGACGCTTGATAAATTTTCACAAAATTATCAATCATACAAAAAGCATATTGCCAATGACCATTCATACCATATCAGTGGTAAATGTTAACTTTATCCCTTGAAGAATTATTTAATTAATAAACTATTATTTTGCCCATCCACAAGTAGGCATGTAATTAATTCGGAATATAAATTTCTTTTTAAAATATTATTTTTGTAGAAATACATTTAAATCAAGAAAAGTGAAAAAAAAATCTTTAGTATGTCCTCATCAGTAATAGTATTTTCATATAAGTTTAATATAAATCCTACTTTAAGAATAGCATAATTACACTCTGTTATGATTTTAAAATCTTAAAATCAAAGGTGTATCCAGTTATATCGAGCTTTTAGTAATACTGTAAAGTTTAGGTGGTGATATTGATTCTTCAAATTAGTTGATAGTTCAACTAGATATGTCATAGTTACATATTAAGTTTTTAATACATCGTGGAGATAATAACAAAAAAAATAATATCCCATCTTTATATCACAATCCAACTAAGTAGACCGTGAGGGTACCCACTCTAACCCACCTAGATAGGAGAACCCTTACCACCCACTTCAACATACATGTAGAAGTTTAAGATATTTCATTATGGATCTTAAAATCTAGTAAATGACACAATCTTTTACAATGAAATCGTAAATAAAAATATTTTTTTCGAGATCTAGTCTAGACAATGTATAAGAGCTTCTAATAAATAAATAACACAAAGGACATAGCTCCTACCATTGAAACATAATGTGTAACACCCCAAGAGTACACCCTGGGCGCCACATGGTGATTAAAGTCTCGAGGGACCCTAAGCTAACCCATGAGCTGGTACCTGTACCATAATACATGTGTAGAATATTTGAATACACCATAAAGTTTTAAATACTAAAACTTTTCTGAATCATGAATCTAGAAACATTAGCCTGAAAATAACTGTCCAAAACTAATTAAATAATGATAAAACTAACTGACTGACTGTTTGTAGTGTCTGAAAACCTTTAAACTGACTGAATAAGAGTAGATGGGACATGCCCCAACTAACTCCATCTGACTACTGAACTGAAAACATGAAAATAAATATAGTCTGTCCTCGAAATATGAGGACTCACCACTACTACGACTGATAATTTTGAAGGTCTAAGAGTAATCTGATAATTGAGTGTCCGAATGTATTATATGATATATCATAGCACAAGAAAAGAGTATGCGATCAGTTCTTTGAATGTACTGGTATGCTAAATGTGGTAGACTGACATGCATAGTTTCAATATGCATAAGTATTAATAACAGACTGAATAAATAGCATGAAATATTGAATAGAATGCATGAAATCTGTAAATACTGAAGATGTATGAAATCTATAAATACTGAGAATGCGTGACCAAGCATAAACATATTCTGAATATAATCTATAAACTGATATACTGAGATCTGATAACTGAATTACTAAATCGGTATACTATTGTCAAGCAACTGAAACTGAATTACTGAGCTGATTACTAGACTGAGACTGTGGGTTACCCTCAACTAGCAGGTACCCGTATGAGATCAACCCTTAACTCGTAAGTTAACATCTCAACCTACGTTAGCTATACAGTTATGGAATATGGGGACTGCTACTTAAGGTCACGCCCTTAACTGGAAGGTGAGACCCCATCCCTGGGTTCGCTCGATGCTAAATCCTACTCCCAACTAAACTGGCTCGGAATACTGAACTATTCTAAGTTTAACTGATTATGATAACTAACTGAACTACTGGCACTTATGATTTATCTAAAACTATTTTGAAGATACTGAGACTAAGTAAATAACTATGTTTTTGGGTATTCATAACCCCCAAGACTCGATAGCAATAATAGCAAAATAGCACTAAAATTTTGAGGGCATACAATGAAAACATTTATTCAAAATTCATTCTTGTAGGCATTTCATCAATCACTTGATATGCATATTGTAAGCTAAGCATGGGAACAGTTTAAAGCTTGAAGAAAGATCATGAATTCAACACCAACATCACTATTTATGATCTAAATCAGCAAATAACATTATTAAAATATGGAGGGTTTGATAACAACATCAAGTTCTTGTAAACATGGTATAATGTTTCAATTCATGGGAATTAATGGTTAAAATTGCAATTACTTGTAAAGATCACAACTTTGAATTTAAAATTTGATACTTGTACTCCATGGGTGAAAGGGACCCATAGATGAACACTTAACATACCTGGGGTGATGAATTCGTGAGAATTAATGGTAAATTCTTGAGCTTTGATATTGAAATTTGAAGGCTAGGTTTTTTGTTCTTGAAAGTGGGTTAATTTAGTTTTTGAGAGAATTGTGAAATAATGAGAAAATAAAGCTCTACTAGGACTGAAATCTCGTGTTTGGATGGATTTGGGGCTATGGAAAAAGACCAAATAGTTCCTGAAAATTAAATCGTGAAACTGGAAAATCCCAACTTTGGCCTTCGTCTCGACACGGTGATATCGCGTTATGCCACTGGAAAACTGACAATTACCATTTTTCCCAATGGCGTGATGTGGTACTATCACGTTGCGCCTCTAGAAATGGATGATCCCAACTGGAAGCTTGGTATAATGCGGTGCCAATCGCGGTGTACCTCTAGAAAAAGGATAATTGTGAAATGGCCCCTTGGCGCAATGCAGTGGAAACCATAGTGACACACTAGAAAAGGACTAACGTGATTTTGTCCATCACCGCAATGCGGCCTTAGAGCATTAGACTACTGCTTTGCACTAAAATTTCCATAACTTCTCTCCCAAATATCGAATTCGGGCAAAATTGATATCATTGGGAAGATAATTCAATTTCCTATCATTTGGTGGGTCTTGATTTGGAAAATTCTTAGTAGAGAAAAAGATTTGCTCATTTGAAGTTGACTAAAGCAACATTCTTCCCA
Source organism: Capsicum annuum (assembly GCF_002878395.1). Lineage (NCBI taxonomy): Eukaryota > Viridiplantae > Streptophyta > Magnoliopsida > Solanales > Solanaceae > Capsicum > Capsicum annuum. The sequence goes on along the minus strand of NC_061120.1, from coordinate 88,259,287 downwards.
AAAACTCAATCGGTAAGGACTATTTTGATTTGTCTAATAGTTGGGAGTTATTTGAGGTCGTAATAGACATCAAACTCATACGTAAAATTACCAAGGGAATAAAATGTAATTTGCATGATCTTGGAACATGACTATAATATGAGTTTGTATTTTTGGGGGATTACAATATCTTCCCCTTGGGAACATTCGTCTTCGAATGAGACTACTTAAGCTAAAATCACTGAGGAACTGAAATTACATGTTATATATAGTGATGAAAACATGATTACATGGATGAGTTTAAAACATGGCACATTGCTGAACTGGTTCTGTGAATGCATGACTGACATGAGAATGATATGCAGCTGAAACTGAGCATGGAGAAGAGAAATTCTAAGAAGATTGTTACCAAGCGGAGTTTGAGTTTGCAGAGAAAATATTGGGGTACTTGGTTTGCAGATCTGCTTCTTCTTCCCAAGTTTCTCCCTCCATAGACTGATTTATCCAAAGAAATTTGACTAGGGTAACTTCTTTGTTCCTTAGTCTACAAATTTGTCGATCAAGGATTTCGACTAGAATTTCTTCGTAAGAAAGGTTATTCTTAAAATATGCACTTTCTAAGGGAACAACTACAGCTGGGTCACCAATACACTTCTTCAACAAAGAGATATGGAATATTGGGTGCACTGATGCTAAGTCTGTAGGAAACTCAAGATCATAAGCCACTTTCCAAAACGGCTCAAAATCCTATAAGGGCCAACATGTCGGGGACTAAGCTTCCCCTTCTTACCAAACCTTTTTACTCTCTTCATGGAAGAGATCTTAAAATATATGAGATCACCAATCTCAAACTCAATGTCTTTCCTCCTCACATCCACATTAGATTTATGTCAGCTCTAGGCTGCCTTAAGTATCTCCCTAATCAACTTACTTTCTCTAGAGCATCAAGCACCAAGTCGGGCCCTATCAAAGTAGTTTCACCAATCTCAAACCAACCAATTAGAGATCCACATCTCCTCCCATATAGAGCCTCAAACGAAGTCATTTAAATATTAGAATGATAGTTTCTATTATATGCAAATTCAATCAAAAGAAAGTGGTTATTCCAACATCCCTTAAAGTCAACAACACATACTCTCAACATATCCTCGAGGGTCTGAATAGTCCTTTGTGGCTGACCATTTGTCTGATGGTGACAGGTTTTACTAAGGTAAACTTGGGTACCAAGACCCTTCTAAAAATCTTTTGAAAAGTAAAAGGTAAACTAAGTACCTCTATCTAAGATAATAAATAGTAGAACATTGTGCAACCTAACCAACTCTATAAGATAGAGTTTGGCATAGTCCTCGGCTAAATAAGAAGTATGAACTGGCAAGAAATGGGTTGATTTGGTCATCCTATCTACAATGACCCAAATCGAATCATGTTGTTGATAAGTACGAGGCAAAACTGTCACAAAATCCATGTTCACTTTCTCCCAATTCCAAGTGGGAATACTGAATTCTTGCATAGACCCACTACGTTTCTGATGCTTAATCTTCACCTGCTGACAAGTGGAGCACTTAGCTACAAACTCTATGATATCCCTTTTCATCCCACTCCACCAATAGATTTCTCACAGATTATAGTACATCTTTGTAGCCCTTGGACAAAATCAGTAATGTGCACCATGCGCTTCTACAAGAATTTTCTCTTCACTCACTAACACACGACATATCCAATCTACCCTGGCAATGCAGTACACCATCTCCCCCTTGGGATAAGTCCTCTACTTTATGATCTCTAACTAACTCCTTTAGTTTTACAAAACTAGGATCCCTATCCTATTTTTCTTTCACCTCAGAAACCAAAGAAGATTCCAAATTATTCTGAACCCAAATGTTACCCTTAGCTGAATAAACCAATTGAACACCTAACCTAGAAAGATAATGAATTTCTCTAACTAACTTCTTATTATTAGCCTCGACATGAGCAACATACCCATATAAAATCTACTTAGGGTATCTGCTACGACATTAGCCTTGCCGAATGGTACAAAACACTCATATCATAATCTTTCAGCAACTCTAACTATCTTCTTTGATACAGATTTAAATCCTTCTATGAAAATACATACTGTAATCTTTTTTGATCTGTGAATACATCAACATGTACCCCATACAAATAGTATCTCCAAATCATCAAGACAAAAACAATAGCTGCTAACTTAAGGTTATGGGCAGGGTAATTCCTTTTATGGGGCTTAAGTGTCTAGAGGCATACACTATAACTTTACCCCTCTACCTCAAAATACACCCCAAACCAACTCTAGAAGTATCACAGTATACAATAAACCTATGTAAACCATCAGGTGACATCAAAACTAGGGTTGTGGTGAGTCGAGTCTTCAACTCCTGAAAAATCTTCTCACAACAATCTAACCACTTAAACTTATCTTTCTTCTGAGTTAATCTGGACATGGGGTATGCAATAGACAAAAATCCTTCAATAAACCACCGGTAATAGCCCACCAAACCAAAGTAACTTCTAATATCTGATGGAGATATAGATCTAGGCTAGTTTCTCACTACTTTGGTCTTTTGAGGATCAACTCTAATTCCATTACCAGAAATACTATGGCCAAGGAAGGATACTGATCTTGGCCAAAATTCATACTTACTGAATTTTGTGAACAACTGATGGGCTCTAAGAGTATACAATACTATTTTGAGGTGGTTTGCATGATCATTTTCATTATGGGAGTAGACAAAAATGTCATCAATAAAGACTATGATGAACATGTCCAAGTACTGCTTGAGTACTCAGTTTATCAAGTCCATGAAGGCTTCTGAGGAATTCGTGTGACCAAAGGACATGACTAGAAACTCAACATGACTATATCTGGTTCTGAAAGCTATTTTTAGAATGTCACATTCTCTAAACCTGAGCTTATGATAACAGGATTTGAGGTCTATCTTTGAAAAATAAGTAGCACCCTGAAGTTGGTCAAACAAGTCATCAATTCTAGGAAGTGGGTATTTGTTCTTGATTGTGACTTTATTTAAATGAGAGTAGCCAATACATATTCTAAGAGAACTGTCTTTCTTACTCATGAATAGGAATGGTGCACCCCATGGAGAGATGTTAGGCCTGATGAATCCCTTATCTAGGAGATCTATCAATTGTTCTTTCAACAGTTTGAGTTTGGCTGGATCTATTCTATATGAAGGAATAGAGATAGGCTGGGTATCTAGAAGAAGGTCTATTCCAAAGTCGATTTCGCTTTCGAGAGGAACTTCGAGAAGATCTTCGGGGAATGCATCTGGAAATTCCCTCACTACTGAAACTAACTGAAGATTTGGAGTATCTTAATTTGAGTATTTGACTCAAATAAGATAATAAATACACCCCTTGGATGTCATTGTCTTCGCCCTAAGGTACAAAACAAGTTGAACCCTATATGTTATAGTACCACCCCTCTATTCAAGGACTAGTTTATTTGGAAATTGAAAATGAACTACTCTATTTGTATAATCAATTGAAGCATAACATGAGTGGAGCCAATCCATGCTGAGAATGATGTCAAAATCCATTATCTCTAACTCTACAAGATCAACTGAAGTGACTTTCTGAGATATTATGACTGGTCAGTTCCTGTATACCTTCCTAGCTGCAATAGAAATATCTACTAAGTAGACATTAAAAAAGGCTCTGCTAAGACTCTGAAGTTGACAGCTATGTAAGGAGTTACAAAAGAAAGAGAAGCTCCAGGGACTAATAAAGCATAAATATGTAAATGGAAGACCTGTAACATACCAGTAACCACATCAGGAGAATTTTCCTAATCCTATTGGGACTGAAGTACATATAATCTGTTTGGATGCTGACCATTGGTAACACTGGAAGTGGCACCCTATTGAGTTGGGTGGTCGGCTAGAATTGAGGGACGACTGGACAGACCCTACTCACTACTCTTTGGAAAATCCTTGATTCGGTGGCCTGGCTTGCCAAACCCAAAACATATATCACTATTGGCCCTACAAATATCATGATGGTTTCTACTATATTTCTGGAAAAGAGGATTCGTAGAAGCACTGTTAACATTGCCTTGGGACTTAGAGCCTGGTGCCCTATCCCAATAATCATTTCTAAATTTGGAAATAGGATCACTACCTGAAGATAGAGCTGGGACTAAATATTTCTGATGGAACTAAGGACAGTTACCACCTTCTGATTTTGGTTGAGTGAAATAAATGCTACCTATTCTAGCTCTCTTATTCTCCCTCTCTCTCTCCTTAGTCTTTTTCTCCTTAATCTATTGAGCATGGACCATAAGCCTAGATATGTCCATCTCCTTAATTAACATTGTAGTCCTACACTCCTTGACCATACTGTCAGATACCCCAGACATGAACTTGCTCATCCTAGACCCACTATCTACTACCACATAACGATCATACCTAGCTAACTAAGTAAAGTTGAGGTAATTCTTATTCACACTCATGTTTCCCTGCCTTAAGTTAATAAACTCTAACACCTTGGCTTCCTTTATCTCCAATGAGAAGAATCTATCTAAGAAGGTTGTAGCAAACTTTTCCCATTCTATAGGCCCTTCATCCACGCCTTTATCTATATTCTACTACTTAAATCATGTATGATCCACATCTTATAACTGATAAGAAACCAATTCATCACTCTCACTAGAAGTTACCCCCATGATATACGTTACCTTCTGGACCATGTCTAATAATTCCTGGGATTCTCTTCAGATTTAGATCCAAAAAATAGAAAAGGATTCATTCGGGTAATGTCCCAAATCCTAGCTGCGAAAGTATTGGACACTGGGTTGGACAAAATAGCGGTTGGCAGAGCATTCTAAGTCACTACAAATTGAGATAGAGTAGTGAATACAGCTCGAAACTCTACTTGAGAAATGAGCTCATTCAGGGGATCTTCCTGAACGGGCGGAGGTGCTGGCTAGTTTACGTTTCTTCTTCCATTTGTCTTTCTGGGAGGAATATCTAAAAACATAAGAGAAAAAATAATAGACAGATTTTAACATGAGCATCATGCTCATTCGCACGACATGAACACTAAAAAAAAGAGAAACTTTTCTTAAAATGCCTCATAGCCTTTTGTCCATAAGTGTGGAGCGCTTTAAACCTAGGCACAAAACTCTAATTGATGTGGCTTTTAGACTTCCTAGAAAACTTTAAAACCTCAGACTCTGATACCAAGTTTGTAATGCCCTGAGAGTACACCCTAGGTGCCACATGGTGCTTACAATCTCAAGGGACCCCAAGCTAACCCATGAGTTGATCCCTGTTGTGAGCACTAAATAATAACAACATATACGTGTGGAATATCTGAATAATAATAAGGTTTTAAATACTAAACCTTTTCTAAATCATAAATCTAGAAAAATAAGCCTAAAAATAATTGTTGGAAATTGATAAAATAATAACAAAACTGCCTGACTGCCTGATGTGCTCGAAAGCCTTTAAATGAGTGAATAAGAGTTGATAGGATAGGCCCCAACTAACTCCATCTAACTACTACATTTAAAATATGAAAATAAATATAGTCGGTCCTCTATATATGAGGACTCATCACTACTACTATGGAAGGTGTAAGTGCGGTCAGGGAACTGAGCATCCGAACCTATGATATGATACATCATAGCACATGAAAAGAGTATGTGATTAGTACTTTGAATGTACTGGCATGCTAAATGAGGTAGGCTGGCATGCATGGTTTTAATTTGCATAAGTATTAATAACCGATTGAATAAATATCATGAAATACTAAATAGAATGTATGAATCTGTAAATACTAAAGTTGCATGAAATCTGTAAATACTGAGACATAACCAAGCATAAACATGTTCTGAATATAATCTGTAAACTAAAATAGTGAGATCTGATAACTGAATTATAGATATCTATATTTTATGGTCAAGCAACTAAAACTGAATAACTGAGTTGATTATTTGACTGAGATTGTGGGAGCTATTATCTAACTAATATACACCAATATGATCAAATTGGGGTCCAACCTATGACCCCAGTTGGAAGGGTGTCAGTACTGTGCCATGGGTACTAACACTGGCTGTGTGGATCCACTACAGTATTGTCCCGAATGACTAAGTGTTACCCTCAACTGGTAGGTTAACATCTTAACCTACGCTGGCTATGTAGTTATGGAATGTGGGGACTGCTACTAAAGATAACACCCTCAATTGGTAGGTAAGCCCCCATCCCTAGGTTAGCTCGGTGCTAAACTCCCAATTGAATTGACTCAAAATACTTAATTGTTCTAAGTTTAACTAAATATGATAACTAACTTAACTGATGGCACTTATGATATATCTAAAACTATTTTGAAGATACTGAGACTAAGTAAACAACTATGTTTTTGAGTATTCATAACCCCAAGACTCGATAGCTATAATCACGAAATAGCACTAAAACTTTGAGGACATTGTATGAAATTATTTATACAAAATTCATTCTTGCAGGCAATTCACCAATCACTTGATATGCATATTGTAATATAAGCATAGTGTAAGATGTGCAAAAAAGTCCTAAGCGTAACTCAGTCCCTTAGAGCTTAGTAAAGGGTCCCAGAATTAGAAAATTTCATCTAAGTGGTAGAACTTAGTCTTTTCTAAATACCTCAAACTTTGAGGAATTTAGTTATGACCTTCCTAACCTCCAAAATTTAACTTTTAAGTTGATTCATGATCGGGGGAGTCAATAGTACATCTCGGGTAATTTTTGAAATTTTTTGACAAGCGTAAGGGCGTGTTTGAAAATCCAAAACAGCAGCTCAATGCGATTAGCCCACGATACCTCTCTCAGTCTAGTGCCAGGTGATTCCTTCAATGGATACTGTGGTTCCTTGCCTAGAGCGGTGACTCAGAGCCCGCGGCGCCCTGCCTAATCCGACTCGTATACTTTCTATAGTTTTGTTCCATATTTTAAAGGGAAAATTAGTCATTTTCCTTCTTCCCATAGCTCCATAACATGGGATTAAAGCCCTAAATAGCCAAATCCCTCATATTCTTTACAAAATCATCTCAAGAATAAACCCTACCTTCAATAAGTTTAAGAAACAAACCTCAAGAATTCACCCCGATCTCCACGAAGTTAGCAATTAAGGTTTGTGAAGTGTTCATCCAAGGGTTCCTTCCACCCTTGGAGTTAAAGAAACTATTTTTAAAACTTCAAGAGTATTGATTTTATAAATTCCTTATTGGGTTTGATTATAATGATTAATTAGGTTTCTAATCCATGTTTTATTACAAGTTTCATGTGTAGTCAATTGATATATGTGTAGTATCACGTGAATCTATGTTAAACCCTTGAATGTGTAAATTTATTATGGTAGTCATGATGCATTAGCATATTGTTCATTACCATGTACAAGGTTATGCCTTCCATGTGTTTGACAAAATGCCTAAGTGAATAGATTGTGCATTGTGGTCCATTAGTGAGCTTATGAAGAATTCATGCTAGAACATGTTCCAAATTTGCTCCCATGATAAAGATATACTTTGAAAGTGATTGAGGAAATGTCCATGAGAATTGAATAGTGAAATTATGATATGCTAGCATGCTTTTCCATTCATGTACAAGCCCAAGAATAGGCAATATGTCTCAATGATTGCATTATGAATAGTTGATTGTTGTAATGTTATCAAGAAGTGTCATGTCTTAGTATTATCTGTGCTATCGAGTCCTAGGGGTATTTAATACTCGGCAATTTAGCTATTTACCTAGAGCCAGTGTCTGTTCAGAATAGTATTAGTCATGTCATAATCAGTAGTACTCTCAGTCAGATACAAAACTTAGTCGAGCTCAGTCAGTAATAGAACTCAGGAAAATTCAGTAAAATTAGTATAAGTCCAGTTCAGTTCAATACATTAGTTCAGTGTTTTTCAATTAGGAGTACGATTCAGCACTGAGTGAACCCAAGGATGGGGACTCACCTGCCAGCAGAGGGTATGATCCTAAGATGTAGTCCTTGCATTCCAGAACTACGTAGCCAGCATAGGTTGAGACATCAACCTACCAATTGAGGGTTGTTAAGGTGTCTTACCTGCCAGTTGAGGGTACCACCATACTCATTAAGAGTACTCTACCAAATGAGGATGACTCAGCATTTATCTTTACCCGTAGCACAGTACTGACACCCTTCTAGCTGGGGTTACAGGTTGGACCCTAATTAGTTCAGAGAGGGCCATGTTGATTAGATGATTACCTTATAAAGTCTCAGTTTCAGTTTCAGCCTCACTACAGAACTCAGTTCAGTTCTACAGAAATCAAGACTATCTGGCACAGTCACTCAGTTTAGTATGAAACTCAGAATAGTTCCAAAAAATCAGGACTGTTAGACACAATCAATCAATTATCAGCAATACAGTATTAGTAAACTCAGATATTAGTAAACCAGTGATTCAAAACTCAGTATTTAGGGTTACTATGATCTTAGTTACAGTTTAAGCATTCATGCATTTACTCTCATTCAATTATGTTCATGTTATTCAGTCAGTTCTTGTTCATGCATATGAACTCATGCACATCATTCTAACTCACTTAACATACGAATATATTCAAAGTACTGAGGTATACTTTTCTCTTGCACTATGGTATCTTATATCATAGGTTTAAACGCATGGGCTACCGACCATACTTAGCAGCCCAACCCATCAACAGCAGAGTAAGTGGTGATTCCTTATAGTTCAAGGATAAATTTATCATTTCAGTTTTATAAGTGCTCAGTTTACTTCAGTAATTAGAGTTATTTGGGGACTTGTCCCATCAGCTCCTTGTTTAGACAGTTGAGGTTTTTCAGACTATAGTACCTCAGATAGATGTATTAGTATTCAATTCCCAGTATTCATATTCAATATTTATTTCATATTTGAACCTTATGGTAGATTTTTGCATAATCACAGTATTGTTATTCAGTTATTGCAACAGGTACAATCATGGGTTATCTTATGGTTCTTCAGGATTATGAACATTGTGTAGCATTCAGGGTGCAGACTTAGGGCTTTCCTAAGATTCAACAGAGTCCTAGGAAGTCTAAAAGTCGCGTGTAGTACAGTCTTGTTAATGGGTGTGTAGTGCGCCACACTAATAGATAGGAGGCTACGAGATATTTTTTGGAAAGTTTCCTTTCTCTTAGTGTTCATGTCGTGCGAGTGAGCATAAACTTAAGTTAAACTCTCAATCTAATTCATCTCTTCCTTATGCTTCCAGCACAAGTCTTCTAGAGAAGCTAACGAAAGAAGTAATGAAAACCAATCAGCCCCTCCGCCCGTTCAGGCAGATCCTCTGAATGAACATGTTTCTCATGCTGAATTTAGAGTTGTTTTCACCGCCTTAGATTATTCAATAGTTACTCAAAACAATCATCTGGCTATTATCCTAACCAGGATAATGACCCATGCTCCGCAGAGTAAGGAAAAGAGGCATAGGAAAAAGGGGAAAAGAATAAGAGGGCCATAATGACAAGGCCAAAAAGTACCCGAACAAATCCTCTTTTCCAGAAATGTGGCAGACACCATCAGGTTGTCTGCAGAGCTGGAAGTAATATATGTTTTGGGTATAGCAATCCAGGCCACAGAGTTAGAGATTGTCCCCAGTCAGGTTCCCAAGGTCAATATAATCGTCCGTTTGCTCAACCCGGCCACCCGAATTAGCAGGATGCCACTTCCAGTGACACCAGTGGGCAACGCCCAAAAAAACTGTATACACTTCAGTCCTCGCAGGATCAGGAAAGTTCTCTTGATCTAGTCACTGGTACATTACAAGTTTTCTATTTACATATTTATGCTTTTCTATATCCAGGAGTTTCTTTGTCCTTTGCAACTCCATATATAACTGTTGATTTTGGTGTCAGTCCTAAAATCCTAGCAGAGCCTTTTTTAGTCTCTACCCCAGTGGGTAGATCTATCATAGCCCGACGAGCATACATGAACTATCTGGTTATGGTATCTTAGAAGGTTACTTCAACAGACTTAGTCAAATTAAAGATGGCCGATTTTGATGTCATTCTCGGCATGTGTTAGCTTTATTCCTACTATGCCTCAGTCGACTGTAGAAATAGAGTTGTCCAGTTTCAGTTTCCAAATGATCCCATCCTAGAGTGGATAGGTAGTACTTCAGTACTTAGGGGTCAACTTATTTCCTAACTAATGGAAAGAAAAATGATATATAAGAGGTGTGTCTACTATCTCTTTTGATTCCAAGACTCTAGCTTAAAAACCCCTAATCTTGAATCAGTGTCAGTAGCATATGAATTCCCAGATATATTTCCCGAAGATCTTCCCGGAGTTCCTCCTGAAAGGGAAATTTACTTCAAAATAGATCTTTTTCCAGATACTCCGCCTATCTCTATTCCTCCATACAGAATGGCTCTAGAGAACTCAAGGATTTAAAAGAACAGTTGAAGCATCTCTTAGATAAGTGATTCACCAGACCCAACATGTCCTCATAGGGTACATTAGTTCTATTCGTGCAGAAAAAAGATGGTGTATCAACAACCGTCAGCTAAATAAATTTAAGGTCTAGAACAAGTATCCACTCCCCAAAATCGATGACTTATTTGACCAACTTCAGGGTGCCAGTTACTTTTCTAAGATAGACCACAGATCAGGATATCATCAACTCAGAGTCAGAAAATGTGACATTCCAAAAATAGCTTTCAGGACTTGATATGGCCACTTCGTATTCTTAGTTATGTCTTTTGGTCTTACCAATTCCCCAACAGCTTTCATAGGTTTAATGAATCGCGTGTTCAAATAGTACTTAGACATGTTCATTATAGTCTTCTTTGATTACATTCTTGTCTATTCCCATAGTAGGAATGATCATGCAGGTCATCTCAAAATCGTACTTCAGACCTTCAAAACCCATTAGTTATTATGGTATACATCCATGACTTACACATCAGCTCTATGATCATAGTTCACATATGTACACATTAGCGGAAATCAAGTATTCTTACAGTTTCTAGTATAAGGAGTTACAGTTCACTCAGTGTTACGAATTGTGTTTCATCAATACAAAAACTCCAGACTCAGGTTATGCAGCTCATGACCCATGTACTCATGCCATTCCTTACAGTATGCTCAATTGCCATGACTTATGCTACACTCCCAATGATCGGCTAAATTCAAATTATGTCATGTATATCCTTAGTTTATATCTCTTAATAAATCCATAAGTTGACATTTTATTCCTCAAGCCTCAGGTAAGTGTCGAGTTCGGTATAGTGTTCATTCATTCTTCACGCCCTCATGTTTTAACCCTTCAGTGAATTCTCCTTATGAAATGATGTAATGATGAGAGATTACTTAGGTTGGGAAGTGTAAATGTTTCATGCTAAGGAAATAATTTTGCATACTTATTTTATACGAGGTTGTAGTTATGAGGATAGGCTTGAATGTCAGGTTAGTGTGCTTGTGCAAATAAATAGATAGCAAGAAGTTATATTTAGTTGATAAGGGGAGGGAAGTCAGAATTTTCCCCGAGATGAGAAGTTGAGAAAATGCAGAGTGTGAGTGTCTACTTAGATCCTCGATTTACATCAATCCCCATCATATAGTTATTGGAACTTAGTTATAGTATCAACTACCATCTTAGTTATAGTCTCAGTCACAGTCTCAATCGAGTAATAAGATCAGTAACTCAGTTCAATTTCAGGTTTACTTGAACATAGCGTACAATTATCAATCATTTAGTTTTTAGTATTTTAGTACCTCAGTTTATAGACTATTTTTCAATTATGTTATATGTTTTGTATTACATTCTCAAATAATATAGTTTTCATGAATTCACGCCTAGTCATCTCATGTTACCCAGTTAGTCCTTACCTCATATGCATAATACTCTACAGTTTTAGCCCAGTTATTCAGACTAAGTATAGTTCAATCTTACATGACCATTATTTAACTATTATCCATTTAGCTAATCAGATAATTTAGTATGTGTATGCATTAGGGCTCAGCGCCCATGTGAATATTTTTAGTAGTCTCAGATGAAGTGTTGTACTAAAGTAGAGAGTATAGTTGAGAGGATATTCAAAGAATATGTCTAAGCTTGAAAAATTGTAGTTCCAATGTATAAGTCTTAATCACACCATCTTAGATGACGTTTCCTAGGCCTCACCTCATATCACAGAATTTTAGCTAGGATGTGATTTCTTATTCTGCCATTTTATTCAGCCCATGTCAAGATTCCTTGCTCTCTAAAGTCACTAGCACTCTATAGAAAGAGTGTCAATGGAAGGCTCCAGTCAAGTATAAGATTTCATCATAAGATAGTATACAAGTCATCAATTCAGTTTAGCAGTCAGGTAGATAAGTTTGTATGGGTTGGTTTTCTATCTTTCCATTTAGTCGCTCTATCAAAATTTGCATGGATGTAACTATTTAAAGATCGAACTACCATGTAGTTGTGAGTTCAGCTTAGCACATGTGTCATGTCACAATTTTAGATCCCATATATTCAGTTACAATTCAGTTCGTAGGTGCTCTGTGCATCATCCCAGCCATTACTCAGTAGTTCAGCCAAGTCAGTATCCTTCAGGGGATGTATTATCCCAATGATGAGATACATTATAAGTTCTCCAAACTTGCATTACCTATACCTTCCATCTTTTGGTCAAGTAAAGAATCAAGATTGCAGTAATGGGTACTCATAAGTTGACCCTCAAGTTCCAATCTTAGTCGTAAGCCATGTATTCAGGGACTCAGTTCAGTTTATGATATTCAGTTCATGTATCATGTTTTAGACTCAATTATGTTCTGATATGCCCATTCATGTGTGTTTAGTAAAGGATCTCTATTTTGATCTACTCTTGAAAATATCTAACATTGAAGGGGTAAAAAGGTTTTGCAAGGAGGGGAATTCAGCCCTGATAAGTCGGCCCTCAGAAATTTCTCAGTCATTTCAGAAAGGTAGCTTACAAGCTTGGGTTGCCTCCAAATCTAGCCTTAGTATACTCAGTATTCCACGTCCCCTTACTAAAGAAGTGCATAGGTGACCCAGTAGTTGTAGTCCCTATAGAGGGCCTAAATATTCAAAATAGTCTCTCTTACGATGAGATCCATCCCCGTCAAAATCCTTAGCTACCAGATTTGTAGACTAAGGAACAAAGAAGTCCCTCTAGTTAACATCCTTTAGAGGAATCAGTCCATTAAGGAAGCTACTTGGGAAGCATAAGCAGACATGCGGACCAAGTATCTACACCTCTTCTCTGCGAACTCAGACCTAGCCCAAGGTAATAGTTTACCTTAAACTTACTCAGTTTCATGCTCAGATATCCCTTACAAACATGGTATTAGTTACCATTGCATATTCAGTCATACATTCATGAGTCAGTTCAGTCAGATGTTCATGCATCAGATATGCATATTCAGTATTAGACACTCAGCTTATTAGAAATCCCAGTCATGTATTCATGAATTAGTTCAGTCATGTATTCATACATCAAATATGCATGTTCAGTTTGAAATTTCAGTATATCAGTATGACAATCTTGTAATCATGTTCAACTGTGCATGTTCGGTTTATGAATTCATTCTATCAGTATTCTCAGCCTAGTCAGTCTCATTTGAGGATGAATGTTCCTAAGGGGGAGATATTGTAAGACCCCGCAAAAAAATCCTAAGCGTAACACAGTCCCTTAGAGCTTGATAAGGGGTGACGGACTTAGAAAATCTTTGCTAAGTGTTAGAACTTAGTTTTTTCTAAATCCCTCAAACTTTGAGGAATTTATTTACGACCTTCCCAACCTCTGAAAGTTAATTTTTAAGTTGATTCATAATTGGGGGAGTCAATAGTACATCTAAGGTGAGTTTTGGAATTTTTGGACAAGCGTAAGAGTGTGTTTGAAATTCCAAAATAGCAGCTCAAAGCTATTAACCTGTAGCGCCTCGCTCAGTCTGATGCTAGGTGAAGCCCCCGATTGATACCACGAAGCCTGACCCAGAGCGGCACTCTAGAGCCCGTGGCGAGCTGGCTAGTCTGGCCCGTATATTTTCTTCAGTTTTCTTCCATATTTTTAAGGGTAAATAGGTCATTTTCCTTCACTCCACAGCTCCATAACATGGGATCAAAGCCCCAAATAGACAAATCCCTCATATTTTTCACAAAATCATCTCAAGAATAAACCCTAGCTTCAACAAGTTCAAGAAACAAACCTTAAGAATTCACCCTAATCTCTACGAAGTTAGCAATTAAGGTATGTCAAGTGTTCATTCAAGGGTTCCTTCCACCCTTGGAGTTCAAGAAACTATTTTTAAAACTTCAAGAGTATTGATTTCATGAATTTCATGTTGGGTTTGATTATAATGATTAATTAGGTTTCTAATCCATGTTTTATTACAAGTTTCATGTGTAACTAATTGATATATGTGTATTATCATATGAATCCATGTTAAACCCTTGAATGGGTAAATTTATTGTGGTAGTCATGATGCATTAGCATGTTGTTCATGTCCAAGTATAAGGTTATTCCTTCCATGTGTTTGACAAAATGCCTAAGTGAATAACTTGTGCATTGTCGTCCATTGGCGACCTTATGATGAATTTATGCTACAACTACATGTTCCAAATTTGCTCCCATATTAAAGATATAATTTGTAAATGATTGATGGAATGTCCATGAGAATTGAATAGTGAAATTATGATATGCTAGCATTCATTTCCATTCATGTACAAGCCCAAAAATATGGCAACATGTCTCAGTGACTGTATTGTGAATAGTTGACTATTGTCATGTTATAAAGAAGTGCCATGTCTTAGTATTATCTATGCTATCGAGTCCTGGGGGTATTTATTACCCAACAATTTAGTTTTTTACCTAGATACAGTGTAAGTTCAAAATAATATCAGTCATGTCATGATCAGTAGTACTCTCAGTTAAATACGAAACTCAGTAGAACTCAGTCAGTAACAGAACTCAAGAAAATTCAGTAAAATCAATATAAGTCCAGTTCAGGTCATTACATCAGTTTAGTGTCTTTCAGTTGGGAGTAGAATTCAACACCGAGTGAACCTATGGATGGGGACTCACCAGCCAGCAGAGGGTGTGATCCTTAGAAGCTGTCCTTGCATTCTAGATCTACGTAGCCAACGTAGGATAAGAAATCAACCATTTAGTTGAGGGTTGATGAGGTGTCTTACCTGCCATTTGAGGGTACCACCAGTCTCATTGAGATCATCTTCCAGATAAGGGTGACTCAGCATTTGTCTTTACCCGTGGACCAGTACAGATACCCTTCTAGCTGGGGTCATAAGTTGGACCCCAATCAGTTCAGAGAGGGGCATGTCATTTAGATGTACCTTCCACAATCTTAGTTTTAGTTCTAGTCTCATTTTAGAACTCAGTTTAGTTCTATAAAAATCAGGACTATTAGGAACAATCACTCAGTTCAGTATGGAACTCAGAATACTTTCACAAAATTAGGACTGTTAGTCATAGTCACTCAGTTATCCATAATATAGTATTAGTAAACTTAGATATCAGTAAACCAGTGATTCAGAACTCAATATTCAGGGTTACCATGATCTCTGTTACAGTTTAAGCATTCATTCATATACTCTCGTTCATTTATGTTCATGTGATTTAGTTAGTTATTGTTCATGCATATGAACCCATGCACATCAGTCTACCTCACTTGGCATACCAGTTCATTTAAAGTACTGAAACATACTTTTCTTTTGTGATGTGATGTCTTATATCATAGGTTCAGATGTACGGATTCCCAACCGCACTTTGCAGCCCAATCCATCAGCAATAGAGTTAGTGGTGAGTCCTCATAGTTCGAGGATAGATTTATCATTTTAGTTATATCAGTACTCAGTTTACTTCAGTAGTCGAAGTTAGTTGGGGACTTTTCCTATCAACTCCTTATTCAGATAGTAGAGGCTTTTCAGACTAGAGTATTTCAGATAGATGTATCAGTATTCAGTTCTCTGTATTGATATTCAATATTTATTTCATATTTGAACCTTATGGCAGATTTCCACCTAATTTTTGCATAATCACAGTATTGTTATTTAGTTATCGCAGTAGGTACCAGTCATGGGTTAGCTTGTAGTCCTTCAGGATTATGAGCATCCTGTAGAGTCCGGGGTGCAGACTCGGGGCATTACACATGGGAATAGTATAAATCTTGTAGAAATAGAATGAATTCAACACCAACATTACTATTTATGATTGAAATCAGCAAATAAAATTATTCAAACGTGTGGGGTTTGATAACAACATCAAATTCATGTAAACATGGCATAGAGTTTCAATTCATGGGACTTCATGGTTAAAATCACAATTACTTGTAAAGATCACACCTTTTAATTTAAAATTGGATACTTGGACTCCATGCATAAAAGGGACCAATAGATGAACATTTAACATACCTAGGGTGATGAATTCATGAGAATTAATAGTGAATTCTTGAGCTTTGATCTTGAACTTTGAAGGCTAGGGTTTTTGTTCTTAAAAGATGGATACTTTAATTTTTGAGGGAATTGTAAAATAATGAGCAAATAATGCTCTATTGTGACTTAAATCCTGTGTTTGGGCGGATTTGGGGTGTTGGAAAAAGACCAAATGGTCCCTGGAAATTAAATTGCAAAATTGGAAAATACCGACTTTAGCCTTCGGCGTGATGTGGTGCTATTACATTGCACCACTGGAAATCTAAAAATTCCAGTTTTGCCCAATGGCGCAATGCAGTGTTATTGCATTGCCCCTTTGGAAATGAGCGATCCCCAACTGGAAGCTTGGTGCAACGCGATGCCAATCGCGGTGCCTCACTGGTAAATGGACAATTGTGAAATCGCCCCTTGGATCAATGTGGTGGCAATCGAGGTGCCCCACTGGAAAAAGAAAAATTGTTAAATGGCCCATTGGTGCAATGCGGTGGCAATCACAATGACACACTAGAAAAGGACAAATGTGATTTCGGCCATCACCTCAATGCGGCCTTATCACGTTGGACTACTTTTTTACACTAAGAGTGCCATAACTTCTCACCCAAGTATAGAATTTGGGAAAAATTTATATCGTTGGAAAGATAATTGAATTTCGTTTCATTTGGTGGGTCTTGAGTTGGAAAATTCTCAATAGAGCAAAAGATATACTCGTTTGAAGTTGACTAATGCAACATTCTTCCCGAAAACTCAATCGATAATGACTATTTTGATTCATCTAATAGCTGGGAGTTATTTGAGGCCTTTATATACATCAAACTCACTTGTAAAATTACCAAGGGACTATAATATACTTTGCATGAGCTTGGAACATGACTCTAACATCGGTTTGGATTTATGGGGTATTACATAATATGTATAAATGGAGATCACTATCCATGTCATCTGAGAAATATAAACTAATCCTACAACTATAATACATCCCAAAAAGGGTATAGCAAGTGTAGCATCAGTACAAATAACACGTTCTAGTAGGCATTATCGGCCGATCAAGGACAAAGCACATAAAATGTAATATAGAAATTCAAGATAAATCATGTACATATAATATGTTAGTTTAACTTCCCTTCATGTCATTGCTTAATGTAAGTAACTTCCATTTTCACCTCAAATACATCAGCCTCTAGATCTCCGGTTTAGGCTAAATATGAGTACACACAACTACACATCATAGCTTGGACAACAAGAATCAACTATCCAATATTTCCTTAACATTCACTTATAAAACCATTGTTATACTCTCCAGTTACCACATTTTAGAAAATAACCATAGCATATAATTCAAATATTCAATTGCAATATTAATATCTTGACAAATATACACTCAGCTACTAGTCAACACACAAGGCTATTTTATAACAAACTCTAGTTGTTCTACATTTCTTGAAGTTTGTCAAATATTGAAATTATAATTTTCATCATGTCAAGGATAATTATAAGGCAACAAAATCTGTTCACACCAGAAACCCAAGTTCAAATTGCAAGTTGAAATATTAATTCAACAATTCACTTAAGGAACCCAACTCAATAATATCATTAATGGTCACACAAGGAACACTACATATCAGTATCATGAACCAGACCACACTAGGAATCAAATATAAATAAACTTGGTCCACTTAAGGAACCAACTATAAATAAATTTTGTCCACTCAAGGAATCAAATACAAAAAAAATATGATCCTCTCAATGAACTATCAAACTTACAAAAATTCTTGTACATACGTACTAGGGATCTTATGATCTCCTAGTAGCCATGACCAGCGGGGGATGAGATTTGTTCATTTACTACACTCGTGTGGTATCCGAACTAATAAATGGATCATATATACTATACCAACATAGTACTTGAGCCAACCAATGAATAATATCAAATTTGAAACATAATGCCATCATCTCCACTAGAATGAAGCTGCCAACCTTATTTCAACCAATCTGGTGACAATGTCCATTATCAATACATCTCATAATAATAATAAATACTATAAAAATTTCCTTTATCACCTTATTCTACAATAATAATAATAATAATAATAATAATAATAATAATAATAATAATAATCCCATAAAGATGACCTTTATTGTCTCATCCCACAAATCGCACAGATATCACAACAATCACAACATAATGAGAATAAATGATCAAGATTGTACAATCAGAAAACCTTTAATATAACTTCGTTTTATGTGACTTAGAATATCATTTGATAATTACTTTCTTTTACCATGCATTGTGACAAGTATACGAAGAAATAGTTGACATGCACACATAAATAAAGTTGAATTTTCAGCTATATTTAATCATCACGTACTGGTAATTGTGTTATCATCAAGTACATTTACAAATATCACCACTCGCACCATGACATAGTCTTTATTCAAAAATACCGTATTTTTATTGTTTAACAATGTTTGTGATATTCATTTAGTATGTTCAATAGCTTCTCAATCGAGATCAAGTACTCATATTTACTATAATATGGTGCAATCAATGACCTAGTATTTAGTTAAATGCTCTCATTTATAGTCAATTACCCTTACTTAGATTTTCAATAACCATGAAATTATGAAAAAGCATTAGTATTGACTAACTTATTTCCCAATTACTCAACAATGATTAGAATCCACCAACTCAACCAAAAATTCCAATCTATTCACTATTATCTCTGCTTCACCATAATCTCAAAAACAATAATTAATCTAAATTTGATTCAATTCAGGTTCACATTTTAATTATTACCAATCATTCATTATTCTAAGCATGAAATCTCCTATCAAACTATACATTAAACATAGTTCACCTAGATGCCAAGCTATTGTAACAAGTACCCTATACCACAGATGTTCTTCCTTTTCTTCACATTTCCAAATGCTAATTCAACTAATAAACAAGAAATTGTAAGAGTAACTAATCAACTACTCTTCAAACAAAATACTTTGAAAATTTAAATCCTCTAGTTCTAGCCTTATTTATGATCTTTGTCATTATCTAAGGGTTAATTAATCATTAAGTGATTCAATCAAACTCAACTCATCTCCATTAATAGAGTTTTACATCTAAAGGTTCCATATTTATGGAACTCGGGGTCCCCAACTATGAAATTTCATATTTTTGAACAATAATTTTGTATTGGAACAAGTTAATTTATGTCGTAGAATCAATTATAGTTGAAAATATTCATACCATAGGTTTTCTCTAGAATTTTATAAACCTAATGCTCTAATCTAAAAGAATTTTACCATAATTTCTCATTCAAATGATTCTAGAAGAAGAACTGATTAATCAAAATAAAAAGAGAGAAAAATCATACCTCAAAGGATAATTTCCACCTTAACCTTGAGAAAATTGACCTTCTATGACTTATGATATCAAAAGGTCAAAGGAAGACACAAAACAGCCATAAGACGTCAAAAGTAGTCCACAACAACAAGACACTAAAAAGGGCACAAAATCTCAACACAAGAACAAGAAACAAAATACAATATATTAAAGGATAAATAGATTGACAAAATAGTGTATAGATCCTAAGAACCCTAAGATATGTCAATCCTAAGGATCCTTACAACCTACACAAACTATCACCAATATCCTACGTAGACACAAGAGGAACGTTTTCTCCTCTAGCACCAACGTGTCAAGCCAACACTTACAGCACACAAGTGATACCATACTTGTGACCAAGTTTCAGTTTTGCCTCAAGTAGAGAGGACTTTTATATTTTAAAGTATTTAATGAACTTACAACAATAATTAACCAGCTAATGAAAACCCTAATACTAAATTATATATAGTCTATTTATTACATAAAAGAGGAAATACCCTAAAAAAGCTTAATAAAAGGGGGAGCCCCTCTATGTAATGCCCTAATTTCCTGAACCAAAATGCTACACAGTACTTATGACCCTGATGGACAACAAGCTAACCCATGACTAATATCTGTACCTGTACACTGTATAATATACTTGTAACATATGGAAAAGATGAACAATAGGCCATAAGGTTCAACTGAATAAAGAAACTGTCAAAACATGACATCCATGTGGGTAGCAAATACCCAAAACAATTGAATCTGAACTGAATATGAATATTAAATCTGAAAACCTCTAAGTATTGTTTGAATAAGGAGTTGAGGGAACATGTCTCCAACTAACTCCATAAACTAAAAACTAATCGAATTAATAAATGAATAAATCAAGTAATATCGACCTCAAATGAAAAGGACTCGTTGTAACTCTGTGTGCTGAATGTGACTGCTACTGCTAGTCTGGAACTCGTGTCTCTGAACCTATGGTGTAACATGAAAAGAAATCACCATAGCACAAATGCATCAGTACAACTGGAGTACTGAGTATACGAGTAAGGTAGGGTAAAGCGAAGGGTTTACATGGATAAATAATGCTAACTAACTGACTGATATAAATGTAATAGTGCAAACATACATACATAGTAACTAAGATCGTGAGTATGTGATAACTAAATCTGTACGCTATTACATGGATGAAACTGTAGTTTTGATAATATGAACGACTGTGTCTGAATGTCCTGAAGTTGGTGGAACTTTTTGAGTCCCATGCTATAACTAAATTTGATTGTATCTAACAGTCATGGTATACTGATATCTGAAGAACTGTCTAAGTTCTTTTAGTGAGACTGATACTAAAACTGTGGGAGGTAGTTGTTTAACCGGCATGCCCCATGTATGCTAAAATAGCTGAACTAGGGTCCAATCGTTGCCCTGATTGGAAGGGTGTCAATACTGTTCCATGGGTAAAGACATGCTGCAAGTGACCCTCAAATTTGGTAGTGTCCCCAAAAGAGAACGACGGATGTCTACCCCATCAACCTTCAAGATGCCAGTGTTGATGTCTCAACCCATGCTGGCTATATAGTTCTGGAACACAAGGATTGCTTCTAAGAATTAAACCTTCATCTGAAGCAGGTGATTTTCCATCCTTGGATTCGCTCGGTGCTAACTCCTACTCCCATCTGAAAAGACTGAACATGATTTAAGTGAATATACATGAACTGGGTTTACTAATTTTCCATTGACTGACAGAATAATGCTGATAACTGACTGAGATCATGAGGTTTCGGAGATTTCCTGAGTCACATAATTGACTGAATTTTATGGAATGTAGCTTGACTGAAGATATTGTGACAACATAACATGGCTCTAGGCACACAGCTATAGTTTCGGGTATGAATACCCAGGACTCGATAGAAGGAAACTGACACACATGACATGACTTGATCACAAAATTTGAGTCCACAATTCATATATCATAAGTAAGGGATAGTGTGCTTCATGAGTCTATTCAATATCTCAAACATGGTCGGGAAAGTATGGATACATTTCGTGTACATGTTCTACAATTCCATTATCAGACATGCTTCACACCACAATAATAGCAACACATAAATAGAATGGAATTCATATTGAGTGTATAGCTAATATGGACTTGTCATTTAGATATCATAGAATCATGTAAATATGAACTTCTAGCATCCAAGAAATTTTAACAAATACCTTGCATGCACACCTTGGGCATAGGTTTTCTCAACAAATATTAATCATCTTGAACCACCCAATTTCATGGGTTTTAACCACAACATGCATACTTCATGGATATCATCTTAAAAAAATATTTTGAAGTTTAAACAATGGTCATTGACATGAACAACATCATATTGCAACAAGGAAATCAAAGTTTCTCATTTAAAATGATGGTTCTTGAACTCTATGAATGAAAGGGGTCCATAGATGAACACTTCGCATACCTGACTCAAGGTTCTTGATGTTTTTGAATTGGAAGGATTTGAAATCCTTTGATTCTTGAAGAAGATTGAGTCTTGGTCTTGAAGATTTAATTTAGGGAGAAACCCTAGTTATTGTTTGTGAAATAAAAGTGAGAAAAATGGATGAATTCAGACTTATCTGGGTATATATAGGTGGGTGAAAAGTGACCAAAATACCCCTATTAAAATGACTTGGAAATAAGCTGAACATGGCGTATAACGGTCCGACTTACGATCCGTCAGACTCCTGATGGACCGTCATTCAGCCCGTCAAACGTGTACTAGAAATAGGCTTCACTGGATAAAGGTTGACGGCCTGGATGATGGTACGTCACAACTTTGATGGTCTGTCAACTCGTCCGTCAGTCCTTATCCAGAACATGGCTTAACTGGCATGGCTTTGACGGTCCAAGTGGTGGTCCATCACTAAGTTGATGGTCCGTCAACTCTGCCGTCAGGCCTTAACAAGAATGGGACCCTTCTGCCTTGGAAGTGACAGTCCAAATGGTGGCCTATCACTAATTTGACGGTCAGCCAACTAGGCCATCGCACCTGGGTGATTCTGACTGTTCTGAGTAAAACATCCATAACTCCTTCATCTGATGTCGGATTTGGACAAAATTAGTATCGTTGGAAAGCCAACTCAATTTCCCTCATGATAGAAAGTTAAAATCTCAAAAATACTATATGTACAAAAATATATTTGGATTTCAAAGTAAGTCCTAGCATTGTTGAGTTGATTTCTAACTAGGAAAAAGACACACGTATTACAATATCTCCCCCTTGAGAACATCATCCTTGAATGAAACTGACTGGGATGGGAAACAATGATCTGAACATGAATAGCTGAAACATGATCTCACAACTAATAAACTATACATAGCATACTGATCATGCATATCTCATGCATGGATAACTGATACATGAATACGTAACTGAGCAATCTGATAAACTGAGTTTCTCAAGGTAAGAATGAATAGCTGATGCACGATTAAATATTGTACTGACGCATGAATGCATATCTGAGTATGCAATGGCAATAGATACCAAATTTATATTGAATGCTGAATATGAAACTGAATAAGCTTAAGAAAGACTATTACCTTGAGCTTGATCTGAATTGGCGGAGAAAAAGTGAGGGTACTTGGTATGCATATCTTCTTCTGTTTTCCAAGTAGCTCCCTCATGAGACTGATTTATCCAAAAAACTTTGAGTAGAGGGACTACTTTTTTCCTCAATCAATAAGTCTGATGGTCTAAGATTTCAATTGGAATCTCTTCATAAGAGAGGTTGTTCTGAATGTCAATGCTCTGAATAGGGAGTACAACTGTTGGGTCACCTATGCATTTCTTAAGCAAAGAGACATAGAAGACTGGATGGACTGAGGCTAGATCTAAAGGAAATTCGAGCTCATAAGCTACCTTGCCAAAGCAACTGAGAATCCTGAAGGGAGAGACATAGGGAGGATTGAGTTTACCTTTCTTGCCAAACCTCTTCACTACCTTCATGGGAGAGATCTTAAGATAGACATAGTCGTTGACCTAGAACTCGAGATCCTTTCTATGAACATCTGCATAAGACTTCTATCGGCTCTGAGCAGCCTAAAGTCTCTCTCAGATCAACTAAACTTTCTCTAAGACATCAAATACCAAGTCAGGACCTATGACTGAGGCCTCACTAACTTCGAACCAACCGATTGAAGATCTACACCTCCTACCATAGAGAGCTTTGAATGGAGCCATCTGAATACTGGAATGATAGCTATTGTTTTATACAAATTCAACCAAAGGCAAGTGGTCATCCCAACTTCCTTTGAAATCAACTGCACACGCCCTTAGCATATCTTCGAAAGTCTGAATGGTCCTTTCTACTTGACCATCTGTCTGAGGATGAAATGTTGTACTGAGATGAACTTAGGTTCCAAGACCTTTTTGGAACACTTTCCAAAAGTGAGAGGTGAACTGGGTACCTCTTTCTGAGATAATAGATGAGGGAACACCGTGTAATCTGACCAACTCCCTAATGTAGTGTTTCGCATAATCCTTGGCTGAGTAAGAAGTATGAACTGGAAGGAAATAAGATAATTTGGTCATTCTATCTACGATGAGCCAAACTGAATCATGCTGACTATGAGTACGAGAAAAACCCATCACGAAGTCCATGTTTACTTTTTCCCACTTCCAAGTAGGAATGGTGAACTCCTGCATGGAACCACTAGGTTTCTGATGCTCTATCTTAACCTGCTGACATGTAGAGCACTTAGCCACAAACTCTGCAATATCTCTCTTTATCCCACTCCACTAATAGATCTCCCACAAGTCGCAGTACATTTTAGTGGCCCCTGGATACATAGAGTATCGTTCACCATGCGCTTCTGCAAGAATTCATTACCTAAATTCATCTACACCTGGAATGCATAAACGACCCTGATAACGAAGAACATCATCTATCCCTAGGGAGTAAACCTTAACCTTCTAATTCTGAACTGACTCTTTTAGCTTGACAAGGCTAAAATCCCTGTCTTGCTTTTCTTCTACCTCAAAAACTAGAGATGACTCTGAACTACTCTAAACACATACACCACCCTCTGAAGAGTCGACTAAGTGAACGCCTAGTATGACAAGATGATGGATTTCTTGAGCAATTTTCTTCTTGCTATCCTCAACGTGAGAAATACTACCCATGGAGAGTCTACTAAGAGCATTGGCCATAATGTTGGCCTTGCCCGGATGGTAAAGGACACTCATGTCATAATTCTTCAAGAGCTCTAACCACCTTCTCTGATGAAGATTGAGATCTTTCTGAGAAAAGACATACTGAAGACTCTTATTATCTATGAAAATGTCTACATGAACTCCGTAAAGATGATGCCTCCAAATCTTTAAGGCAAAGACTACGGCTGCTAACTTAAAATCATGAGTAGGATAATTCCTCTCATGTGGCTTTAACTGTCTGGAGGCGTAGGCTATGACCTTACCATGCTGCATGAGGACACAACCTAAACCTACTCTGGATGCATCATAATATACCACAAAACTGTCTAAACCATCGGGAAGGGTTAGAACTGGAGATGAGGTGAGTTGAGTCTTCAATTCCTGAAAAATTTTCTCTCATGAATATGACCACTAAAACTTGACCTTCTTCTGAGTCAATCTGGTCATAGGAGATGCAATAGAATAAAATCCCTCGACAAACCATCTATAATAGCCAGCCAAACCCAAGAAACTCTTAATATCTAATGGATAGATAGGGCGAGGCCAATTCCTTACTGCTTTGATTTTATGAGGATCTACTCTAATGCCATCACCGGAGACAATCAGACTCAGAGATCATCACCTATTTTCCAAGTTCAGTAGGTGTAGCCAAGGAATGCTACTGATCTTAGCCAAAATTCACACTTGCTGAACTTGGCAAATAGCTGATGATCTCTAAGAGTCTGAAAAACAATTCTGAGATGGTTTGAATGATCACGCTCTATGCGAGAGTAGACCAGAATATCATCTATGAAGACTATAACGAACATGTCCAAGAATTTCTTGAACACCCTGTTCATCAAGTCCATGTGAGCTGCAGGTGCATTGGTAAGACGAAAGGACATGACTAGAAATTTGAAGTGACCATACCGAGTATGGAAAGCAGTCTTCAAAATATCAAATTCTCTAATTCTGAGCAGATGATAGCCTGATTGAGGTCTATCTTGGAAAAGTAACTAGAGCCCTGAAATTGGTCGAATAGATCATCTATTATAGGAAGTGGATAACTGTTCTTGACCGTAACTTTATTGAGCTGCGGTAATCGATACATATTCTAGGAGAACCGTCTTTCCTTTGCATGAATAAGAATGGTGCATCCCATGGGGAAATGCTGAGTCTGATGAATCCATTATCTAAGAGATCCTCAAAAATGATCTTTTAGATCTCTTAGCTCTGCTGGTGCCATTCTATATGGCAAAATAGAGATAGGCTGAGTATCTGGGAAGAGGTCTATGCCGAAATCTATTTCACTTTTGGGAGAAATGCTTGGAAGCTCTTTCGAAAAGACATCAGAATATTCATTAACCACTGAGACTGATTCGAGACTGGGAGATTCAAAACTTGAGTCCTTAACGTGCACGACATAATACACACACCCCTTAGAAATTATTTTCTTGCCCAAAGGTAGGAAACAAGCTGACCCCTGAGAGATGAAGTACTACCCTACCACTCTAAGACAGGATCATCCAAAACTGGAATTAAACTATTCTTTTTCTGTAGTGGACTATGGCATAAAAGGAATGAAGCCAATCCATGTCAGGAATGACATAGAAATCAGTCATCTCTAATTTCACTAAATCTGCTGAGGTGACTTTCTGAAATATCATAATCGGGCAATTCCTGTATACCCGCCGTGCTATGATGGTTTTACCCACTGGGGTAGAGACTAAAAAAGGCTCTACGAGAATTTCGATATTGATTCTGAAATCTCCTGCTATAAAGGGAGTAACAAAAGACAAGGATGCACCTGGATATAGCAAAGCATAAACATAAACATGGAAAATCTATAACGTAACGGTAATGGCATTAGGAGAATTTTCCTGATCCTGTCGGGTCTAAAGAGCATAAAGTCAGTTTGGGCATTGCCCATTATTAGCACTGGAAGTGGCATCTGCTGATTCGGGAGACCAGACTGAGCTGGGGAACAGAGATGTTTCTGCTGACCTGACTAAGAGCAATCCTTGATCCTATGGCCTGGCTTGCCACATCTAAAACAAACATCACTACTGGCTTTGCAAATACCCTTGTGGTTCTTACCACAAGTCTGGCATAGGGGATTGGTTCGGGCACTGCTAACACTGCCCTAAGACTTAGAGCCTAGGGCTCTATCTTGTTTACCCTCTCTGAACTTAGGAACTGAAGCACTGGCTATAGAATGAGCTAGAGCTGATGACTTGGGATAAAACTGTGAACGGTTTCCTCTCTCAAATTTAGGTGGAGCAAAACTAAAACTGCCTGATCTTGCTCTCTTATTCTGCCTCTCTCTAGTCTTAACCTTCTGCTCCTCTATTTACAGGGCATGGGTCATAAGTCTAGCTAAAGTCATGTCACTATTCAGCATCGCAGACCTACACTCATTTACCATATTGTCGTTCACCCCTGACACAAACTTGCTTATCTTAGCCCTATTATCCGCAACCACATAAGGGGCATATCTGTTTAGCTGAGTAAATCTGAGAGAATACTCCCTAACCATCATGTTTCCCTGCCTGAGGTTGATGAATTCAAGAGCTTTGGCTTCCCTCAGCTCTTGGGGAAATAATCTGTCGAAGAAAGCCATGACAAATTCCTCCCACTCAATAGGACCTGCACCATCTACCCTCTTAGATTTTCACTATTTGTACCAAAAGTTAGCCACATCTTACAACTGATAGATGGCTAACTTAGCACTCTGAACAGAAGTAACACCCATGATATCAATGACCTTCTAGACTTAGTCAATGAACTCATGAGGGTCTTCATCAGACTTAGACTCTATGAAAGAAGGAGGGTTCATTTGGGTGAAGTCTCGAATCCTAGATGCTATGAAATTTGCCATTGGATTGGCCGGAATAGCTGATGGCCGTTCATTATAGGCAGCCACAGGCTGAGCAAGTATGGTGAATGCGGATCTAAACTCCTCATGAGAAATATGTTCTCCCAAAGGATCTTTGGGCTGAGGAGCTGGCTGGTTTTTTCTCTTTGGAGGCATACTCTGAGGTAGAGAGAAGAATGGATTAGACTGAGAGTTTAACTTAAGATTATGCTCACTAGCACAACATGAATACTGAATGAGGGGAAATTATTGATAAAACATCTTATAGCCTCCTGCACATAAATGTGGCGTACAACATACCCATGTATAAGACTCCACTAGATGCGGCTTTCAGACTTCTTAGGACTCTATTGAACCTTAGGCTCTGATACCAAGTTTGTAATGCCTCAATTTTCTGAACTGGAATGCTACACGGTGCTTATCACCCCGAAGGACCAAAAGCTAACCCATGACTGATATCTATACCTGTACACTATATAATATACTTGTAACATGCAGAAAACATGAACAATAAGCCATAGGGTTCAACTAAATAAAGGAACCGTCAAAACATGACATCTATGTGGGTAGCAAATACCCAAAACAACAGAATCTAAACTGAATTTGAATACTAAATCTGAAAATCTCTAAGTACTGTCTGAATAAGGAGTTGAGGGAACATGTCTCCAACTAACTCCATAAACTGAAAAACTAATTGAATTAATAAATGAATAAATCAAGTAATATCGTCCTCGAATGAAGAGGACTCACTGCAACTCTGTGTGCTAAATGCAACTGCTACTGCTGGTCTGGAACTTGTGTCTCTAAACCTATGGTGTAACATGAAAAGAAAGCACCATAGCGTAACTGCGTCAGTACAACTAGAGTACTGAGTATACGAGTGAGGTAGGCTAAAGCGAAGGTTTTACATGCATGAATAATGCTAACTAATTGATTGATATGAATGTAAGAGTGAAAAAATACATACATAGTAACAGAGATCTGAGTACGTGATAACTAAATCTATACGCTAATACATGGCTGAAACTGTAGTTCTAATAACATGAACGACTGTGTCTGATAGTTTTGAATCTGGTGGAACTTTCTGAGTCCCATGCTATAACTGAATTTGACTGTATCTAACAGTCCTGGTATACTGATATCTAAAGAGTTGTCTGAGTTCGTTTACTGAGACTGATACTGAAACTGTGGGAGGTAGTTGTTTAACCGACATGCCCTATGTATGCTTAAATAGCTGAACTGGGGTCCAATCTTAGCCCTGCTTAAAAGGGTGTCAATACAGTACCACAGGTAATGGCATGCTGTGAGTGACCCTCAAATCTGGCAGTGTCCCCAAAAGATAACGGCGGATGTCTGCCCCATCATCCCTCAAGATGGCAGTGTTGATGTGTCAACCTATGCAAGCTATATAGTTCTGGACCACAAGGATTGCTTCAAAGAATCACACCTTCATCTGAAGCAGGTGAGTTCCCATCCTTGGGTTCACTCGGTACTAACTCCTACTCCCATCTGAAGGGACTGAACATGATTTAACTGACTATACATGAATTGGGTATACTAAATTTCCATTGACTGACGGAATAATACTGATAACTGACTGAGATCATGAGGTTTCCTGAGTCACATGACTGACTGAATTCTATGGAATGTGACTTGACTGAAGATATCGTAACAATATGACATGGCTCTAGGCACACAGCTATAGTTTTGTGTATGAATACCCCCAGGACTCGATAGAAGGAAATTAACACACATGACATGACTTGATCACAAGATTTGAGTCCACAATTCATAATATCATAAGTAAGGGATAGTGTGCTTTAAGAGTCTATTCAACATCTCAAACATGGTAGGGAAAGCATGGATACATTTTGTGTACATGTTCTATAATTCCATTATCACACATGTTTCATGCCACAACAATAGCAACACATAAATAGCATGGAATTCATATTGAGTGTAAGGCTAATATGGACTTGTTATTTAGATATCATAGAATAATGTAAATATGAACTTCTAGCATCCAAGAAATTTTAACAAATACCTTGCATGCACACCTTGGGCATTGGTTTTCTCAACAAATATTAATCATCTTGAACCACCAAATTTTATGGGTTTTAACCACAACATGCATACTTCATGGAAATAATCTTAAAAAAATATTTTGAAGTTTAAACAATGGTCATTGACATGAACAACATCACATAGCAACAAGAAAATCAAAGTTTCTCATTTAAAATGATGGTTCTTGAACTCTATGAACAAAAGGGGTCCATAGATGAACACTACGCATACCTGACTCAAGGTTCTTGATGTTTTTGAACTGGAAGGATTTGAAATCCTTTGATTCTTGAAGAAGATTGAGTCTTGGTCATGAAGATTTAATTTAGGAAGAAACCCTAGTTTTTGTTTGTGAAATAAAAGTGAGCAATATGACTGAATTCAGACTTATCTGTGTATATATATGTAGGTGATAAGTGACCAAAATACCCCTGTTAAAATAACCTAGAAATAAGTTGAACGTGGCATGTGATGGTCCGACTAACGATCCTTCAGAATCCTGGTGGACCGCTATTCAGCCCGTCAAATGTGGACCAGAAATGGGCTTCTTTGCATAAGGGTTGATGGCCTGGATTTCGGTACATCACAACTTTGATGGTCCATCAACTCGTCCATCAGTCTTTATCCAGAATATGGATTAACTAGCATGGCTTTGACGGTCCAAGTGGTGGTCCGTCACTAAGTTGATGGTCCATCAACTTTTTTGTCAGGCCTTAACAAGAATGGGACCCTTCTGCCTTAGAAGTAACGGTCCAAGTGGTTGTCCGTCAATAATTTGACGGTCTGCAAATTGGGCCGTTGCACCTGGGCGATTCTGACAGTTCCGAGTAAAACATCCATAACTCCTTCGTCTGATGTCGGATTTGGATGAAATTGGTGTTGTTGGAAAGCCAACTCAATTTCCCACGTTATAGAAAGTGAAAATCTCAAAAATACTGAATTTACCAAAACATATTTGAATTTCAAAGTAAGTTCTAGCATTCTTGAGATGATTTCTAGCTAGGAAAATGACACGGGTATTACACTCTAGTATAAGAATAGGCATCTTCTAATATGTATTTGGTCCTTCTTACGTCTGAATATTGCACTTCCTTAGATGGTCTAGTGTCACACTTGCACAAACATCGATCTTCATTGCCATTCCTATATAATCCTCTAAATCTTGAAAGGAATTTAGCCTCAAATTCACAGCTCTATGATCTTCAAGACTTATTCTTTGAATCATCCCTTGATTTCCCTTTCTGAAGAGTTGATGCTTAACCAAGGGTTCTATGGGATCATCAAGCATGTATTGGAAAGGAACACTTTTTTTTTATCCTTTGGAATCTCACGGCTTTGAACCTACACACAATAAAAACCTAGACTAGGGAAAGTGCTAGTACCTACGTTAGTGAGAAATAAGGGATCTTTACGAGCAAGTCCCAAAAATAAGGACATCCTTCATCTTTGAACCATTGTTGCCTTCTCTTCTTCACCACTACCACTCTAGGATTCCCTTTTTTCTCTTTCTTCTACTTTTTCTCCAACTCCCTTACTTGTTGATGAATGTTAGTCACTTGTAATAGTGAGAGAGGTCAGAGAAGTCAAAAGTGTATCGATTGGTTATTCTATAATGCATGGTAGCTCTATTATATTTCCATGGCCTCCCCAACAATAGGTGATATTCTTGTATTAGAATTACGTCATAAAACACCTCACCAAGGTAGTTGCCTAACTTGAACCAAATCACCACTTCTCGGGTGACCTTCAACTCCCCACACTCAATCAACGATTGAAGCTTGTATGGGCTTGTATGAGAGATAGTGGGAAGCCTCAAAGCATCAACCAAGGTTCTAGTAAAAAAATTAGCACAACTTCCTCCATCAACTATCATAGAATATACAACTCCCTTAATAAGACATTTGGTGTTAAAAAGGTTCTTCCTTTGACTAGGATCCACCAAAGACTTACTAATCATGGCCCTTCACACAACAAGAAATGGTATTTCAAGCTCACCATCACACGACCACACATCTTCCTCACCACCTTCTTTGGACTCCTCGACTCCTCCCTTTTCTCTATCTTAAGATTATTCATCAATTTTATTTGGTTCAAGTCCCACCTCCGCTTCAAGAAAGTATAATTTTCCAAACTTTAGAATCATATTTCTCGTATTTGGAAACTCACTATCCTTGTGCCCCAAACCTTGTCATTTAAAAAGTGTCTTACTCTATTTTAACAACTAGACTTATAGGGAGTCTTTTGTTTCCTTGCACTTTTGGTGATGTCTTGGAATTTTTTTCCAAGAAAAACAAGAAGTCTACTCTTCTTCACTTGTTTTCAAGGTCAAACAACAACAATAAGATGAACTTCAACAACAACAACAACAAGCAGTCCAATAACTTGAACCTTAGCTCAAGAACTTGGTTTTTGACTCAATAAGTGTTAGAGAAAAAGAAAAACTAACACAAGAAACAACTAGTACAACCAAAATACGCCTATATCTAGACACTATTCTCGGCCAAACACAACAAAAACAACAAGAACACTTTGGCCAATAACACCAACACTTAGAACCTTTTTTTATTTTTCAGCTAACGAGCCAAAGATTGATATTGTAGGAACAAAACCAGCCTTATCTCTAATACAAAATGGTCAAAATAAGATAAAAATAGGCAAAAGACGTCACAAATAGTCAACAACAACAGGACACTAAAATTGGCAAAGAAACTGAATACAAGAACAAGAAACGAAATAAAATATATTAAAGCATAAATAGATTGACAAAGAGTGTATAGACCCTAAGAACCATAAAATATGTCAAACCTAAGGACCTTCATAACCTACTCAAACTATTACCAATCTCTTATGTAGACACAAGAGGAACATTACCTCCTCTAGCACCAACGTGTCAAGCCAACAATTACAACACATAAATGATATCCACACTTGAGACCAAGTTTTGGTTTTACCTCAAGTAGAGAGAGGACTTTGGTGTTTCAAAGTGTTTCATAAAATTACAAAAATAATCAACTAGGTAATGAAAATGCTAATACTAAACTATATATAGTATCCTTATTACATAAAAGATGAAATACCCAAAATACCTTAAATAAAAGGGGGTGCCCCTCTAGTGTAAGAATAGGCATCATCTAATGTGTATTTGTTCCTTCTCACATCTCAATATCGCACTTATTTGGATGGTCTCATGTCACACTTGCAAACACATCAATCTTCATGGCCATTCCCATATCATCCTCTAAATCTTGAAAGGAATTTTGCCTCAAATTCATGGCTTTATCATCTTCAAGACTTCTTCTTTGAATCATCTCTTCACTGCCCTTTTTGAAGTGTGTACGCTTAACCAACTCTCTTACTTGTTGATGAATGCTAGTCACCTGTAACGCTAAGAGAGTGTGGAGTGTAAATATATGACCTTGGAAGTCAAAAGTGTATCTATTGGTTCTTATATCATTCATGGTATCTCTATCATATTTCCATGGTCTCCCCAAAAATAGGTGACATGCTTGCATAGGAATCACGTCACAAAACACCTCATTAAGGTAGTTGCCTACCTTGAACAGAATCACCACTTGTCGGGTCACCTTCAAATCCCTATACTCAATAAATTATTGAAGATTTTATAAGCTTGCATGAGAGATAGTGATCATCCTTAAAACATCAACCAAGGTGCTACTAGAAAAATTAACACAACTACCTTCATCAACTATCATAGAACAGATAACTCCCTTTATAAGATATTTGGTGTTAAAAAGGTTCTCCCTTTTACTAGGCTCAACCAAAGCCTTACTAATCATGTCCTTTCACACAAGAAGAAATTCTACTTTAATCTCACCATCACACGGCCATATATCTTCCTCACCACCTTCTTTGAACTCCTCGGCTCCTCTCTTCTCTTTATCTTAAGATTGTTCATCAATCTCATTTGGTTCAAGTCCTACCTCCTCTATAAGAAAGTATAATTTTCCCTTATTTAGAATCATATTTATCTTATTTGGACACTCACAATCCTTGTGTCCCTAACCTTGTCATTTAAAACATTTAATACCTTTAGAATGATAAGAGGAATACGATTTACCTTCATGTTTTGGAGGGTACCTTTGGGAAGCCTTGTTCTAAGCATGGGAAGCATTGGACTTAAGATTATCCACATTTAATGAGAGTTCCTTGTCCTTGTGACACTCCGAGGAAGTTTGACCCTTGGCCTTGTAACCCAGTTTCTTTCGTAGCTCCTTTTAAATCTCTAAAGCGGCTTGGAAGATGGCATTAATGTTGTTGAACTTGTGAAGTATCATCGATAAGGAGATATACCTATTCAACCCCACCTTGATTCTAATGATATTGTGACTCAATTTCTTCCCTCAGTTATCAAGTTTCAAGATGAGTTATTGGAACTCATTAATGTAAGCCACGTCTCTTTTGTTCCCTTGCCTTAAGTTATACAACATGGCAAGGAGCTCTTGTTGGTAACTTTTTGATAGGTACCTTTTTCTCATGAGATACCTTCACCAAAACCAAGAAGGAATATTCCCTTCATCCAAAACATTACCAAAATGCTTAACATACTCCCAAGATGCAGTAGTATAACCCTCAAAGTGAGCGATCACATAGCAACTCTTTTTTTCTTTGTTAAGATCATTTACTTGGAACACCCTCTCACATGTGGATTCCTATTTTATAGTAGTAGTAGTTCACGCGAGGGACTATCCTTTCTATCGCTTGCCCTTGCCTTTCACTCTTAGTTTTTCTCTTTCTTCTAAAAAAAAAGTGAAGAAAAATGCATGGCAAAGAAGCAGCCAGCTAACTGATGCAGGAAACTCTTTAGGATCTCTCTCACTCTTAAAGATTGGAAGGCCCATCTTAATGGTATTTATCCCTACATCTTTGTTTTTGTTCCCTTGTTTGTTCGAATGACTAACTCTTCCCTCTCGGCCATGAACTTCCCTTTGATCTCCTTTCCTACCTCTCATCTCCTCCCCCTCATGTAAACATCATCATACGGCCCATAACCATCATGTTGTCCTCCCCTAACATACACCTCTATATAAATGGGTCTATTAATGTTAAGTGGAGCTTGTGGTGGCAGGATTGGATTTAGAGGATAGTGAGGTCTTTGGTCAAGTGTAGTTTGAATGAGAGTTCTTGGGTTTTTATGTGGTATTTGCCTTCCAAGCCCCTCTTGTTGAACTTAGTTAAATAAAGTATGGCTCGATCTATTATGTTCTTGAATTAAGGGGTAAGGGTTTGTTTTGATTAGTTGAAATTGGTGGAGATAACATTTGGTGTAAGTTCTCGGGAGTAATAGTTGGTAAGAGTTTGAAGAGTATAAGGTAGCCTTGTTTATCTCTCCACTCGCTCTAATCTCCAACTCATCGATTCCATATTTGAGTCTAGCATTTCAATACCCTTGGTCACCCTAGCCAAGACTCACGACATAGCATAAAGGCAAGCCAAAATGACACTTATAGCATTGTTGCCCACCGTGGGTTGAGAGGCTGAAACCTTGGCTTTCATTGCGATTGTACCTAAAGCAAACCTTCACGTTACAGTCCAACAAAGCACCAAATCAAACCACACGTCACACATAACAATAATACAAAACACCAAAAAGGTTCAAGTTCTTGAACCCACCAACAACAATACCAAACAAAACCTACAAAACAAAATACAAGTTAGTTTAAAAGAACTTCACCACACTCACTCACACTTTGGTCGTCTCACACTTGACGTCACAAGTGTTGAAAATTGGCCTGTTGCTCGTGGTGAGTTGAAAAGTAATTCTAGCTCTTGGTCGGAATATATTCTTTGTTTGAAAACTCAAAAAAGTGATGTCCTAACTTGAACCAAGAAATAGTATGACTCAAAAATGAGAAAAGCAAAAAATTAATATTAACACTAAGAACGTATTCAAAAACTAATTGGCAACCTAGTAGGTATTTACTAGTTACCAATTAGTATAAGAGTAACTAAGAATTCCAAAATCTTGAGCCTTGTTAATGATGTGGCCAACAACTATTGGTCGTTGGCAATGTAGTTGAAGTTGAAGAAAATTAGTTCCAAGAATTAAGTTGTTCCATTTCACACTTTTGATGAAGAAATTTCGGCTATGTGTGAAGATATACGAGGTTTTAGATCCTCTTTACAAGATTCAAAGCTTTTCACCTACTTACACTATTTTGGCAAGACAATCTTTTTGGATGTCTTGTCCCCTTTTCCCTTTTGGGCAATCTTGAAAAAGTGTCTTACTCCTTTTTAGCAACTAGACTTATAGGGAGTCTTTTGTTTCCTTTCTCGTTTGGTGATGTCTTGGAATTGATTCAAAGACAAAAACAATAATTCTACTCTTCTTCACTTGTTTTCAAGATCAAACAACAATAATAAGATGAACTTTAAGAGCAACAACAACAAGCAGTCCAACAACCTTCAACAACTACTTGAACCTTAGCTCAAGAACTTAGTTTTTGACTCAATAAGTATTAGACAGAAAGAAAAAATAACACTAGAAACAAATAGGTCAAGCAAAACATGCCAAGATCTAGACACTATTCTCGACCAAACACAACAACAACAACAAGAACATTTCGGCCAAGAACACCAACACTTAGAACAGTTATTTTTTATTTTTCAACTAATCGAGCCAAATATTGGTAATTTAGGAACAAAACAAGCCTTAGATATTATACCAAAT
Source organism: Capsicum annuum (assembly GCF_002878395.1). Taxonomy (NCBI): domain Eukaryota; kingdom Viridiplantae; phylum Streptophyta; class Magnoliopsida; order Solanales; family Solanaceae; genus Capsicum; species Capsicum annuum. The sequence continues at coordinate 88,222,704 of NC_061120.1, read as the reverse complement.
GGTCCAAAGAAAACAAAAAAAGCCACAAGATGTCACAAATAGTCCACAACAACAAGACACTAAAATTGGCACAAGAACTCAGCACAAGAACAAGAAACAAAATAAAATATATTAAAGGATAAATAGATTGACAAAGAGTGTATAGACCCTAAGAACCATAAAATATGTCAAACCTAAGGAACCTCATAACCTACTCAAACTATTACCAATCTCCTATGTAGACACAAGAGGAACATTACCTCCTCTAGCTCCAACGTGTCAAGCCAACAATTGCAACACATAAGTGATATCCATACTTGAGACCAAGTTTTGGTTTTACCTCAAGTAGAGAGAGGACTTTGGTGTTTCAAAGTGTTTCATAAACTTACAACAATAATCCACTAGGTGATGAAAATGCTAATACTAAACTATATATAGTATCCTTATTACATAAAAGATGAAATACCCTAAATAAAAGGGGGTGCCCCTCTAGTGTAAGAATAGGCATCATCTAAGGTGTATTTGGTCCTTCTCACATCTCAATATTTCCCTTCCTTGGATGGTCCCATGTCATACTTATACACACATCAATCTTCATGACCATTCCCGTATCATCCTCTAAATCTTGAAAGAAATTTGTCCTCAAATTCACGATTGTATCATATTCAAGACTTCTTCTTTGAGTCATATCTTTATTGCCCTTTCCGAAGTGTGGATGATTAACCAAGGGTTCCATGGGATAATCAAGCATATGTTGTGCAGGAACTCATTTTATGTTCTTCTTTGGAAGCTCACGACTTTGAATCTGCACATAAGAAAAACCAATACCAGGAAAAGTTCTAGTACCTACGTTAGTAAGAAATAAGGGATCTTTTTGGGAAAGTCCCACAAATAAGGACTGCCTTCCTCTTTGTACCATTTTTTCCTTCTTTTCTTCACCACTACCACTCTTGGCTTCACTTTTTTTTCGTTCTCCCACTTTTTCTCCAACTACCTTACTTATTGATAAATGTTAGTCACTTGTAATGATGAGAGAAGGTGGAGTGTAAATCTACAGCCTTAGAAGTCAAAAGTGTATCTATTGGTTCTTCTATCGTGCATGGTAGCTATATCATATTGCTATGGTCTCCCAAATAATAGGTTACATGCTTGCATAGGAATCATGTCACAAAACACCTTATCAAGGTAATTGCCTACCTTGAACTAAATCACCACTTGTCGGGTCACCTTCAACTCCCTACACTCAATCAACGATTGAAGCTTGTATGATCTTTCATGAGAGATATTGGGAAGCCTCAAAACATAAACCAAGGTGCTATTAGAAAAATTAACACAACTACCTTCATCAACTATCATAGAACACACAACTCCCATAATAAGACATTTGGTGTTAAAAGGGTTCTCCCTTTGACTAGGTTCAACCAAAGCCTTACTAATCATGACCCTTCACACAACAAGAAATGGTACTTCAATATCACCATCACACGGCCGCACATCTTCCTCACCACCTTCTTTGGACTCCTCGACTCCTCCGTTCTCTCTATCTTAAGATTGTTTATCAATCTCATTCGGTTGAAGTCCTACCTCCTCTCTAAGAAAGTATAATTTTTCCTCCTTTAGAATCACATTTATCTTATTTGGACACTCACTAGCCTTGTGTTCCCAACCTTTTTATTTAAAACATTGAAAAACTTTAGAATGATAAGAGGAATAGGGTTTACCTTCATGTCTCAGAGGGTACCTTTGGGAAGCCTTTTTCTAGGATTGGGAAGCCTTAGCCTCAGATTGTTCCACATTAAATAAGTCATCATTGTCCTTGTGCCACCCTGAGGAAGGTTTCCCCTTGGCTTTGTAACTGTATTTCTCCCATAGCTCCCTTTAAATCTCCAAAGCGGCTTGAAGGATGGCATTAATGATGTTGAACTTGTGAAGTGTCATCCATGAGGAGATATACCTATTCAACCCCACCTTGAATCTAATGATTTCGTGACTCACTTTCTCCCCTCGATTATTAAGTTTCAAGATAAGTTGTTGGAACTCATTTAAGTAAGCCATGACTCCCTTGTTCCATTGCCTCAAGTTATACAACATGGGAAGGAGCTATTGTTGGTAACTTTCAGGTAGGTACCTTTGTCTCATTAGGTAACTTGGCCTTCAGCCAAAATATTACCAAAATGCTTAACATACTCCCACCATGTAGTAGCATAAACCTCAAAGTTAATGATCGCATAGCAACTCTTCTTCTCTCCCTTAAGATCATTCACTTGGAAGACCCTCTCACATGCGGATTCCCATTTTATAGTAGTAGTAGTTCACATGAGGGACTATCATTTCTATCACTTTCCCTTGCCTTTCATTCTCATTTGGTCTATTTCTACTAAAAATTAAAGTGAAGAAAAGCGCATGGCAAAGAAGCAGGCAGCTAACTGATGCAAGAAACTCTTCAGGATCACTCTTACCCTTGAAGATTGGAAGCTCAATCTTAATGGTATTTATCCCTACATCATTGTTTTTGTTCCCATGTTATTTCTAAAGACCAACTTATCCCTCTCGGCCATGAACTTTCCTTTGATCACCTTGCCTACCTATTATCTTCCTTCCCCCTCATATAAATATCATCCTATGGCCCATAACCATCTTTTTTTCATCCCTTACCATACACCTCAATACAAATATCACTATTAGGGTTAAGTGGAGCTTGTGGTGGCGTAATTGGATTTGGTTTATAGTGAAGTCTTTGGTCAAGTGGAGTTTGAATGAGAGGGCTTGGGTTTTTGGGTGGTATTTGGGTTCCAAGCCCCTCTTGTTGGACTTGGTGAAATAAAGGATAGCTTGATCAATCATGTTCTTAATTTTGAGGGTAAGGGTTGGTTTGATTCATGGAAATTGGTGGATATAACATTTGGTGCAAGTTCTCGAGAGTAATAGTTGGTGAGATGTTTGAGGGGTATAAGGCCGGCTTGTTTAGCTCTCCACATCGATTCCATAATTGATTCTAGCATTTTAATACCCATGATCACCCTATCCAAGTCTTTCGAAATAGCATTAAGGCAAGCCAAAATGACAACACGCAAGTTATTTCAAAACAACCTCACCACACTCAGTCACACTTTGGTCGTCTCACACTTGATGTCACAAGTGTTGCAAATAGGCTTGTTGCTCATGGTCAGTTGAGGAGTAGTCTAGCTCTTGGTCAGAATAGATTATTTTTTTGAAAACTCAAAAAAGTGATGTCCTAACTTGAACCAAGAAATACTATGACTCAAAAAAGAGAAAAACACAAAATTAGCATTAACACGAAGAACGTACTCAAAAACTAATTGGCAACCTAGTAGGTATTTACTAGTAGCCAATTAGTATAAGAGTCAACAAAGTTGAAACCAATGGAAAAAAGGTGTAGAAACTAATAATTCCAAATTCTTGAGCCTTGTTAATGATGTGGTCAACAATTATTGGTCGTTGGAAATGTTGTTGAAGTTGAAGAAAATTTGCTCCAAGAATTAAGTTGTTCAATTTCACACTTTTAATGAAGTAATTTCGGCTATGTATGTAGGTATACAAAGTTTTAGATCCAATTTTCAAGATTCAAAGATTTTCACCTACTTACACTCTTTTGGAAAGACAACATTTTTGGATGTTTTGTCCCCTTTCCCCTTTTGGACAATCTTGAAAAAGTGTCTTACTCGTTTTTAGCAACTAACTCCTTTTTAGCAACTAGACTTATAGGGAGTCTTTTGTATCCTTGCCCTTTTGGTGATGTCTTGGAATTTTTTCCAAGAAAAACAAGAAGTCTACTCTTCTTCACTTGTTTTCTAGATAAAACAACAACAAGAAGAAGAACTTCAAGAACAACAACAACAGCAAGCAGTCCAACAACCTTCAATAACAACTTGAACCGTAGCTCAAGAACTTGGTTTTTGACTCAATAAGTGTTATAGAGAAAGAAAAACCAACACTAAAAACAACTAGGACAAGCAAAAAATGCCTAGATTTAGACACTATTCTCGGCAAAACACAACAACAAGAAGAAGAACACTTTGGCCAAGAACACCAAAACTTAGAACACTTTTTTTTTATTTTTCAACTAACCAAACCAAAGATTGGTATTGTAGAAACAAAACCAGCCTTATCTCTTATACCAAATGGTCCAAAGAAGACAAAAACAGCCAAAATATGTCAGAAACAATTCACAACAACAAGAAACTAAAATTGGCACAAGAACTCAAAACAAGAACAAGAAACGTAATGCAATATATTAAAGGATTAATAGTTTGATAAAGGAGTGTATCGACCCTAAGAACCCTAAGATATGTCAAATCTATGGAACATTATAACCTACACAAACTATCACCAATCTCCTACGTAGACACAAGAGGAACGTTAACACCTCTAGCACTAATATGTCAAGCCAATAATTGCAACACACAAGTGATATCCACACTTAAGACCAAGATTGGGTTTTGCCTCAAGTAGAGAGAGGACTTTGGTATTTCAAAGTGTTTCAAGAACTTACAAAAATAAACCACATAATAAAAACCCTAATACTAAACTATACATAGTATCCTTAATACATAAAAGATGAAATGCCCAAAAGACCCTAAATAAAAAGGGGTGCCCCTCTAGTGTAAGAATAGGCGTCTTCTAAGGTATATTTGGTCCTTATCACGTCTCAATATTGCATTTCCTTGGATGTTCTCGTGTCACACTTGCACACACATCAATCTTAATGGCTATTACCATATCTTCCTCTAAATCTTTAAAAGAATTTTGCCTAAAATTCACGGCTCTATCATTTTCAAAACTTCTTCTTTGAATCATCTATTCATTGACCTTTCCAAAGTGTGGATGCTTAACAGAGGGTTGTATGGGATCATCAAGCATGTGTGGCAAGGAACTCTTTTTTGTGTTCTCCTTTTGAAGCTCACGGCTTTGAACTTGCACACAAGAAAAACTGATCTAGGCAAAGTGCTAGTACCTACGTTAGTGAGAAACCAGGGATCTTTGCGGGCAAGTCCCACAAATAAGGACTTCATTCCTCTTTGTACCATTGTTTCCTTCTCTTCTTCACCATTACCACACTTTGATTCCCTTTTTTATCCTTCTTCTACTTTTTCTCCAACTCCCTCACTTGTTGATGAATGTTAGTCACTTGTAATAGTGAGAAAGGATAGAGTGTAAATCTATGGACTTGGAAATTAAAAGTGTATCTATTGCTTCGTCTATCATGCATGATATATTTGTCATATTTCTATGGTCTCCCCAACAATAGGTGACATGATTGCATAGGAATCACGTCATAAAACACCTTAGCAAGGTAGTTGCCTACCTAGAACTGAATCACCACTTGTCGGGTCACTTTCAACTCCCCATACTCAATCAATGATTGAAGCTTGTATGGCTTTCATGAGTGATAGTAGGAAGCCTCAAAACATCAACCAAGGTGCTACTAGAAATAATAACACACCTCCATCAACTATCATAGACCACACAACTCCCTTAATTAGACATTTGTTTTTAAAAAGGTTTTCCTATTGACTAGGATCAATCAAAGCCTTACTAATCATGGCCCTTCACACAACAAGAGATGGTACTTCAAGCTCACTATCACACGGACACACATCTTCTTCATCACTTTTCTTAGACTCTTTGGATCCTCCATTATCTCCATCTTAAGATTGTTCATCAATCTAATTCGGTTCAAGTACTGGACACACACACACACACACATATTTAAAACATTATCATATAAAAATCTTAATGCAAATCATAACATTTTTGTTAAAATAGTAAATGCCCTTTGAATAAGAATCTAGACTTAATGAATAAAAAGAACATGAAATATTGACTAATAACAGATAATACCATTTCTTTATTAAGGTAAATTTACATTTAAAAATAAATAGACACATGCCTTAACAATATTTATCTTTGAAATAAAGAAATTATGTTTTATAACTTTAATGACAAGAAAGAAGAGAAAATAAATCTAAGCTGATAGTGAAAAATATACCTTAATAGAGTTTTTATACTAATAAGGTTTTACAAAAAGGCAAAAAATAACAAAGAGAAAATAAGAGAGAGAGAGAGATTGTAATTTGTAATAATAAAGAGATAGAAAGATAGCAGTAACAAAGAGAGAAAATGTGTAGTAGCTTTGTTTTCCTTTTTGATGTGTTCATTGCAGTGAATAATGCCTGCTTTTTATAGGCAAAAGATACTTGGAGAGGTTGTATTGCTACAGTAGCAAAGTGGGACCTATCACATGACATTGATATATGATTTGTTATAGGAATTTTAACTTAATTTTAATATATAAAAATTATTTTCCAAAAAACTCCGAAATATCTCAAAAATAGACCTACATAAGAATTTTTTTATTTTTTAGAACTACATAAGAATTTTTTTATTTTTTAAAACTACATAAGAATTTTTTGATTTTTTAAAACTACATAAGAATTTTTTGATTTCTTCACATATGAGTATAATGCATCAAATATGTTGTCTTGTAAATTATGAACCAAATTTAGATAAATAAGATTAAATTTGTAGAATAACTAGTGACGGTTAAAATTTATATGAATCAAGAAGAGTATATGAATCAAGAACTCTTCTGTAGGCTTAGGATCTTATTCTTTCATATTAAACTCGCACAATCTTTGTGTAATGATCCTCTGAGTCATTACCTTAATTCTCACATATTTTTGGCATTTTGAGCCTCCCAATGGAAGCTATAAATTATTTATGACTTGTCAGGACTATCAGTTTGGTTATTGGGAAGTTCATTTAGGTTTTAGGCTTATATTCCTATTTTGGAGCTATCATTGTTAGGGAATTGGTATTAGACAAAACCCCTAGTAAATAACCTTAGATGAGAATTTTGACGGTGTCATCAGCTTCGGAATATGGTTTTAGGCTAGGGGGCCCATGGATAAGATACCAAGGCTTTTAGACTTGTTTTAGGCTATAGGGTGGATTTTGTAAAAAATAGAAACTATAGGTAAGGGCCCCACATTTAGTTAAAGTGATCTGGATAAAAGTTTTAATGGTTTTATTGAGTCCAAAAATATTTAATTTGGTATGGTAGTATAGTTCATTTGCTCGCATGGGATTTCAAATGAATCTCAAGCACTCAGTTAGATTCTATTTTAGACTTAGAAAATCTTATGGATCAAGTGATTGATGCAACTACTAAAATGGTAGTCACTTTAGCAACACTGGGTTGATAGCAGCCTTTCTATTTATCCAAGATCGATTAAGAGATCCTTATCCACTTAAGCAGACATTTCTTTAGTGACCAATATATTGCTTTAGTGATACCTACAGTTTCTTTCCCGACCGCTTTACTGGACTAGTGTTACTTAAGCAATATCTTCTTAATCTACCAAGTGACCACTTTAACCGTACCTGGGGGTTGTTAAATTCCCCTTCTTCATCCTATTTTTTAATTTATTTCTCTATCATTTTCCACCAATTTTGAGAGCTTGGAGGGTTGGAAGTTGTGGAATCATTCATTGAAGCTAAGAAAATCTCCTTGATCATTTTCCATTTTTTTTATATCAAACTCCATCCTTTTTTATTGTAAATTCTTAAAAAATTGGCCTTTCAATCCATGGATTTTAGGGGGCTGATTTGGACCTCGATTTGTGTCCTTTTCATGCTCAACTTCTAAGCACGCATTCTGTATCCTTCGAGGGACCTTGTGATAGATTCAATTTTGAATTACGTTTGCGTGCCCTGCAGACTCATTCTCAAACCAAATTTTGATCAGACCTTTTATATAACAATATGAGTCTTATTTTACTCCTATTGATGTGTAGATTATTATTTTGATAGCATGACAGTACTTCAGGATTATGGAGTAAATACAAACAATTGTGGATGATTCAACAATTATAGTTCATCATCGAGGTAGGCTTTGGTCTACTTTTCTTCCTGAGATGCTGTACACTATAGATTACATGCTAGGTGGGCATGATAGGACATGTTTATATCTAGAATATCATTATTTAGCCTAATTTTGGAGTTTAAGGATAGCAACCCTTAAGATGAAATACTTGTGCCTATAGACTCCTATCACCCTAGAATATAATCATGTTAATCATAGTTGATTCTAAGCATCTTTTGGTATAAGACTTTCTTTTTGACTTAGTGAATAGGATCAAAATTTCATGAATTATAGTGTTACTTGAATATTAGCTATATATTGTTGGTCTCGAGGCCGTGGTTACGATACCAATTGAATTCTGAGTATTCTACCCTTATAAAAGGGTGTGAGTCAAGAATATGGACTCTTATGTTCTTGTTGTTATATTGTTTGGGTACTTGTAATGGCATACATTCTTTTATGGTATTCATGCTCATTTAGTGGTATAATTCAAGCCAAAACCATGATTTTACTAATGTTTTATAAAATAAAGGATTTATTTACATTTTTCACTTTTAAAATAAACTCTTTATAACAGGAAATGTATCACCCTATTTTACTAATATATGAGATTTTAGAACCAAAGATGATGTTTTGAAAATTAGACTAAGATTGATTCAGGTGTATGGTTTATCTACTCTTTTACCACTACTATTTACTTTAGTCAGGCGATATGTTAACCCTTCCTATGCATTTTATGGTGATTTAGTCCCAGAGTTGATCTTGAGCAATGGATTTATAGACTTACACTCTTTTAGACATGATTTTATTCTGTGCACTTATTTTATATATATATATATATATATATATATATATATATATCTAGTATTAGATGGAGTAGATTGATGATGATGATTATTAGAAATCATGGATCGAGATCCGGTAGTGTATATGGATATTCTCGGATCCCCTAAGGGCCCTTTCATCCGTAAGCCATCGTGTCAGAGAAGAGAGGTCACCATAGGTCCTTCCTTTATGAGCTATTGAGATGGAGAAGGTTTATACACTTTAGTATATTATATCACATGGATCAGGTATGGTACTAGGATTTACTTTGCACCCATTCATTCATTTGCATTTCCTATCATCAGATACTATTTGGTGATTATATCTATAGTTTTTATGTGGCTTATATTCGTATAAGTTATGATTATTTAGTATTGATTGAAGATTTAGAGGTTATCATGGACCAGATAGGTATTATCTGTCTGAACTAGATTGTTACTTTATTGTTATTATTGTGATTAGTATGATATAGGTTGACATGGATGGGTACTAAGGTTTTAGGTATGATTTTAATACCTTTTTATGGTAAGTTACATTATTGTTATCTATCTCATCCCTAGAAATTATGGTTAGGGTCTCTGATTATTCCAGTACTAGTTTCACGGTTGCCTAGGATGTCTGTAGATGTTAGATTTGTTTCCTTACATCATTATCTTGTGTAGTATGATGCATACATACATACATATATGAATACATACCTATATATATATATATAGACAGATACAGATAAGTTTGTGTGCAGGGTATCACCAGATATCCCTCTCTTCTTTGGTTTTTCCCTGTCGTATATGTATCCTTAGCTTTGTATACTATTATAAAACTTTCCTTTGCTATCCCATTGTATATTTGTTGGTGATATATAGTATTACCCTTTAGACCTTGATTACTATAAGGATAGGATAATTTTATCCTTATTGCACCCTTAGCAATATCATGTGTATCTTCTTGAATAGTTTCCATTAGTTTACTTTCCTAATTTACATGTTATTTATGCTTGTGTTATCCTTGGAGCTTATCTTATTAATGCTTACTGAGTACCATGTGTTTGGTACTCATACTACAGTTTTGCAGTCTAGAGATCAAAGTATGAGTTCTCATTATTGTTGTGTGCATCGTGTGAAGTAGCTATCGATTGGAGATTTGGGGTGAGCTCCTGGAATATAGAGTATTAATACTCTCCTCTCATGTATTAAATTGATCCCTATGTTGTACTCAGAGATGGCTAGTACTTATGTTTACCCTGTATTTCACTCTATACTCTTTTTTGTATTAGAAGCTCTAGTACTAATTTCACTAGGTTTTGGGGTTATATTTAATGTATTGGTCTTTCTGTCATATTTATTTTGCTATTTCTTATGATAGCCCATTACGTGTTGTTCCGGATTATGGGTTGGCTTACCTACTAGTGGATTATAGTAGGTATCATCATGACCTATGAAATAGGGTCATGACACTTTGTCATTATCGTGGTTATGCTTTAAAAGGTCATGTATGTCTCCTCATATTTAAAAGTTCTCTACAAATTTTTTATAATTTTATAGGAGCAGCACAACTCTTGCCTAATATAATCCAATCATCAAGTGTATTATATAGAGTAATACACTTGGGCTTGGGATTAATTATAGGCATTTAATTAATAATTCTACTAGATCATCTTAGGTATGAACATGAGCAATCAAATATTCAACTATCATCTCAGTTGATATCCTCATAGAAGTCTTCAGCTTCCAAACGAGTGTGCTCTGCTGAGTAAGAGGTCATGCACGTCTCCCTTTATTCATAAGTTCTCTAGAAATTTTTGTCATAATTTAATACAAGTGGTATCACTCCTTATTAATAAAGATCCAATCATTATGTGTATTCTACAAAGGAATACACTTGGGCTCAAGGTCGACTTTTCATAATTATAGCTTATAGTTCAAAGCAGTTGAAAACTCATAAGAAGAATTATTGCACTCATCATTTAGTGTTGGAAGAAGTAGATTTTACTTTAAAGATATGTAAGCACTATTTGTATGAGTTAAATGTAAGGTTTTCACCGATCATCACAGCCTTCAATCTTATTTGACTAATAAGATTTGACTTTAAGGCATCATATGTGGTAGATGATATCAAGGACTATGACATAACTATTATGATGAATTTTCTATAGCCAATGAAGTAGTGTAATGACGAGAGTATGAAAACAATGAATACGGATCATCTTGCCCTATTATTGATGTAAGAGCAACCTTTGGATATGAATGTTTAGGGTTTGGCCAATAACTTTATAAGACTTGATATTCTTGAGTCTTGTAGTGTTGTTGCCTGTGTTGGGGTATAGTCCTTGTTGATAAAGAAAATTAAGAATATAATATTTCAGTATGGAAAGTTAATTGTCATTAGTAATAAGGTGATGATAGGAGAAGGAAGAATGCTTAACTAAGGGGTGTTTTGAGAGTCAATGATCAAATTTGTGTTTTTGGAGCGAGTGACTTGCCTAGATTAATCATGGAAAAGGCTCATGTTCTAGTATTTTATTCTTTCAAATGTATCTAAGATGTATCATGATTTTAAAAAGCACTATTGATGATGTAGGACAAAGAAAGATATTGTAGAGTTCGTGTCTAACTGTTTGAATTATTAGCAAGTGAAGTATGAACACTAAAGACAGAGTGTTGTGACTCAGAGAATGCCTGAACCTGAGTTGAAGTATGAATGTATTACTATGGACTTTGTAGTTTATTTGCCTCAATCTTTGTGGAAGTTTAATTTTATTTGGATAATTATGGACAAATTAACCAAATATGATCATTTATATTGGTAAAGACCAACTATATTGTGGAGAGATTGGCTAAGATCTATATTTGAGAGATAATTTGGTTGCATAGTGTTCTTATATTCATTATTTTGAGAGATAGTTTGGTTGCATGGTGTGCACATTTTCATCATTTTAGATTAATATACTCTACTTACATTAGAAATTTAGAGTTTTATGCAATGAGGGTTGGGAACTTGGTTCGAGATGAGTATAGCTTTTCATCCCAATAAAGATATTCAGTTAGAGAAGACAATTTATTTATTGAATGATATTTTTTGAGATTGTGTGAACAACTTTAATGGTCAATAGGATTAGATCTTACCTTTGGTGGAGCTTTTTTACAATAACAATTATCATTCTAATATCCAGATGTCACCATTTAAGGCCTTGTATAGGAGAATTATATTTCATTAATTGGTTGTTTTGATTCATTTGAAATTAGGGTGCGAGATATAAACTAGTTGAGATATTCTATGGACCAAGTAAATTTGATAGAAGACCAACCTTTCATTGCGTAGAGTAGGCAGAATAGATATATAGATCAATATTTTATGACTTAATGATTATGGTTTGTTAGTAGATTCGACTAAAGGTATTGCTCATAAAGATTATGATGAGTTTTAGGAAGTAGACTAAGCTAAGCTCGAGGTTTATTGGTCCTTTTGAGATTTTTTTTATATATTAGGGAGATGGCCTATGAGTTGGACTTTCCTTTGTTTCTTTCAGTTGTTCATCTAACTTCTTATTTATTGATGTTGAAAATTACTATTATTATGGTTCACATATGGTTTAGTGGAATTTGGTAGATTTAGATTACAATTTTACATTTAAGGAGGAGCCTATCTCGATTTTGTAAAGACAATATTGGATCACAATTTGGCATGCTCAGTACATATCTCCCTCTTTTCTATAGTTTGAGTACCTTTCCTACCCTTTTAATCGAGTATGAACATGTATTGTAATGGTGGATAGTGTAATTATCCTTATAAAAAGTTTTTGATTGGGATGCATTATGACCACTTTAACGTTTTTCATAGTTACTTAATGATATTTGCGGTATATGACTGTGTGTGCCATAGTTTTGGATATGGTTGATTGAGAATTATGAGAGTTTTTAATTTTGGAAGTTTGAAAGTTTGTATAGTTGACTTTGGTCAATATTTTTTAATATAAAGGTCATGTTGTATTTTTGTCAGTTTTGTAAGCCCCAAATGTGAATTTTAGGTTAGTTAACCTTTTGTTCAAATTCCAAAAAGTTTGTGTGATTTTTGAGTAGTTGGTTAGAAAGTTGGAAATTTAAGAAATAGGGTTGACTTTAGTCAACATTCGGTGGGAACAACCTCTGTTTTATGATCTCACTATTATATTTAGACCAGAATGTCATTGGTAATATATTATATTTATGTTCATGGGTTACTGAATAAATTTGGAGAGTCCATGACACAACTTAAGTCTACACCCTAGACGAGACACGGTACTTAAAACCATATGTGATCCAAAGATAACATTTAATACTTGTATACTAGTAGAATTATAATTGTAAATAATGTTGTAATACCCCACAAAATTCTACACACGTTTTCAGCTCCTAGATGCATGGTTAAAGGGGTCCAAGGCATTAATTTCATACTAAGTACAAAAGACTTAGTCATTTAAAAATCCCAAGTATGCCAAGATTTTATTTTTGGCCTGTCTGAGAATGAAATGTTGATTTTAAGTTGAAATGTGTTTAAAGGTATTAAAAGGGCCATCCTAGAGAGTTTCAAGATTTTTGGAAGGGGTTCGGGGTGTTTTATAACCACAAAGGTAGAATGTCTCTACGATATGGTTGTGTCAAAGAGTCAGGACCTCCATGATATACGGTGTGTCATGGAGGATAGCCTCCGCGATACACGTCATGTCCTGAAGGCTAGCCTCCGTTTCACGGAGGTTGGTTTTTCCTGCTTTGTTACTAAGAGTCTGAGGGGGCATTTTGGTATTTCCCCCTCATCCCAAACGTCCAATACATGAGTTAAAACCCAAAGAGGGGCATTGTTTTCCCCATTATCCATCAATTATCATACGTAAAACCCATCCCCTTTCCCAAGAACGTAAATATCATTCTCTTCTCTAGGGTTCAAGCATCTCAGGTCCTAATTCCAAGCTTTTTCTTTAATGATTAAAATATTTAAGGTATGTGGGGTATTCATCAATGGGTTCCTTCCACCCATTGAGTCCCCAAATTACTTTTTGTTTAAGTCTAAAACTTTTATCCACTTTTATGAAAATATCCATGTCAATTATGAATTCAATCTATGTTTTTCTTAGTAGTTTAGAATTCAAGACATGTCAATGTGTTTCCCATGAAAATTATGTTATTACATCCTTTGAATTTCAATAAACCCTGTCATATTCAGTTAATACCATGCAAATTTAACAAGTTACAAATTAACTAATGTAAGCATGTTGTTTTCATTAATTTAATGTATCCCTACACTTAGATTCATGAATTTCATCCATTTAGATAAGTCTACTATCTTTTGGGACTCCGAATTATGAATTTCCTTATCAGGTTGTGATGATGCTACTGTATTTAAAGTATTTTCTGTCATGGATGGCTTTGAATACCCGCTGACTATATGTTTATACATGTTTCCATTTTCAAGTAACAAGTCAGTCAGATAATGATTCTTTATCATCACATTCATATTATTATATTCATCATGAGCACTTATCAGTTATGATGTCCTGTTAACTTTAATCAGCACCAGTTACAGTTCAGTTGGGAGTATAATTTAGCACTTAGCGAACCTAGGAATGAAGGCTCACCTACTAGTAGAGGACCGAGACCTTTAGTAGCAATCCTTAGGTTCTAGAACTACATAGCCAGCATAGGTTATGAGACAACACCCGCCATTTAGATATTCAGATATTTTGATTTGTTTTTAGTATCTTTTATTAATAATTCAGACATTTTGGTATCTATTTCATTATCCTACCTTAACAGTAATTATATTATTTTATATTTCACATATGATACTTTATTTTTTTAGTTCAATGCTCTCAGCAGGTACCAGATCATAGGTTAGCTTAGGGTAACTTATGGCCTTAATCACCGTGTCATGACTTAAGGGTAGCCTCAGGTCATGACAAAATTTGATATCAGAGCTTAAGGTTTTAATTGATCCTTGGGTGTCTGAAAGCTGTGTTGAGTAGATGTGAAGTGGGCCATACTTATGGGTGAGAGGCTATGAAACATTTTAGAAAACTTTTTCTTCTTTCAGTGTTTATGTCATGCGAAAGAGCATGTGCTCTATTGAATTCGTTTTTCTTACTCGTTCTTCATACGTCTCCAATGGAAGGACAAACAGGGATCAGCCTGCATAACCACCTATTTTAAAGGATCCCCTGAACGATCATGTTTCCCATGCTAAGTTCAGAGCTGTTTTCATAACTTTGGCCTATTCTATGGCTTCTTAGAATAACTATTAGGTTGTTATCCCACCCAATCCATTGATGAATACATCTATATCTATGATCCTAGACTTTACTCGGATGAATCCATTATTATTTTTAGGATCTAAGTCTAAAGAGGATCCATATGAGTTTTTTATGGTGTGTAGAAAGTGATAGACATCATAGGTATTACATCTAGTGAGAGTGTTGATTTTGCTGCTTATCAATTGTAGGGAATATCCCATACTTTGTTTAAGAAGTGAAAGGAGGACGGAGGTGTTGAGGCAAGGCCTATAGAGTAGGAGGAGTTTGTTAGGACCTTTGTAGACAGGTTCTTCCCAGTAAAGTTGAGGGAGGTCAAGGTTTAGGAGTTCATCAATCTAAAGTAGGGTAACATGAGTATGAAGGAGTACTCACATAAGTTTATTTAGTTGGAGAGGTATCCTTTGACTATGGTAGCCAATTCTAAGTCTAGGATGAGTAAGTTCGTGTTGGGAGTTTATGAGAAAGTGGTAAAGGAGTGTAGGAGAGCTATATTGATCAAGGAGATGGATATCTCTAGGTAGATGTCCCATGTTCAGCAAATTGAGGAGGAGAAACATAAGGAAAAGAAAAGGAGCAAAAAAGGTCCATAACGTGTATTTTCAACTTTTCTCAGCCAAGGTCAAAGGTAACAATTATTCTTGATTCTGCAAAAATCTTTAGCTCTATCCCCATCTTTAGCTAGTGCACCAGTGCCTAAGTTTAGGTAGGACAATGGGGATAGGGCGCCAGGCTCTAAGTCTAAGGATAGCGTGAATAATGGTCATACCGATTTACTTTGTAGGTAGTGTGGTAAGAATTATCAGGGGGAGTATAAGGAAGGCAGTGATGTGTGTTTTGGATATAGCAATCCAGGCCACGGGATTAGGGATTTCCCAGTGGTTTCCTTGAAAGGAAAGGATTTTCTCCTACAGGGTCAGTCCAACTTTTCATCAGCTGCAGCCGTTCACCCGACTCAGTAGGGCACCACCTCTAGTGCCACCAGTTGGCATATCAGAACTAACTTTATGCTCTCTAGACTCGACATGATTAGGAAAGTTCCCCTAATGTTATTACGGGCACATTACAAGTCTTTCATCTTCATGTTTATGTATTGTTAGAACTTGGAGCTTCATCTTCTTTTGTGACTTCGTATATAGCTATAGACTTCGGTGTTAATCCCAACATATTAGCAGAGCCATTATCAATGTCTATCCCAGTGGGTAATTTTACTAAAGCATGATGAGTATACAAAAACTGCTCAATCATAGTGTCTTAGAAAGTTACTTTAATTGATCTTGTAGAGTTAGAGATGACTGGTTTTGATGTAATTCTCGACATGGATTGGCTTCACTCAAGCTATGCCTTATTTGATTGTAGAAATAGAATTTTCTAGTTCCATTTTCCCAATGATCCCGATATTGAATAAAGGGTAGTAATTCAGTGCCTAAAAGTCTATTTATCTCCTATCTTAATACAAGGAAGATGTTACCTAAGGGATGTATTTACCATCTCGTCTGAGTCAAGGACTCAAATTTTGAAATACTGAGTCTTCAGTTGGTTCCAGTAGTGAATGATTTTCTAGAAGTGTTCTTAGATGATCTTCTAGAGTTCCTCCCAAAAGGGAAATTGACTTCAAAATAGATCTCCACCCAAATACCTAGCCTATATCAATTACACCTTAAAGAATTTCTCTAGCTGAGCTTAAGAAAATGAATTAACAGTTGAAAGATTATTTAGATAAGGGCTTCATTAGGATTATTATTTCTCCATGGGGTGCTCCAGTTCTCTACGTGCGCAAGAAAGATGGTTATCTTAAAATGTGCATTGATTACCATTAGTTGAACAAAGTCATAATCAAGAATAGGTATTCTCTCCCCAGAATTGATGACTTGTTCAACCAACTTTAGGATGAAAGCTATTTCTCTAAGATAGACCTCAGATCTATCTATCATCAACTTAAAGTCAGAGAATGTGACATCTCGATGACATCCTTCAAAACATTGTATGGTCATTATAAATTCCTAGTTATATCTTTTAGACTAACAAATTCTCCTACAATTTTTATGGACTTGATGAACAGGGTGTTCAAGCAATACTTGGACATGTTCGTCATAGTCTTCGTAGATGACATCCTTTTCTATTATCATAGTGAGAATGATCATACAGACTATTTGAGGATTGTATGCAGACCCTTAAGGATCATCAGTTATTCGCTAAGTTTAGTAAGTGTGATTTTGGTTGATATTCATAGATTTCCTTGGTCATATCATTTTTAATGATGGCATTTGAGTTGATCCTCAAAATACTGAAGCAGTAAGAAACTATCCTTGACCCACCTCTACATCAAACATTAGGAGTTGCTTGAGTTTAGTTGGTTACTATAAATAGTTTGTTGAAGGTTCTTATTCTATTGCTACTCCTGTGTCTCAACTAACCTAGAAAAAATTTAAATTTCAGTGGTCATATTCCTGCGAGAAGAGTTTTCAAGAGTTGAAGACTCGACTCACTTATGCTCTAGTCTTGTCTATACCAATGGCACAAATAGGTTTATAGTTTACTATTATGCTTCTAGAGTTTATCTTGGTAGTGTGTTAATGCATTGAGGTAGGGTCATAGCCTATGCCTCTAGGCAACTTAAACCCCATGAGAAGAATTATCTAACCCATGACCTTGAGTTGGTAGAAGTTGTCTTTGTATTAAATATTTAGAGGCATTACCTTTATGGGTTCATGTTGATGTATTCATGGATCATAAGAATTTACAGTATGTGTTCACTCAGAAGGATCTAAATAGTCATAAGAGAAGATAGTTTGAATTATTGAAAGACTATGATATGAGTGTGTTGTACCATCCTTGTAAGGCCAATATAGTGATTGATTCCCTTAATTGACTGTATATGGGAAGTGTTAGACATATTGAGGAGGGTAAGAAGTTAGTCTGTGAGGTTCATCATCTTGCTAGGTTAGGTATTCGATTGGTTGATTCATTCAAAGATAGTACATGGGTTCAGAATGGTTCAGAATCATCATTGGTTGGCTAAGTGAAATAAAAGCAAGACAAAGATCCTATTTTGGTCAAGTTAAAGGAGGCAATTAGAGATCAGAAGGTGGAGAGAGAGATGGTATGCTTCATTGTCAAGAAAGGTTATCTATTTCATATGTTGATAGTTTGAGACAGTGAATGTTAGGTGAAGCACATGGTGTGTGATATTCTATCCACCTAGGAGCCACTAAGATATACCATGGTTTGTGGTAAATCTATTGGTGGAGAGGTATGAAGAAAGATATTATAGAATTTCTGGCTAAATGCTCGAATTGTCAGCTAGTTAAGGTTGAGCACCAGAGGCCTAGTGGTATGCTTCAAGAGTTTAGCATCCCCACTTAGAAGTGAAAGATGGTGAACATGGATTTTTTAATAGGGTTTCCTCATACGCGTCATCAACATGATTAGATTTGGGTCATTTTAGATCGAATGACTAAGTTAGCCCATTTCTTACCAGTTTATACTTCTAGCTAAGGATTATGCTAGATTTTATTACAAGGAGTTAATAAAGTTACATTGGGTTCCTTTGATCATCATCTCAGATAGAGGTACTCAGTTTATCTCTTACTTTTGGAAGGCTTTTTAGAAGGGTCTTGGTACCAAAGTTCATCTCAGTACAACTTTTCATTCTCAGACAGATGGCCTAGCAGAGCGGACCATTAAGACTTTAGAGGACATGTTGAGATCTTCTGTTATTGGCTTTAAGGGTAGTTGGGATGACCATTTACCTTTGATTGACTTTACCTACAATAATAGCTATCACTCCAGTATTCAGATGGCTCCGTTTGAGACTTTCTATGGAAAGAGATTTAGATCTCCTATTGGTTGGTTTGAAGTTGGTGAGACTACCTTAATAGGTCCATATTCATCTTATGAGGCGATGGAGAAAGTTCAGTTAATTCAAGAAAGGCAGAAGATAGCCCAAAGCCGATATAAATCATATGCAGGTGTAAGGAGAAGAGACCTTTAGTTTTATGTTAGTGGCTTGGTTTATTTTACAATTGTTCCTATAAAAGGGGTGAAGAGATTTGGAAAGAAAGGGAAGCCTAGCCCCTGCTATGTTGGACCATATAGAATTTTTAGCCATTTTGGGAAGGTATCTTATGATTTAGAGTTGCCTGCAGATTTGGCATCAGTATATCCAGTGTTTTATGTCTCTTTGCTAAAGAAATGCATAGGTGACTCGAGTTCTATTATTCCTTTATAGATTGTGGATGTGAATGATAGTCTTTCTTACGAAGAAGTCCCAATTGAGATCCTCGACCATCAGATTCGTAAGTTGAGAAATAAAGAAGTTTCCTGAGTTAAAGTGTTGTGGCTAAATCAGTCCATTGAGGAAGCTACATAGGAAGCAAAAGAAGATATATGAGCCAAGTATCCCCATCTTTTCTCTATGAATTCAGATTCTGCTTGAGGTAATGGTTTCTTTTAAATTAATTATCTCGTTTTCAATCTCAGCTATCCAACCATCCTCATGTCACGCATGCATTCGTGAATTCAGTTCAGTCTATAAGTGTTCAGTGCACAATCTCAATTTTCGTAGTATCTCAACTTAACCATTTTCATTCGGGTACAAATGATCCTAATGCGGAGATATTATAATACCCCACAAGATTCTAGACACGTTTCTAGATCCTAGATGCATATTTAAAGGGGTCCAAGGAATTAATTTCACACAGAGTACAAAAAATAGCCATTTTAAGACCCCAAGAATTCAAACATTCTATTTTTGTCTTTCCTAATTCTAAAACATTGATTTTTGAGTTAAACTGCGTTTAGGGATGTTAAAAGGGTCATCCAAGAGAGTTTCAAAATTTATGGAAGAGTTTCGGGTGCATTTGCACCACGAAGGCAGAATGCCTCTGCCATATGGGTGTGTCACGAAGTCAGTACCTCCACTATACATGGCGTGTCATGGATATTAGTTTCTGCGATACATGTCGTGTAATGTAGGCTAGCCTCCATGCCATAAAGACTGGTTTTCCCTGCATTTTTATTACGAATCCAAGGGGGAATTTTGGTCTTTCATCTTTATCCCAAATGTCCAATACACGAGTTAAAACCCATGCAGAGGCATTGTTTGCCCCATTCTCCATCAGTTATCATATGTAAAACCCATCCCCTTCCCCAACAACGTAAAATCAAGCCTCTTCTCAATTATTCAAGCATTCAATGTCCAAATTCCAACCTTTTTCTTCAAGGATTTAATTAATTAAGGTAAGTGGGGTATTCATTAATGGTTTTCTTCCACCCATTGAGTCACAAAATCCTTTTTTGTTAAAGTATGAAACTTTTATCCCTATTTATAAAATTATCCATGTCAATTATGAATTCAATCCATGTTTTCGTAGTAGTTTTGAATTCATGCCATGCCAATATGTTTCCCATGAACATTATGTTATTACATGCTTTCAATTTAAATACACCCTATTGTATTCAGTTGATACTATGTAAATTCATCAAGTTATGAATTAAATTATGTGAGCATGCTTGTTTCATGACTTTAATAATTCCCCACACTCAAATTCATAGATTTCATCAGTTTAGTCTAGTACACTATGTTTTGGATCTATGAATCAAGAATTCCTTACTAGGTTGTGATGATGTTATTGTATTTAAAGTATTTTCAGTGTAGAGGGTCATGAACACCCGATACCTATATGTTTATACATGTTTCCATTTTCCAATTACAAGTCAATCAGATCATGATTCTTTATTATCACATTTAGATTATTATATTCATGATGAGCACTTATCGGTTGTAATGTCCAGTTAACTTTAATCAGTACCAGTGCCAGTTCAGTTAGGAGTCGAATTTAGCACTAAGAAAACCTAGGGATAAAGGCTCACCCGCCAGTATAGGATGGGGGCCTTTAGTAGCAATCCCATTTTCCAAAACCACGTAGCCAATGTAGGTTATGATATGTCCCCATCGAGTATAGGACTGGCACTTTCTTAGGGATCCCTCTCCAATAAATGAATAACACCCTAGTAATTTGGAAAACTAGTTTAGTGGATCCACACAATCAGTATCAGTACCCGTGGCAAAGAAATGACACATTTCAAACTGGGATTATAGGGTGGACCCCAGTTAGCTCAGATTAGGGCATCTCGATTACATGATAGGTCCCACAGTTTCAGTCAGTACTAATGTTATATCAGTTAAGGTTTACATGACCAAGTATTTAGCCTATTAGCTATTCAGTCAGTCAGTTTTATAGATTATTTTAGTACATGTTTTACTTGGTCTTGCATTCTCTTTATCCATGTTTAGTATCCATATTCTTTAAGATAGATACTATTTTACGTGCTAATACATACAAAGTACTAACTGCATACTCTTTTTGAGCTATATTGATTTCATTATGTAGGTCTAGATCCTCCATTCCCTGATTACCCTTAGTCAGGTCAGACCCACTCAGCAGCAGTAGTGATGAGTCCTTATCTATCGAGGACAAGTTATGTTTAGTAAGTTTTAGTAATTCATTCATTTTAGTCAGTCAAATTTAGTTGGGGGTTTGTTCCATCAACTCCACATGTCTTAGAGGCTTTCAGAATAAATGCTTCAGATATTCATATGTTTAGATATTTAGATTTGTTTTAAGTATCTTTTATCAATTATTCAGACATGTTGGTATTTGTTTAATTATCCCACCTTGATAGTAATTATATCATTTCAGCTTTCTCATATGATACTTTATCATTATTTTATTTAGTACTCACAACAGTTCTAGATCATGGGTTAGCTTGTGGTCACTTGTAGCTTTAAGCATCATGTCGCAACTATGGGATAGCCTCAGGTGATGAAAAATGTGCAGAAGCATCAATAAATAAAAGATAGGGAAGATTTATATATAACTGAATTTCTGAAACTAAAATATACTGAAGTAAAGTAACTATGTTTGAAAGCCTCTAAAAATTGAATTCTAGTTGCTAAGACAAGTCTGAAGCTATCTCAAACACTAAAAAGTGAAAGTAATATGTGACATAAATTGAGGAAAAACTAAAACTGAAATACATCATCGGATGATGAGGACTCACCATGCTGTTGAAGGTAGGAGCAGGAATCGAACTAGTCACACAACTAGTAATAATTGCTTGAATATATATCATGATAGGATATAGCACAGAAGTAAAGTATGTGGTTAGTACTATAGGATGTAGTAAACATGTAAGATATGAAATTCATTAAGCAAAGTTATCTAAAATATGTTGAAAGCTAAAATCATGATGACATAAATAATTATTTGAGACACGTATAAATGGATGCATAATGAACCATGATTTATTTAATTCATGCTGGAAAACTAGAAAATGTAAATAAATCATAAACTATCATATCAATACTAAAAATTAATGGTTATGTACACTTGATACACTTAAATTCATTTTTGTAGGAGTTTTAGTTAATCGACATAATCATATAAGCTAACATGGAGCACAACATACAATACTAGTTGGGAGGGTGCCTTATACCTAGCCAAAAGTATAGAACATGTCTGGTATGGATCCACTAATTGAGCTCATTCAGACAAAGGTGTCGCTCTCAATTGGCGAGGACCCTAATCCTACAATAGCAACATAGTTCTGGGACTTTTCTTATCTGGATACCATATCCACTTTATGTTAAATACTACTCTAAAAATTATACTATTAGCTCATAATAACTAACTTATCTAAAAATAAGCACTATTGCTCATTCAGACAAAGGTATCACTCTCAACTGGCAAGGACCCTTATCCTACGATAGCAACATAGTTCTGGGATCTTATCTGGATACCATATCTACTTGATGTTAAATACTACTCCTAAAATTATATACTATTAGCTCATGATTACTGAACTATCTAAAAATAATCACTAACTAGTTTAATTCATCTGTTTAACTTAAATTTTGGAATATTGATTCTAGTAATGTCTAATTTACTAGAAATCTGTGATCAAAGATCAATTAATACTGAAATCATCTAAATCATAATCAATTATGTGCACGTCATTCTAAATCTTGTAAGATTTTAAGCTAAGGCTTTATCAATGTAAATCAAGAAAAATTGGTTTTTAAATAGTGTAATATTCATAAGAGAATATACTACAATTAAAAATTATAAGGTTTGCACAAATGAGCATAACCGAAATCATGAAATCATGAAAATCATAATTTAAAAAACTAAGATTCTGAGCATAAGGGTGAAGGGAATCCCTAATTGAATTGCCACATACCTGATTTCTGAAGAATCTTGATTGAAACTTGATCACCTGAATTTGAAACAGAAATACTATGCTTGAAATTTGAGAGCTTTTGTTTGTGAGTTTGGGAGTTCAATGTAGATAAATGAGGAATTAATTGATTGTTCACCTCTTAATTTCTCTTGAAAGAACTTAAATTAGGTACTAATTTTCCCCTTAAGAAACTATTTTAAAACTGTTAGGAATAGGTTTCATAAATCAATGTGCGACTCGCTTATTGGTCCACGACTCATGGTCTAACTCATGGATCCTAGGAAGATTTGAATTACTTCAATATTAGGTCTCCACAAGTCACTATACGACTTATGTGATGGTACCATAAGTCATATTGAGACTTGTAATCTCAGGAATTCCATTTGGATTATTTCTAATTAACGACCTAGGGGTCCTATGTACGACCCGTATAATGGACACCACTAAGAGTTGATTTATGACATATAAACTAATCTCATGCCATTTGGTCTGGTTCATGGTGACTAAAACTTTCAGAAAACTCTTGATGGATTACTTCAAGCCATTCTACGACTTGTCTACTCCAAAAAAAATTCCAGTCCGTTCTACTATTTTCTTGTAGTTTTTGGTGGTATGGGTATTCCTTTTTCATTCATGGTCCACCTATTACGATTGTAGAGAACATCCCTAGATGGACATTCTCACTGCGTGGAAGTGATCTCTATTAAGAAGGGTTGCTTGTAAGGGTCTAGATCAGGTATGAACTGGTATTTGCAAGTATGATCAAACTATCAGGATGGATGGGTAATGACCTCCCAATTGTAAGAATGGTGTTCAAGATCATGAAGAATGTTTTATCTGGGTAGATTATTTAATTTCATTTCAAAACATGAATCATATAGTTGATTTTTAAAGCTTGGAACCTCAATTTTGGGATACCTTAAAGATAAGTTTTCAAGAATTATTCTTTGGGTATGATTCTTACACTATTATGCCATTTATTAATAATTTCATCATCAAATCTTCTATTTTAAATTGAAAATTTGGGAAATTTGGGGATAAAGTTAAGAAATGGTATTTTGATGATTTATAAATCAATTTTCACTCAACTTTTAATAAATTTTCATAGTTTAGTTTCTTAAATTATGGTAATCGTGATTTAAGTAAAATTTCAATTTTTCCCTTGTGTGGTTGGGTTGACTTTTGGATTTAATTTTTTTACCCAAAACAAAATATAGCTAATGGGTTTCTATAGATTCATTTTCTTATACAGAATACGTTTTGATTAGATTTTACTTGTTTGGAGGCTTTATGGAAGAATAAATCTTTGATTTAACTTTTTCGATATCTTTTAAGGCAAGTTGAGACTTTTCTTGACCCTTTTTCGAAGTGTGAACATGCTAGTTGCTTTTATGGGGAGAAATAAGGAGATATGGGTCATAGATAGAGGAGATGATGAACATATATGCATATACCAATATTATATAAAGGGTTAAAACTAATTAATTGATTTGATTGGGTTGTTTTCCCATATTCTTGTTTGTTGGGATATAGTGTGAAAAGTGGAATTGTGAGTGTGATTTGAGTAAATTGTGAGAGATTGGTGGTATCTGGAATTGTTGTCATGGCCCCAAATGGACGCGAGTGGCACCAACCCCATTCTCTAGTGGGGGAACCAATTAACCTTGAAACATTAACAAACTCTTAAAGAAATAAAGGCAGGTTATTTGAAAAGAGATTTAATGTCTAAAACAAAATAGAAGAAATGCAGAACTTTATCAATACCTAACCCTAGAATTTGGAAGTTGGCGTACCAAAATTACTAAAGATTGTCAAGAAAGGAATACAACATTAAAAAGTAAAAGAATGAGTCCAGAACAAATGAAAATACCATCAAATAAAGATCCATGGTATCCCAAAAGAAGTTTCTCGTCCTTGAATCCAAATTACACGCTAGAGTCGCATGTGAGGTGTTGCACAAGCAGCTGGAATATACACTGCATTCCACAAAAGTAAGAGTTGATGTAGTATCAGTACGTAAGAAAATGATGGTGTATTATCAGGGTCATTTGGCGAACCTATGATGAGAAAAACGCATACTTAACCATAGCACAATACAACAAGTTAACTCATGCTCAACTCTAGTATACCTTAAACACTTTGAGATCAACAGATATGGAAGTCAAGTCAAGTAAAACCAAGTTAAGTAAACTCAAGTCAATCAACAAAGTACAAAAATTATACATATATATTCCCAATTTTCAATTACAAAACCTCAGACTCACCTTTACCAAGTACACACACGCTAAGGATCTTGCAATCGCCCGCTAATCATGACCTTCAAGTGACAACTACTGTCCATGTACTAATTCATAGACACAAGTTCCTATCAATATTATTCCACCAATATCCTATGAGAATGTTCAAATATTGGAAAATTTCACAATCAACAATGATATAGATATGCAAAAAAATAGCCAACCCGATAATAACAACCAACACTTGTAATATTTACCAGCTTTACATACACGTTTAGTGAAATATGATCACATCTAACAACTTGCATTAACCAAAAATTCTAGGAAAAAGTTATCATGCATATATATCACAAGTTGGATTAAATGACATAACCACCACTTACCTCAATCCAAGCTTGTAAAACTTAACTAAACTGGATCCTTGTCTTTCCATGCAATTTTCGGTTCCTTTTAGTCTAGTGAAAAATAAAAAATACATAATCATTGTTATAACCTACACTGTTACGAACTAAAACTCATTCCCAACCCCTAAGATCAAGTTCATGATTATTCCCTCCCCATTCTAGGGCATCTCTATAATAAATCACCTAAAAATACCAACAAGAAGTATAATTTAGTGCATTAACAATATGCAAGGATAATTAATGATAAGTCACCAAAACCTAATGATTTTGTACCTAACTAACTCCGTTTCTCTATAAAACCAATTATACTAGACTTAACCCTTCTCAAAATATGTAAATCAGCAATTTTAAGGCTAGTTATTAAATTTACTACCTTAAAAGAGAAGAATGGTGAAAATTAATGATTTTATCCCAAATCACTACTGATGAGGCCCTATATTACTTTACTAAAAAATAAACGATTATCAAAAGTGTTTGAAATGAAACTGCAATTTATGTTGCTATAGGGACATATGTCTCTATAGTGGCCCTTGACTGCATTGATTGGTCGCAATAATAGGAATTATTTCTCTTTTGGAAATTTTGTTATAGATGCATAAACATTGCTATAGTGATATATACAAGGTAGAATACATGATTTTCTCTAGAATTTCCCTTTTTCAAAACACACCTTAAATTCAATACATCACGAACAATCCTCTTCACGTCGAGGTCCATTCCAGGATTTTTACCTACTCAAATTCACTTCAAAAATGTCCAACAAGTTTTTTATCATCTTAAATAACTAAAAATTATGTGAACACCACTATATTTATCTAATTCGTTCTCAGATTTCCCTAGACCACACCTCGCTCAAATTTTATCCGAGACTAGCCTAGCCTTAAAATTATAACTTCAGATCCGAGGAGAATCTTCGCTTAATTTTTAAATGTGAGACTTACACAAAATAATAGAGAGTTTCACCACAATAAATACTAATTTACCTATGATTCATCATTGAATGATCAAATAAGAAAATTAGGCTACAACAAGAGAATAGTAGAATACATATTTCCTGAAACAAGTGAGAGTACTTGTACTTCATGTCCTTTTTGGATTCCCAAATGTCTTATTCAATTGAATTATGTTTCCATTAGACCTTGATCAAATGAATTTCCTTTGTCCTCAACTTTCAAACATCCCAATCTAGAATCTCCATCGACTCTTCATCATAGGACAAATCTTATCTAATACTATGAAGACCCACTTAATAATGTAATCTCCATCCTCATGGTACCTATTGAGCATAGACAAATAAACATCAGATGAACTCCTAATAACCCTACCAAAAATGTTAGTCTATAAGCAAAAGAACCCACATGCTCAAGAACCTCAAAGGTATATCGAGGGTTAAACTTGCCCCTCTTGTCAAACCTCATGACTCCATTCAAGGGAAACACTTTGAGAAACACCTATAAACCAACCTTCAAAGCCATGTCTCTTACTTTACGGTCCACATACTCTTTTTATCTACTTTGAATAACCAAAAACATCGCTTGAATAAACCTTACATTTTCTTTAAACTACTATATCAAGTCAATACCTAAATTTTAACATCTCAAGTCTCACACCACCTAATAGATGAGTTAAACCTCCTTCTATAGAGTTTCTCAAGTGGTGCCATACCGATATTAGAGTAATAACTATTGTTGTTTGAAAACTCACATGATGGCAGGAATTGGTCCTAGTGACCACCAAATTAAATCACCTAGGATCTCAGTATATCCTCTAGCATATGTATCATCCTCTTTAATTGCCTATTGTATTGAGGGTGAAAGGTTATGCTAAAGGTGAGATTGGTGACTAAATCCCTATGCAACTTGTCAAAAAATTTAGAAATATATTTTGCATCTTTATTAAAAATAATGGTAAGAGGCACTCCATAAAGCCTCACTATCTCTTTGACATAGATTTTAGCTAGTTGGATGGAGTTCTGGTCTACAAAAACTGGTAGAAAGTGAGCTGATTTAGTCAATCAATCCACTATAACCCAAATAGAATCACATTCCCCTAGGGTTTTAGGAAGACCCACCATAAAATCCATATCAATACTCTCATTTCCATTCTGGCATATGTATTCTCTAAATCAATATTGTGGGTCTTTGATTTTCATACTTTACCTTCTGAATGTTAAGACATTTAGACACGTGCTCCACTATATCTGTCTTCATACCAAGCTACCAATAAAGGTGCCTCAAATCACAGTAAATTTTGATTGCACCTCGATGAATATAGTAATGCAAATCATAGGAGTCAGAAAGTACACTTCAAAGAAAATTCTAACATGAGAATGCATATCCTTCTCTTAAACCAAAATGCCCCACCCATATCAAGAGTGACATCAGCTACCTCTCCATGAACCACCTAATTTTTGAGCACATCCAACTTCTCATCTTCAAAATATTGGGCCTTAATATAATATATAAATATTGTCCTTACCTCGATATTAGAAAAAACTCCTCTCCTATTTGAAACACCAAACTGCAAGCACTATGATACTAGATTATAAAACTCTTTATCCAAAGGCTGCCTAAACACTCTCTAGAAGTAAAAACTACATATACTTATAGCCTTTTGGATGAATTCATCTACGACCACATTGGCCTTTCCTAGGTAATTGAGGTGTCATGGTTTCATAGCACTTTCGATGCTTAAAATAGGAGAATTATTCAAGTACATAGGTATTCTTGTTCGATATGATGAGTGTTTGTATTGATTTTTTAGGAAAATAGGATTTAGAGTAGAGATTGAGAAAAAGGTATCAAGAGTTGCTGAAAAAGTAACCTACGACCTTACCAATAAGGAGAGGGGGTAGGTTTTACCTACAACCCTACCTATGGATGTAAGTTAAGATTCTAAATATTTCAAGCGTATTTTTTACCTAAAACCCTACCTGCGGGGCAGTAGGTTGTACCTACAAGCATACCTATGGGAAGTAGGTTGAGATCCTAAAAATTTCAAGTTGATTCTGATTTCTATGACCCAACCTATGGGCTTTTGAGATTGTTTTGAGTTCTAAGATACATTGTTGATGGTTTTATAGTTTATAATTAATTTGATATTTTGAATTTTCATTCCCACTCTTCATAAGTTTATTCGTATGCTTTCATCTATAAAGTCTATGTGTTTTGTTAAAACCATGAGTAGCTAAACCCGGTATAATGACCCTCTAGGTTATTTTCTTTATTTTTTATCATTTTTTATATTTAGAGCTTTCTTATAGATACCCCAAGTCATTTATGACTTGATTAAGCTCATAATTTAATTACCAGGTAGTTTTTTTAGTTTATAGAGTCATTTCCCTATTTTAAAGTCTTCACTGGTTCAAATTCACTATCGAGAAAAAACTTCAGTCAAACGACCTTGTATGCTAATTTTGATAGTTTTAACAACTCTAGAACATTGATTTAAATTTAGGTGGACCTTGGGTCTGGTACCGAGGATCCCAAAATAATTTCAAGCTATTGGCCAAAAGTTAAGAAAATAGAACATGGGTGTGGGATCCACTTTTCATTAAAAAAACCTCGAATGGAAATTTTGACTGCACCATTGAGTTTGGAATGAGGAATTTGATTGGGTAGCTTAGTTCATTTACATATACGAGATTTTGAATTAATCCTGAGGGGTCGTAGAGACCCTAATAATTTAATTCCTGAGTGGTCGTGGAGACCCTAATAATTTAAGCTTCAGCTGGTGCAATCAGTTGGTGCACTTCTTAGAAACTATTTGGGGTGCTTAACTATAGGACTGCTAAAGCACCCAACCAACCACTTATGCGTTCTGGCTGATCCATTATAGGTTTACCTAAGCGGCACCTCTTCCGCTTAATCAATGGCAACCTAAAAGGTCAAGGGACCGCATAAGCGATATGTATGACAGACAACTAATATCACTAAAGTGACACTAGGTCTATTAAGTGGCCCAATGTCTACTAAAGTGATATTAGGTTGCTTAAGCGACCCTGTGTCTACTTAAGCGACACTTCGGCACCTGGTACCATATAAATACCTTACTTAGCCCAATTTCTCCTATTTTCCACCCATTTCCAAGAGTGCATAACCCTAAAAAGTGTGAAAAATTGGGAGAATCATTGGTGGGTGATTCGGAGCATTTATGAATTTAAATTACATGTTTCTTGTCCAAATTCATGTAAACTTCCATCAATTTCATGATTAAATCTTCATCTTTTTCCAAAATCCCAAAATATTAGTGGGTTAACTGTAGCACCATTTTAGCTTAGAATTCATCTATTTTTAGGATAAATTTTCTTTAAGCATGAGGGATATATTGTCAATTTTGAAAGTGCGATTCTTCAAATAGACCCCACATAGAATTTTTACATGATTTTGGACCCAAAGCAAAAAAGTACAAAATGGGTATCATTAATCTCATTTGGATAAGTAGATTGTGATTTTGATAGCATGGCATCTTGCAAAAGCTTCTCAAAAAGGTAAATTATTATTTTAGCAAATATTTTGGGCTTCTTTTCAACATCCAGGTAGGCTCGATTTTCCTATTTCATTGATTGATTTAATTCAAAGCATAATAATAATATTGTTCTGTATATGAGATGGGATTTAGGTATTAGAGGTATAATTAACAATGTTAGGATTTCTTGGACTATTTAACCTATCGTGGAACCATAAATTAGGCATAACTGATTTGGTACATGATTTAGGTATAATTGCTATCTTACTGCTAATTGTGGCTTGCATAACATCTAGAAGTGAACTTAGATACCTTATCCTAGTCCAAGGTAGAATTGTTTTAGAATGGATTTGGGGGATTAGAAGTGGGCCCCTCCAACCTACCTTGGGTCAAGATTTGTGTTAGCTCTTGTAAACTTCTAAATGCATGTTATACCCTTTAAAAGTATTTATTTGGGGACTTTCATGAGACTATATACTTTATGATTATGCTAGTTTGATACTCAGGACTTGGTGCTAATTCTGGGTAAACCCCGGTAATTTATTGATATAGAGCTCCAATTCAAATCCATCAATTAATAATGATACTGATTACATGAGTTTTGATTCAAATCCGACAAATGATGATAATGATGATGATGCTATTGAGTTTGATTTTGAGTCCAACAATGAGAGTTTATTTATGTTATGAAATAAAATGGATGGATTAATGGTTATATTTGGATATTAGGTAAATTTATGGAACCTCAGTTAAGTACTTTCTTTTATTGGCACCCTCCGAGCTTATGGGGCCTGCATTAGTTTATTTATATTTTCATGCTTTTTAGATTATGGGCGCAAGTCTTATTGTATGAATTGTGCTTTTTTCATATTATATATTTTCCAGTTATTTATTTATAGTGTTGGAGCTTATTTACAAGTTTGACCTTTTACATTGACTTAGCTTATTTATATTGCATCTTTATTGTATTTATATCATAATTTATCTCAGCCAGTCAATGATTCCTATTGAGTACCTATGGTTTTGGAACTCATACTATACTTCTGCACCTTTTTTATACAGATTCAAGTACTAGTAGTCTCCACTGACATGACAT
Source organism: Capsicum annuum (assembly GCF_002878395.1). Lineage (NCBI taxonomy): Eukaryota > Viridiplantae > Streptophyta > Magnoliopsida > Solanales > Solanaceae > Capsicum > Capsicum annuum. The sequence goes on along the minus strand of NC_061120.1, from coordinate 88,191,290 downwards.
CATATGGAGTTGATTTTGGAGATAGGCTAAGATCTCAAAGTTGGACTTACCCCTTTTTCTTTCAATTATCTATGTCTAGTTATTCATTTTTTGAGACATTGTATTTTACTATTTGAGTAATTATGTTCCTTTTGTAGTAGCTCTTGTACCGACACAACTAGGTAGTAGGATGGTTGTTGATGATTTAGCTATATTTTACACTATCATTATTACCTAATTATGTTTATAAGTCTTTAGGTTATGGGATGGTTGTTTATGATTTATTTATATTTTAGGTCATTTTTCACCAAATTCGCTCATCGCTTATAGCTCCAGGCTACAATTTGGCTTACCTACTAGCGGGATAAAGTAGATGTCATTTTGACTCATAAATTAGGTCATGACTAATTAGTATCGGAGCCTAGGTTCACCGATATTTTTGGTATAAGAGCAAGTGTATAGTAGAGTCCCCTTCTAAATCAGAATAGTAGCGTTCATTTCTTATATTCAAGAGAATATAGGGCATTCTTAGGAGTTCTTCACTTTTTTTAATTATTTTGTACTAAGGGTTTGAGTTAGTTTCTAAAGATTCTTTTGATTTTACTCTTTCACAGATGGGTAGGACATGTTCTATCGCTACAGAGATACAACCCTATTTAGCTACTAGGATAGGGGGCCTTCCCTAGACCTTATTCCTACTCCCAAGCTAGAGATTCTTTTACCCCAACCAATGATGAACTAGGGACTAGACAATGATCCACAGGGGTTTATTTCTTCTTTTGTGCTTAGGGATATTGTAGTTCAGCTTTTGGAATTGGTTGGTGGCCCATAGTCTAATGGTGCACAATCTATGGAAAAAGTAGTAATAGGGAAAGGCGCAGTTATCTCCTAGAGTTGAGGTCCCTTCTGCACCCATAGTTACTCAGTCAGTAGTTTCCCAACCTAATTTGTCTATTGAGGAGCAGAAGATGCTGGGTAGATTCTTAAGATTGGCCTCATCGAGGTATTTTGGAGCGCGGGGACGAGAATGGGTATAATTCTTAATTGCTTGTGAGGATAGGCTCTATAATTTAGGCCTAGTTCATACTCGTTATGTGGATTATATTACTTTTCAGTTATACTTGGTAGCTCAACATTGGCAGCAAGGTCATCTTGATTCCAGGCAAGTGTGATCGCCCCCATTAACATGGACTCAGTTCATTGAGATCTTCTTGGAGAATTATAAACCTTGCAGTCTTAGGGATCATTTAAGGGATCACTTCTTAAGGTTGGAGCAGGGCTCTATAACTATTGTAGAGTATGAGGCTTGATTTCATAAATTTTCTAGGAAAATGATTTCCAAAAAGTGTTTGTGTTATTTAGTCTGAGTTAAAGATTCTAACTTGGGAGGTCCTTCTCTAGAATCTGTCCTTGTGGTTTATGAGTATCCTGAGGTTTTCCTGATGATCTTCCTAGTATCCCTCCCGATAGGGAAATTAATTTTGGGATTGATCTTTTATCAAACACTCATCCTATTTCCATCCTTCTGTATAGAATGGCTCCGACTGAGTTGAAAGATCTTAAGAAGAACCTGAAGGATCTCTTAGACAAAGGTTTTATATGTCCTAGTAAGTCTCCTTGGGATACTCCAATGCTGTTTGTGCACAAGAAGGATAGTTCCCTTAGGATGTGCGTTGACTTCATTTGTTGAATAAAGGGGCCATAAGGAATAATTATCCTTTTCCTAGGATCGATGATTTGTTTGATCAGCTTCAAGGTGAAAAGTGTTTCTCTAAGATTGATCTTAAGTTAGGTTATCATAAGATTAAGATTAGGGAAGTAGATATCCATCATATTGTTTTCAGAATTCAGTATGGTCACTATGAGTTCCTATTTATGTCTTTGCAGTTGACCAATGCCCCGGCAGCATTCATGGATTTGATGAATTGGGTCTTCTATCAATTTTTAGATTTGTTTGTCATTTTCTTCATTAATGACATATTGGTCTACTCCAAGAGTGAGGTGGATCATGTCAATCACCTCCATGTTGTGTTGCAAACCTTTATATATCAGTGTTTGTATGTCAAGTTCTCTAAGTGTGAGTTTTGGTTAAAGGCTATAACTTTTCTTGGTTATTTTATCTCTAGTGAAGGGATCATGGTGGATCCACAGAAGGTTGTAGTGGTTAAGAGGTGGCCTAGACCTGCGACTCCAACCAATATTTGAAGATTTTTTACGTTTAGCAAGTTATTATAGGAGATTTTTGGAAATTTGTTCGACTATAGCTTCCCCACTAACTAAGTTGACACAAAAAAAGGTCAAGTTCTTATGCCAGATACATGTGAAGGTAGCTTTGAGAATTTAAAGGATAAGTTGACTTCAGCTCTAGTTTTAACCTTCCTAAGAGCTGTGATGGCTTTGTAGTGCATTGTGATGTTTCTCGTGTTAGGCTGGGTTATGTGGTGATATAATATGGTAGGGTGGTGCCGTATGCTTCTAGGAAATTGAAAGTTGATGAGATGAACTACCCCACTCATGACTTGGATTTATTAGCAATGGTATTTATGCTAAAGATTTGGCATCACTATCTCTATGGCGTTCATGTTGATATCTTTTTTTATCATAAGAGCATGCCATATGTGTTTAATAAGAAAGAGCTAAATCTCAGGAAAATAAGGTGTCTTGAGTTGTTAAAGTACTATGATATAAGTCTTTACTACCATCCATGTAAAGCTAAGGTAGTTGTTGATGCTCTTATCAGGTTATCCATAGGGATTTTGGCTCATGCGGATGAGGATAAGCAGGAGTTAGTGAAGGATATTCACCGTTTGGCTAGTCTTGGAGTTTGACTAATGGACTCCAAAGGTTGAGGTGTGTTTGTACATCAATTATCCCTGTCATCTCTTGTTATAGAGGTAAAGGAAAAACAGATATTAGATCCCAAATTGATGAAGATTAAGAGTAATGTGGGTACACAAAAGGTTGTTGACTTTGTGATTGGTGGTGATGGTATCCTGAGGTACCAAGGTAGGTTATGTGTTCCCTATGTTGATAGAATGACGAAAAGAATTATAGTCGAAGCTCATGAATATCATTATGTTATTAATCCTGGTTCTACTACGATATACCATGATCTGAAGGAGTTTTATTGGTGGAATGATATGAAGCAAGATATGGCTAGCTTTTTAGCTAAGTGTATAGTTTATCAATAAGTAAAAGTTGAGCACATGAGACCCGGTGGTTTTTACCAAAATATAGAGTTGCCCAAATAGAAATGGGAAGTGATTAACATAGATTTCATTATTGGTCTTCCTCAGTATCTAACTCAATATGATTCAATTTGGGTCATTGTGGATAGTATGACTAAGTCCGCTCACTTTTTGTAGGTGAGGACTAGTTATTCGGTGAAGGATTATGCTAAGTTGTATCTTGCAGAGATCATGAAGCAGCATGGTGATCTAGTTTCTATCATTTCAGATTGTGGTACTCAGTTCTCATCATATTTTTGGAAGTCATTTCAAAAAGTTTTAGGAACTAAAGTGTTTCTTCGTACCGTTTTCCACCCATAGTCGGATGGACAAGAAGAGAGGACCATTCAGACATTAGAAGATATGTTTCATGCTTACTTGATTGACTATGGTGGTCATTAGTTTGGCCATTTGCCTTTTATTGAGTATTCTTATAATAATAGTTATGTTTAGCATTGGTATGGCTCCTTTTGAGACACTGTATGGTACGAGATGTTATTCTCCTATTGGGTGGTATGAAGTTGGTAAGGGTAAGTTGTTTTGCCCTAATTTGGTTCACCGTGCCTTGGAGAAGGTGAAAGTGATTCACTACTTATTGACACTGCTCAAAGTCATCAAAAGTCCTATATAGATGTAAATCATAGAGATTTAGAGTTCAATATAGGTGAATGGGTGTTCTTAAAGTTATCTCCCATGAAGGGAGTGATGCGGTTTGGTAAGAAAGGGAAATTAAGTACTTGGTATGTTGGTGCTTACTCTGTTTGAAGAGAGTTGGCAATGTTGCCTATGAGTTGGAGTTGCCTCCTAATTTGAGCTCCATTCATCTGGTTTTCCATGTATCTATGTTGAGAAAGTGTGTGGGTGATCATTCTTTGGTTGTTCCTTTTGAAGTGTTGTGTATTTCGGATTTCTTATCTTATGAGGTAGTCCCGGTGAAGATTTTGCATCATCAAGTTCATCAATTGCGTACAAAGGATGTGTTTTTTGTAAAGGTTCTTTTGAAGAACCATACGATTGAAGAAGCTACTCGGGAAGCGGAAGAGGACATGAAGTCCAAGTATCCATTCCTTATTTTTGCTCCCAGAATTTATGCAGAAGGCATGTGTTCTTCAGCATACTTTTGTTTTCAAACTTTGTTAATGGAAAGGTTGATCTACTTGCATCTTTGTGTTCTAACTTAGTTAAAGGTTAGAGTTGAGGTGTTGATGTGTTAACTCATACTTGTTCTTGCCTTACCCGTCATTGGAATACATTTGAGAAGGCTTCACTTAGGGTTTTTAATCCTTTTACTTAGTTTAATTTTGGATTGTTACATGAATTTTTCAATTATGATTTGTTGTAATTCCATGAGTGGCTAAATACCCTCATCTGAGGTTGAGGCCACGAACATGAGTACATAAGATTGTAATTAAATTGATTTATGTTTATTACCATAATTAGTTTTTCATATATCCTAGATATTACTATTCAATGAATTTTGATCCCTTAGGATAAATACATATTTTCTATCGGGAGCCCAAAAGGAGGAAGGATTGAATAGAACGTGGTATATATGGGATGGGATTGTAATCATTCATGGGAATGAAATTATCATTTGAGGTTAGGATAGGAATATACCTAATTCTCCATATTTGATTCATATATAAGAAGAAATACACATGCATTTATCTTAGTTCTTGCATCCCCACTCAATTATATAGTTGTGACGCTAAGTTAGATATTTGATTAGAGGCTCGGAAGACCATAATCATGTTATCAACCTCGTGAATCAACAACAAAAATAATTAACTAAACTAATGAAATTATATATCTAAGTAATATTGTTAGTAGTGACTTAGACCTGGGTTCCTTCAATTATTGTTCAAGTACTTTACATTACTGCATTGTTTACATTTATTCATAGTTTTTACCAACCAAATCTTTATAGTGAAACAAGAATTGGATAGTTGTTGAGTACAAGTCCTTGAGGGATCGATACTTGGCATTAAAAGGCTACTTTACTACTTGGTGCCATGTACACTTTGATGCATGCAAGGGCCCAACATGTTTTTTATGTCATTGTCGAGGACTTATAAATTGGCAAATGTCTTGTAAACTAGCTTCTGAATTTTCTGGTTCAGGTCTGAAAATCGAGTGAGCTGGCAAGGGAAAGAGATTTGGTTGACCCATTTCTTGAACATGAGTTACGCTTACACTAGTTGAGGAGAGAAACAGTACTTCTCTATCGGATACCTCAAATTCAAAAAGAGAAAACTATCCTACTCCTATGGCTAAAGATCTACCAAACCACAGAATAACTGGTGAGATGGTAAATCCACTCACAACTAATGTTATCTCCGCCATTCACAAACCGACACCTAGAGGTAGATATGAGCTGAAGTGGAACATCATGGAACTTTTTCACATTAGTAGGTAATTTATAGGCTTGTCATATAAGGATACACAGGTCCATTTATAGAATTTCTTGGAAATTAGTGACACATTAATTCCCACTGGTGCCTCTAATGACTATGTAAGGATCACCCTCATCCTCTTCGCCCTTTTGGGGGGTGTAAAGAAGTGGTTAAATGCAGAACCTTCAAGTTTCATCACTACATGGGATGCTCTGGAAAAGAAGTTTCTCATTCATTTCTCCATAGCTGGCAAGACTGTAAGGTTGCACAGTGAAATTTTAACCTTTCACAAAAAGTCAGATAAGAACTTGTATCATGATGGGAGATGTTTAAATCTGTACTCAGGGACTCTCCCCATCACCAAAAGTCTAACGAGGTATTGTCTCACACTATTGTTGAAGCTCTTGACAATAGTACAAAGATTTTGTTAAATTCAACTACAAGTGGTCAAGCATTGGAGAAAATTTATGATGAGTTGTATAACTTACTGAACCAAATTGCACAAGGTAATCATGATTGGAATGGTAACATCTCTTAAGGTATAATGAAAAACCCTACATGAATTATTGAAGTTCATAGTGTCATAGCCTTAGCCACCCAATTGTTAGCTCATTAAAACCAGGTGCTGCACAGTTAATCAAATTAGATGTAAATCAATCTCAGGTTCAGGTAAATGCAATTCAGCAAACCCTATCTTAGTTTGAGATTTGTGGCAACAATGGCCACTTTGTATACTTGTGTGGAGCAAATCCAGAAGCTATAAATTTTGTGGGAAATATAGAAGGGAACTTATGATAATGCCTACAACCACAAATGGAAGAGTTAGCCTCATGGGGCAATAATAAAACTCAATAGTTTCAGTAATAGAACATGCATTCCAGCAATATTGAGGAGACACTTAAGAAGAGCTTGGCCAACCAAGAATAAAAGGTTGCTAAAATATAAAAATCAGCAACTTGCCCATAATAAGTTAGAGAAATAGTTGGGGCAGATAGCTCAGGTACAAAATACCAGGCCCCAAGGTGGAATGCAAAGTGACATAGCAAACCTAAAGCAAGTTATGACAATCAACTTGACGGGTGGTATAAACCTCCTTGATAGGCCTCTCATGAAAAATAAGGAGGTTCAGGCTGTGTTGGTCCCACGGCAGGTTAAAGAAAAGCAAGTTACAAGTAAAAAGGCTTAAAATTTAGGGAAGTTTGAGTATCCAGAAGAAAATGTTGTTTAGCACGTGCAAGAAAGACCAGCACCACCATTCCCTCAAATGCTTAAAAAGGCCAAGGAGGATGCATGTTTTAAGAAGTTCTTTAACATGGTAAGAGAACTACACATTAATCTTTTTTGTTAGATATTTTGCAGGGTATGACTAGGTATGATAAGTACTTAAAGGATGAAGTGACAAATAAGATGAAACTACAAGACATTAAGAAAGTGACATTGATTAAGGAGTGCAGCTCAGTGGTGATACGAAAGATGCCTAAGAAGATGAAGGACCTAGGGAGTTTCACCCTCCCTATATAAATGGGTGATAGTGGTGTGGTCCATGATCATAGTGATTTGGGGGAAAGTATAAACTTGATGCCCCTATCGGTGTTTAGTACTCCTAGATTAGGAAATTCGAGACCATGCTCAATGGTAATCCAAATGGTGGATAGGACCAGAGTGCATCTCAAATGAATCATAAAGGACGTGCTTATTAAGTTTGGTAAGTTCATTAATCTTGGTGACTTTATTTTTCTTTATTATTATACAGATGATAGGGTGCCAATCATATTATCACGTTTATTTTTAGTGGCAGGAGGAGTACTAATTGATGTTAGAGAGGGTACTCTTAAGATGAGACTAGATGATGAAGAGGTGGTCTTCAATGTATACAAACCACTCAATCCACTACCACACTATAAAGACTTATATATGATCACAACTATGAAATTGAATGAGTATGGGGTGGATCTGAAACCACCAAATACCTCTTTGGACTATCTGAAAGAGTTGCCCAAGCCACCATTTAAGCTTGAAGTCAAGAAGATTAAGAAGGATCCAGATATGTCAAGGGTTTATAAAGATGCAGAACATGAGAGTACATAATCAAGAGGTTAGAAAAGAGTAAGAAGATAGCCTCTGGGTAAGAAGAAGAGTATGAAGGAATATGGATGAGAAATAGTGATTGAGGTATTATTGTGAAACAAAATCAGGCGCTTCTTGGGAGACAACCAAAGTTAAGGTTGGTATTTTATTTTCACATATTAGTTTTTACTTCACTTTTATTTTTATTTATGTTGGGTCACAGGTTGATGGGAAGTTTGATTATCAGATACCTTAGCTTGGGCATAATAGTTATTGTAGTGTGATTACATCTCGCTCTCTTGTGCAAAATAAGTGTTACCCTAGTGCCTTTATAATTCCTTGCACGATTGGTCATCTAGATTTTCTAGGGCTTTGTGTGACCTAGGTGCAAGAATTAACTTGTTTCCTTGGCAGTGTTCAACTAATTAGGCTTAAGAACCCCCCTAAATAATGATGATGCAGTTGTTGATTGTGAATTATACAAGGAAAAATCCTTTGGGCATATCATTTGATATTTTGTCAAGGTGGAAAACTTTATCATTTCATGCGACTTTTTTGTATTTGATTATGAGGTTGATCTTGACATGCTCAGAATTTTGGAGATACCATTTTAGCCATGGGTAGAGTATTGATGGATATATAAAGGGGTGAGCTAAAGTTCAGGTTGAATAATAAGGAAGTCACATTCAATGTTTGTAGAACTATAAAGAAGCCAACTAAAATAAGGGTCATTTCAATAATAAATAGTCTTGATAACCCTATAAGCCAACCATATGGCTACCTTAATGAAGTTGGAGTAAATAAGGTTCATACATTGTATCTCGATGTTTAATCAGTCATTTCTTCAGAGGAAACCCATGGCATTTTGTTATATCTACATTTGTGAAAATTTGTCTTATTTATGATTGACATCAGTTCTAAGCATGTAAAGTGTCACAGGTATGTTACTGACTGTCTTACTTTATTTTGGCCTAATGCATTGGGTACAATGCATGCTTATTTGATGGGGGTAGGGCTACTTGTTTGTCTAGCTCCTCTTATGGTTTTTGTTGTTATGTCTCTTTTCCCCAGGGTGTGCTATTATAGTAGAGCTGGCATGTTTAGATTATTGTGTTGTGTTCGTGATATGGGTTATGTATTGTTTTGTTTGATCAGAATAAAATAGGGAAACTAACTACAGTGAAAGTATTTTGTGTCTTTAAGTGTTTGAAAAAAATATGATACCCCTCATAAAATTTTTGTGAACTATGTGTTATGAATATAGGTATGACCATTGTTAAATCTTGTTATGGCATTAGTATAAGGGACAAAATAATCAAAGCTTAGCATTGCATGAACCAAATTGCCAGTAGTTGAGAATGTAACCATGTACTTATGTGGCATTTACCTAGTTTACTTTGTGTATTTAATTCATAACTTGCTCGGATAGTATTGCCTAGGTTGTAGGCTAGTTGGTTGAGACATGACCGAAGGTCGTGGTTAAATATGTTCACTCTTAGCCTAAAAGACAAACCAAATAATAATAATAAGTATCCCTTAATCCCTAATTTAAGCCTAAATTGACCAATTTTTTTGTTTTAATCAGTTTTACCTTCTATTTAATTACAATGAACCTATTTTAGACTTGGTCCCTCCTTGAACACTATGTGCTTCAACTCAGGCAAATCGTCAAAGTTAAGGGTGGCAATAATTAGGGTATATAGTCAAAAATGGGTAAGAAGAGGGTGTTGAATAAAAGAAAATAAAGTAGGGTTAGGTGTGGTAGAAAAGTATGCAAAGAAAAAAATAAACAAAAGAAGAAAAAAGGAATAAATGAAGAGAATGAAGGAAACCACATCCAATTTGAATAAGACATAAAGGAGAAATTGAGAGAATAAAAGAAGCATGGTTAAGTAGCAAAGCAAATAATGTAAGTTTAGTGTCAAAGAGGATGACTCACTATATCTCATACATACTATACCAGCCCCCAAGCCTGTATTACAAGCCTAGAAAAGTCCTATAGGATTACAGTCCAATTGCCCAAGAAACTAAGGTATAGAAAATAAGGGCAAGACTATGGTATTTTATGCACATTATTTGAATTTATTTTTAGAGCATGAGTGTTTGATGTAGTCCTTGCAATAACATGTATGATGATACAGTGAGAGTTGGGACTTTCTTACTATGAGGGTAGATGGGTTGGATTGTTAATTACTTATTTGTTTGGGTAGTGTCATAAATGATTGGTTGTTTATAGCTAATCTAATGTCATCACTTGATTATTTTTTATGTTGTTCTACTAAATAGATCCGTGCAATGGTTTTGAAAGTTTTGATTAGGAGGGGCAAGAAATTTAAGCTAAATTGAGTTGATTGTCGTAGGTACCTTTAGGTTTCTTATAGTTAAACATCATATTTGTGTATTTTATGTTAGTTAATTGAGGATATACAACCATTGTAAGTTGAGGGTGTTGATGTGTCATGGTTTCATGTCACTTTCGATTCTTAAAATAAGGAAATTATGAAAGTACTTAGGTATTCTTGTTGGATATGATGTGTGTTTGTATTGATTTTTTGGGAAAACAGGATTCAAAGAAAAGACTGAGAAAAAGAGAAAAAGAGTTTCTAAAAAATCAACCTATGACCCTACCCTGGGAGAAGAGGGGGTAGGTTGTTCCTACGACCCTACCTATGGGGAGTAGGTTGAGATTCTAAAGATTTCAAGTTGATTTTGTATCTACATCCCTACCTATGGGGTGTAGGTTGTACTTACGACCCTACCTATAGGTAGTAGGTTGATATCCTTAAGATTGAAAGCTAATTATGATTTCTACGATCCATCCTACGAGAAGCAGGTTGTAGTTTGTACTTATGACCTAAGATACGAGTGGTAGGATGGGTCCGACCCAGCTTTCCTACATTATTTAGGATAGGTTTTATTTTATATCCATAAATACCTCTAGAGGGTTTTATGATATTTTGGACACTTTTACAAAATGTTATGCATTTTATACACTTTTGACTTTGTTTTGAGTTTTGAGATACATTATTCATTTGGGAATTATTGTTCTTGGTTTTTAGGGTTTATAATTAATTTTAGATTTTGGGTTTTCGTTCTTATTATTCTTAAGTGAATTCGTATGATTTCATCTATGAAATCTATGTGTGTTCTTACAACCATGAGTAACTAAAACCCATTAAAAAGTTGTGGGAACCCTGATAGATTAACAAGGCAGAGGAAGTGCAAATTCATTCTAGATTCATGCTTTTGCATGTATTAGGGTTTTCTTTGCTTTGATTGCATTATTAATGTTTTCAAAGGTTAGTAACTCATCTGTATTCAATACTTGCTTGAGATAAAGTTAAAGATTAGGAAAATGAGAGAACAACAAAAATTTGATGTTATCAACCTTCATCTAATTAACTTGAGATGGAGAAGAAATAGTTAATCTAAGATCAAGAAAAAGGGTTAGTAATGCAATATTTTTAGACCAAGAAAAGATGAGTGAAATTTATTTAAACCAAGGTTGAGACATGGTTAGGTGATACATAAGTTATATTTTACATTATAATACCCCGTAATATTCCAAGCTCGATGCAGCTCTTTGTTGCATGCTTAAGGAGTCCAAGGCTTGAAAATTTCACTAAGTGTTGAGGACTTAGTAATTTTCAAGACCCCTAAACTTTATGGATTTTTAGTTTGGCCTTACCCACCCTAGAATGTTGGTTTTTAAGTTTATTCATGACTAGGGAGGTTAAAAGTATGTCTCGGGTGAGTTTTGGAATTTTCAAATGAAGATCAGGATATGTTTAAATAGCCAAAATAGTGAAGCAACACGATGAGGCCACAATGCGTTCCTCTATACCATGGTAAGGAGCTCCATAATGCGTTGCTCTCTCCCCTAGAGTAAGCAGTGCATTGCTCTCTCTTTTGTGGAGTTAGCAACGCGATGCATTGCATTCTCCCACTAAGAGAAAGGTGCGGCCATGGCTCTGTCCTACAAAGTATATGATTTTTGTTCCCAAGGGGCTTTTAAGTTATTTCCCTCACCCTATTTCATCCTTAACATGAATTGTAACATCTAAAAGGGAATTATTTTCCCTTTTTCACCCCAAATTGTTCTCAACAAACTCTCCTCATTTCCCAAGAACAAACCCAAGCTTCATTCTCAAGAAATCAAGACTTCAAGATTCTAAGTTCAAGCAATCTTCAGGATTATAGCTATTAAGGTATGTGGGATGTTCATCCATGGGTCCTTTTCACCCATAGAGCCCAAAAACCCTCTTTTCAACTAATGAAAGTATTTTTCTCTTATTGTGGAGTTTTGTATGTTCTAGATGGATTAAAGTCATGTGTTTCCTTCGTAGTTTGACTCAATTCATGTTCCAGAATGATTCCATGAAAAGTTAGGTTAACTTATTCTTTAAGTTTCTATCTCCCATGTTATATTCAAGTGAAATTCATGTTATATTATCAAGTTATAATCTTAGTCATGTAACCATAATGTTTTCCCATGTTTTAAGACATACCCATGTTCAAGTTCATGATTCTCACATGTTTGATGAAATGTCTATGTTTTGGGATCTTTGAACCATGATTTCAAACTACAGGTTTAATCCTTAACACTGTATTTTATGATCATTCAGTACTGGTAGGTTATGAACACTCGATACCTACATGGTTTACATGATTTCAGATCTTTCAAATTATGATTTTAATTAAACCATGAATATTACAATTTACTCAGTTGTTTTGATCATAATGAGCAATATATGTTGTTATGTTAACTTAAATTTAGTTCAGTTCAGTTCAGTACTAGTGTTAATTTAGTTGGGAGTAGAATTTAGCACCAAGCAAATTCAGGGATGGTGGTTTCCCCTTCAGTTTAGGGAGAGTCATTAGTAGTAGTCCTTTAGGACTATGAGGGGTCACCTATCAGTTTAGGATTGACTTCCTCTCAGTGGTCACCCAACAGTTTAGGCTTGACACACTGGTCCTTTAGGACACTAGTTTAATGAATCCACATAGCCAGCGTTGGTACCCATGGTATGGTACTGACACCCTTCCAACTAGGTTACAAGTTAGACCCCAATTAGCTTAGATTGGGGATGTCAGTTAGATGAAACCTCCCACAGTCCCAGTTCACTATTAAGAGTATGTTAGTTCAGGTTTCCATGACCAAGTATACAGTTATTGAGTTATTTAGATATCAGTCATGCGGTTATACAGATTATTTCAGTACATATTTATGTTTTGGTCTTGCATTCTCAGATATTACATGTTCATGTAATAATGCTCAGTTATGTCATGAATTTTAGCCAAACCTCATCATATATAGCAGTATATTCAAACTACTAACTGCATACTTCTATTTGAGTTATGTTGTCTTATAACATAGGTTTGGATACACAGATTCTCGATCGTCCTTAAAAAGCTTAGTGTTACTCAGCAGAATTAGTGGTGAGTCCTCATCCATCGAGGGCATGAATTGTTTATTTCAGCTATTTCAGTACTTCTTTACATTTAGTCAGTTGGAGTAAACTGGGGGTATTTCCCCTCAATTCCTCATGATGTTTAGAGGCTTTCAGACAATTAATTAGACAGTCAATGAATTAGCTATTTAAGTATTAACAGTTGTTTCAGATAGACAGTTTGGTTTCTAGTATTTTATCAGATATTTTAGACATTTTTTAATACATATTCTAGTATTTAGTTTTATAGTACCTTATTAGTGTATCTTTCACTCAAATATTATATTATGTGATCGTCAGCACCATTGTAGCGATAAAGGGGTAGCCTCAGGTAGTGACAAAACTTGGTATCATAGACTAAGGTTTTAAAGTTCCTAGGGAGTCTAAAAGTTGCGTTGAGTAGAGTCTTACGCATAGGTGTGAAGCGCGCCATGCTTATGGAAAAGAGGCTATAAGATATTTTTAGGAAAGTTTCCCTTATTTCAGTGTTCATGTCATGCGAGAGAGAATAAGATCGATTTAAAATCTCTTCATAATTCATCATTTGTTCCATTTACAAACAAAGCCCCCCAGAAGAAATAACAGAAGAAAGAATAGGGATCAGCCCGCACCACTACCTATTTAGGAAGATCCCATGAATGAGCATGTCTCACTCCGAATTTAGGGCTGCTTTCACGACTTTAGCCTATTCAGTAGCTTCTCAGAACAACTAGAAAGTTGTTGCACTAGCCAATCTAGTGGAAAATACAATTACATCTAGGATTTGGGATTTCACTTGGATGAATCCCCCTTTGTTTTTAGGATCCAAGTTTGAAAAAGATCTACATAATTTTATTGCTATGGTATAGAAGGTGACTAATATCATGGGTGTCTCTTAGAGTGAGTGTGTAGAGTTGACTATATTTCAGTTGCAAGATGTAGCTCACACCTAGTTTAAGCCATGGAAGGAGAACTGAAGGGTAGAGGCAGGGCCTATTCAGTGGGAAAAGTTTGCCACAACTTTCTTAGATAGGTTATTTCCATTAGAGTTGATTAAAGATAAGATTCCGGAGTTCATCAATTTGAAGAAGGTCAATATAAGCGAGAAGGAGTACTCGCTTAAGTTCACTTAATTCGGGAGGTATGCTCCTACTATGGTGGCAGACAATTGGTCTAGAATGAGTAAATTTGTATTTGGTGTAGCTTATAGTGTGGTCAAGGAGTATAGGACCATCATGTTGATTAAGGAGATGGATTTATCTATACTAATGGTTCATGCTATGTACTTTGAGGAGGATAAACATAAGCAAAAAGAGAGAGAGAATAAGAGGGCCAGAACAGGTAGTTTCAATTTTTCTTAGACAATGTCAGAAGTTGGTAACCATTTTCAGTAGCGTCAAAAGTTTTAAGCTCTATCTCTATCTCCATCTAGTGCACCAGTGCCTAAGTTTAGGAAATATAATTAGGATAGAGCGCCAAGCTCTAAGTCCCAGGGTAGTGTGAACAGTGGTCGTACTAATCTACTCTGTAAGAAATATGGTAGGCATCATCAAGAAGAGTGTAAGAGTGATATGTTTTTTGGTTGTGGCAAGCCAAGACTTAGGGTTTGAGAGTGTATGGTGGTTGCTCAGAGGGGTAAAAGTAATCGACAACAGGGCCAGTCTAATTTCTCATCAACTCCAGTAGGTCACTCAGCTCAGTAGGGTACCACATCTGCCACCAGTGGTCAGTGCTATAAGAGGTTGTATGTACTACAAACTCACCATGATCAGGAAAGTTCTTTTGTTGTGGTTATGGATATGTTGCAGGTCTTTCATCTTTATCTTTATGTTTTATTAAACCCAGAGCTTCATTTTATTTTGTGACTTTTTATAGCATCATCAATTTTGGTGTCAGTCTTAAAATGTTAGTAGAGCCTTTCTCAGTGTCTACCTCAATAGGTAAATTTATTATAGCCAGTCAGGTATATAGAAATTTCTCGATCACAGTACCTCCGAAAATTACCTCAGTTAAGCTTTTGGAGTTCGAGATAACTGATTTTGATGTTATTCTCGGCATATATTGGCTCAACTCATGCTATGGCTTAGTTGATTATAGAAATAGTGTCGTTTAGTTTTAGCTTTCCAATAAACCAGTTATTGAATGGAAGGGTAGTACTTCAGTGCTTAGGGGTCATATTGTTACATATCTTAAAGATAGAAAGATGATATCTAAGGAGTGTGCTTTATATATTTGTCTGAGCCAAGGACTAAAATTTTGAGGCTCTTAGTCTTGAGTCAGTTTCAGTAGTAAGGAAATTTCTAGATGTGTTCCCTAAAGCTCTTTCTAGAATTCCTCCCAGGAAGAAAAACGACTTTAGAATAGATCTCCTTCTAGATACCCAGCCTATCTCTATTCCACCCTATAGAATGGCTCCAACTGAGCTAAAGAAACTTAAGGATCGGTTAAAAGATATCTTATATTAGGGTTTCATCAGGCCCAGTGTTTCCCTTTAGGGCACTCTAATTTTGTATATGGGTAAAAAGATAGTTCTCTCAGAATGTGCATCGATTACAGTCTATTGAATAAATTTACAATCAAGATAGTTCTCTATTCCAGTTATTTTTCTAAGATAGACCTCATATCTGGCTATCATCAGCTTAGATTCAGATTATATGACATTTTGAAGATAGCCTTCAAAACTCAGTATTGTTACTTTGAATTTCTAGTTATTTATTTTGGACTAATGAATGCCACTGTAGCTTTTATGTACTTGATGAATAGGGTATTAAAATAGTACTTAGATCAATTCATCATAGTCTTCTTTGACTATAGCCTTATTTATTCCTATAGTGAGAATGATCATGCAGATTATCTGAGAACAGTGATGCAAACTTTTAAAGCTTATCAATTTTCACCAAGTTTAGTAAGTGCAAATTTTGGCTAAGATCCATAGCTTTTCTTGGCCATATTATTTCCGGTGATGGCATTCGAGTTGATCCTTAAAAGACTGAAGCGATGAGAAACTGGCCTAGACACATCACTCCATCAGATATTCAGAGTTTCTTAGGTTTAGATGGCTATTCAAATTGTTAAAGGTTTAACTTCTATTTCATCCCCTATGTCCTAATTGACTCAAAATAAAGTAAAATTTTAGTGGTCAGATTTTTGCTAGAAGAGTTTTCAAGAGTTGAAGACTCGACTTACTTCATCCCTGGTCTTGACTTTGCCAGATAGTTTAGATGGATTTGTAGCTAACTGTGATGCTTCCAGAGTTGGTCTTGGTTGTGTTTTGATTCAGAGAGAAAAGGCCATAGCCTATGCCTCTAGACAACTTAAACACCATGAAAAGAACTATCTTACTCATGATCTTGAGTTGGATATTGTTTTTTTAGACTTAAAAATTTGGAGACACTATCTTTATGGGATTCATGTTGATGTGTTTACTGACCATAAGAGC
This sequence comes from Capsicum annuum, assembly GCF_002878395.1. Lineage (NCBI taxonomy): Eukaryota > Viridiplantae > Streptophyta > Magnoliopsida > Solanales > Solanaceae > Capsicum > Capsicum annuum. Next base: position 88,174,756 of record NC_061120.1, on the reverse strand, counting down.
TACAGTACGTGTGCTCTCAGAAAAAGCTAAATCTTTGTCAGAGAAAATAGCTTAAGTTGTTAAAGAATTATGATATGAGTGTGTTGTATTATTTGGGCAAGGACAATATAATGGTAGATTCCCTTAGTAAATTATCTATGGGTAGTGTTTCTCATGTTATAGAAGACAAGAAAAACTTAGTCAATGAGGTTCATCAACTTGCTAGATTGGGTGTTAGGTTGGTTGATTCAGTTGAAGGTAGTGTATGGTTTTAGAATAGTTCAAAATCTTTAGTGGTTGCTGAAGTAAAGGAAAATAAGATAGGGATCCTAGTTTGGTTAAGTTGAAGAAGGTAGTTGGAGATTAGAAAGCAGAAGTTTTCTCCTAAAGGGGAGATGGTGTGCTTTATTATTAAGGTAGGTTGTGTGTTACGTGTGTTGATAGGTTAAGACAGTGAATACTTACAAAAGCAAATAGTACATGGTATTCTATTCACCCACCACTAAGATGTAACGTGATTTGCAAGATATCTATTGGTAGAACAGTATGAAAAAGGATATTATTGAGTTTGTAGCTAAGTACCCAATTGTCAGCAGGTTAAAGTTGAGCACCAAAGGACTAGTGGTACATTACAAGAGTTTAGCATCCCTACTTGGAAGTGGGAGGTGGTGAACATGGACTTTATGATGGGATTGCCTCATACGCGTCGTCAGCATGATTCAATATGGGTCATTGTAGATAGAATGACAAAATTAGCTTATTTTTTGTCATTTCATACTTCAACTCAGGTGAGGATTATGCTAGGCTTTATTTATTGAGTTAGTGAAGTTTCACGGGATTCTGTTTTATATCTTTTTAGACAGAGGTACTTAGTTTACCTCTCACTTTTGGAAGTCTTTTCAGAAGGGTATGGGGACCTAAGTTCATCTCAGTATAGCCTTTCATCCTCAGATAGATGGTCAGGTAGAAAGCTCCATTCAAACTTTAGAGGACATGTGGAGGGCATGTGTTATTTACTTTATAGGTAGTTGTAATGACCACTTACCTTTGATAGAGTTTGCATATAGCAATAGCTATCACTCTAGTATCCAGATAGATCAATTTAAAGCTATCTATAATAGGAGATATAGATCTCTTATTGGTTGGTTTGAAGCAGGTAAAGCTGTATTGATAGGGCTAGATTCAGCATTTGAGACGATAGAGAAAGTTTAGCTGATTTGAGAGAGGCTAAAGATATCCCAAAGACATCAAAAGTTTTATGCAGATGTGAGGAGAAGAGATCTGGATTTTGAGGTTGGTGATTTAGTCTATTTGAAAATTTTGCCTATAAAGGGAGTGAAAAGATTTGGCAAGAAAGGGAAACTCAGTTCCCGCTATGTTGGCCCATACAAAATCTTGAATTATTTTGGAAAGGTAGCCTATGACCTTGAGTTACCTGTAGATTCGGCATCAGTGCATCTAGTGTTCCATGTTTCCTTATTAAATAATGTATTGGTTACTAAGCAATTGTTGGTCCTTTAGAATGTATGAACGGTTCAGGATATCCTTTCCTTCGATGAAGTCCTAGTTATGATTCTTGATCATCAGATTTGTAGACTAAAGAACAAAACAGTTCCCTTGGTCAAAGTTCTATGGCGAAATCAATCTGTAGAGGGAGATACTTAGGAAGTAGAAGCAAATATGCAAACCAAGTACCATCATCTTTTCACTACAAACTCAGATTTAGCTTGAGATAACGATTTTCCTTAGATTGAATCTTTTCCATTCTCAGTTCAGCTATGTTACCACTCTTATATCATTGCATGCATTCACAAAATTAGTTCATTTCATGTATCATGCTTTAGAATCAGTTATGTAATCATGTTCCAAGTCATGAATGTTCAGAATATGATCTCAGTTTCCTCAGTATTTACAGCCAAACCAATATCATTTGAGGATGGATGTTCCCAAGGGGAGATATTGTAATACTCTATAATATTCTAATCTTGATTCAGCTCTTAGTTGCATTCTTAAGGGGTCCAAGGCTTGTAAATTTCACTATGTGTTGAGGACTTAGTCATTTTCAATACCCCTAAATTTTATGGATTTTAAGTTTGGCATTCCCGACCCTTAAATGTTTGTTTTTAAGTTGATTCATGGCTATGGAGGTTGAAAGTATGTCTCAAGTGAGTTTTAAGATTTTTGAATGAGGATCAGGATGTGTTTGGATAGCCAAAATAGTGAAACAGCATGATGAGGTTGCGACGTATTTCTCTCTCCCATGGTGAGGAGCTCCACAGCATGTTCCTCTCTCCTCGGAGTAAGTAACGCAGCACATTGCACTTTTCTTTGGAGAAAGAGGCATAGTGCATATCTCTATCCCACAAAATGTTATGGTTTAAGTGCCCAAGGCGCATTTGAGCCATTTGCCTAACCCTATTTCATCTTTAACATGAATTGGAACTTCCAAAAGAGCATTATTTGCCCTTTTACCCCAAATTTCTCTCAAGAAACCCTCCTCCTTTCCTAAGAATAAACCCAAGCATCATTCTCAAGAAATCAAGGGTTCAAGCTACTAAGTTCAAGAAAACTTTAGGATTATAGCTATTAATGTATGTGGGATGTTCATCCATGGGTTCATTTCTCCCATGGAGCCCTAAAATCCTCTTTTCAACAAAAGAATGGACTTTTCTCTTATTATGGAGTGTTGAATGTTCAAGATGGATTTAATTCATGTGTTTCCTTAGTAGTTTAACTAAATTCATGTTCAAGAATTATACGATGAAAAGTTAGGTTAACCCATGTTTTAAGTTTTAGCCTCTTATGTTATATTCAAGTGAATTTTATGTTGTATTATCAAGTTATGATCTTAGTCACGTAACCATGTTATTTTCCCTTGTTTTAAGACATTCCCTTGTTCAAGTTCATGATTCTCACATGTTTGATGAATTGTCTAAGTTTTGGGATCTTTGAACCATGATTTCATACTATTGTTTTAAGCCTTAACATAGTATTGTATGATCATTCAGTGTTGTCGGGTTATGAACACCCGATACCTACGCATTTTACATGATTTTAGATCTTTCACATAATGATTTCATTTAAACCATGAATATTACCATTTACTCAGTTGTTATAATCATGATAAGCAATGTCAATTATTATGTTTCCTAAAAATAAATTCAGTTCAGTACCGGTGTTAGTTCCATTGGGAGTAGGATTTAGCACTATGTGAATACAGGGATAGCGGCTTCCCCATCAATGTAGAAAGAGTCATTACCAGCAGTCCCAATATTCTAAAACTACATATCCAGCAAAGGATATAAGGGGTCACCCATCAGTTTAGACTTGACTTCCACTCATGGGTCACCTGTTAGTTTGGCTTGACACGCTGGTCCTTCGAGATACTAGTTTAGTGGATCCACACAGCCAGTGTTAGTAACCGTGGAACAGTACTGACACTCTTTCAATTAGGGTCATAGGTTGGACCTTGATTAGCTCAAATTTTGGTATATCGATTATATGATATCTCCTACAGTCTCAGTTCCGTATTCAGAGTATGTCTATTCAGATTTGCATAACCAAGTGTACAGTTATTCAGTTATTTTGAAATTAGTCATTTAATTATACAGATTATTTCAGTACATATTTAGTCTTGGTCCTGCATTCTCAAATATTACATGTTCATCTATTCATTCTCAGTTATCTCACCCATTTAAGTCGGTCCTTATCTAATATACCAGTACATTCAAAGTACTGACCACATACTTTTCTTTACAAACTGTTGTCTTTTAACACAGGTTTGGACTCTTAGATTCTCGACCATCCTTAGATAGCTCAATGTTACTCAATAGCAGTATCGGTGAGTCGTCGTCCATCAAGGACATAATTTGTTTATTTCAGTTTTTTCAGTACTTCCTTATGTTTAGCCAGTGATAGTTAGTAGGGGGGTTTTCCCATCAACTCCTTATAACGTTTAGAGGCTTACGAATAATCAGTTAGACAATCAGTCTGTTATTTTAGAATTAATAGTTGTTTCAGATAGTTTGGCTTCTAGCATTTTATCAGATATTTTAGACATACTTTGATATGTATTTCAATATTCAATCTTATAGTACCTTATCAATGTATTGTTTGCACACATATTAGATTAATGTTTTACTCAGTGCTTATAGCAAGTACCAGTTCATGGGTTAGATTGTGGTCACTTGTGATCATAAGCTCTATTGTCATGACTAGGGTGTAGCCTCAGGTTATGAAAAAAATTGGTATCAAATCCTAAGGTTGTAAGGTGTCCTAAGGTGTCAAAAATTCTCATTGAGTAGAGTCTTATACATGGGTGTGAAATGTGTCATGCTAATCGACAAGAGGCTATGAGATGTTTTGAGAAAAGTTTCCCTTATTCTAGTGTTCATGTCATGCGAGGGAGAATGATCTATATTTAAACTCATTTTTTAATTCATCTTTCATTCTATTTCAGATAATGCCCCCAATAGAAATAATGAAAGAAGGAACAGGGATCAACTCGCACCATCACCTATTTAGGAGGATCCCCTGAATGAGCATGTCCTTTATGCCAAATTCTAGGATTTTTCATAACTTTAGCCTATTCATTAGAGGCTCATAACAATCAACAATCTATTGCCTTAGCCAAACCAGCAGAAAATACAGTTGGAGCTAGGATTTGAGATTTCACTTAGATGAATCCCCCTTTGTTTTCGGGATCCAAGTCTGAGGAGGATACACAGGAGTTTTTGGATATGGTATAGAAGGTAATTGTATCATGGGAGTCACGTCAAGTGAGAGTGGAGATTTGGCTAAAAATCAGTTATAGGATAAAGCTCACACCTGGTTTAAGGAGTGGAAGGAGGACCGAGGTATGGAGGCAGGGCCTGTTGAGTGGGAAGAGTTTGCCACGGCTTTCTTAGATAGGTTCTTTATATTAGAGTTAGGGGAAGCTAAGTTTTAGAAGTTCATCAATTTGAATATAGGTAATATTAGTGTGAAGAATTACTCTCATAAGTTCGCTCAGACGAGGTATGCTCCTACTATGGTGGCAGACAATAGGTCTAGAATGAGTAAGTTTGTATCTATTGTAGATCATAGTGTATTCAATAAGTGTAGGATAGCTATGTTGATTAAGGAGATGGATTTATCTAGACTCATGTTTCATGCTCAGCAGATTGAGGAGAAGTGTAAGAAGAAAAGGAGAGATTAAGAGAGTCACAATAAGTAATTTTAACTTTTGTCAGCCAAGTCAGAAAGTGGTAACCATTTTTAGTTCTGTTAGAAGTTTTTACCCCAGCTTCATCTTCAGCTAGTGCACCAATGCCTAAGTTCAAGCAAGAAAGTTGGGATAGAGTGACAGACTCTAAGTCCCAAGGTAGGGTGAACAGTGGTCATACTAATTTGCTCTGCAAGAAATATGGTAAGCATCATCAGTAAGAGTATAAGGTTGGTAGTGATGTGTGTTTTGGTTGTGGGAACCCAGGACACAAGGTTTGGGAGTGTATAGTGGTCACTTTGAGGGGCAGAACTTAGCGCCAACAGGGCCAATCCAATTTCTCATCATCTCCAATAGTCGCCTGGCTCAACAGGGTGCCACATCAAGTGCCACCATTGGGTAGTGCAAGAACAGGTTGTATGCACCACAGACTCGGCATGATCAGGAAAGTTCTCCTAATGTGGTTACGGGTACATTGTAGGTTTTTGATCCTCATGTTTATGTTTTATTAAACCTCGGAGCTTAACTTTCTTTTATGACTCCTTATATAGTTGTCAATTTTAGTGTCAGTACCAAAACATTAGCAGAGCCTTTCTCAGTGTCTACCTCAATGGGTAAATTTATTCTATTCAGATGGGTATACAAAAATTTCCTGGTCACAGTATCTCAGAAGATCACCTCACTTGATATTATGGAGTTTGAGATAACTAATTTTGATGTCATTCTCAGTATGGATTGGCTCCACTCATGCTATGCCTCAGTTGATTGTAGAAATAGAGTCGTTCAGTTTCAGTTTCCCAATGAACCAGTTATTGAATAGAGGGGTAGTAAACTACCCGAGTTCTTAGGGGTTAGATTATTTCATATCTTATAGAGGAAGATGATATCTAAGGGGTGAGCTTACCATCTTGTCCGAGTCAAAGACTCGAATTCTGAGGCTCTAGTCTTGAATTATTTTTAGTAGTAAGACAATTTCCAGATGTGCTCCCTAAAGCTCTTTTCAAAATTCCTCCCGAGAGGGAAATTGACTTCGAAATAGATCTCCTTCCTGATACCCAACCTATCTCTATTTCACCCTACAGAATAGATCCATTTGAGCTTAAGGAATAGAAGGATCAATTAAAAGATCACTTAGATAAGGGTTTCATCAAGCCAAGTGTTTTCTCATGGGGCACTCGAGTTTTGTTCATGCGTAAAAAAGTTTGTTCTCTTAGAATGTTCATTGATTAGTGTCAGTTGAATAAAGTCACAATCGACAATAAGTATCCACTCCCCAGAATTGATGACTTGTTCGACCAACTTTAAGGTGCCAATTAATTCTCTAAGATAGATCTCAGATCCGGCTATCATTGGCTTAGAGTCAGAGAATGTGACATTTCGAAGACAGCCTTCAGAACTCGGTATGGTCACTTTGAATTTTTAGTTATGTCATTTGGACTAAAGAATTCCCCTAACAGCTCTCACGAACTTGATGAATAGGGTGTTCAAACATTACTTGGACATGTTCGACATAGTCTTCATTGACGATATCCTTGTTTATTCCCGAAGTGAGAATAATTATGCAGACCATTTGAGAATTGTGATGCATACCCTTAGAGATCATCAGTTTTTCACCAAGTTTAGTAAGTGCGAATTTTGGACCCTCAATAAACCAAAGTAGTGAAAAACTAGCCTAAATCTATCTCTCCATTGGATATTTGGATTTTCCTAGGTTTATCTAGCTATTACAGATGGTTCTTTGATGGATTTTCTTATACTGCATCCTTCATGTCCCGATTGACTTAGAAGGAAGTTAAGTTTTAGTTGTCAGATTCTTGCGAGAAGAGTTTTCATGAGTTAAAGACTCGACTCACTTCTGCCCCAGTCTTGACTTTGTCATATGGTTTAGATGGAGTGGTAGCTAACTGTGATGCTTCCAGAGTTGGCCTTGGTTGTGTTTTGATGTTGAGAGGCAAGATCATAGGCTATGCCATTAGATAGCGTAAATCTCATGAAAAGAACTATCTTACTCATAAAAATAGAGACACTATATTTATGGGGTTTATGTTGATGTGTTCCCTGACCATAAGAGTTTACAGTACGTATTCACATAGAAAGACCTAAATCTTCATTAGAAAAGGTGGCTGAGTTAAGAAAAGATTATGATATGAGTGTGTTGTATGATCCAGGCAAGGCCAATATAGTGGCAGATGCCCTTAGTAGATTGTCTATGGGTAGTGTTGCTGATGTTGCGGAAGACAAGAAAAAGTTAGTCAATGAGGTTCATCAACTTGCTAGATTGGGTGTTAGGTTTGTTGATTAAGCTAAAGTTAGTGTATGGTTTCATAATAGTTTGGAGTCTTCATTGGTTACTGAAGTGAAGAAAAAACAAAATAGGGATCCTAGTTTGGTAAGAAAGAGGCAGTTATAGATCAGAAAATAGAGGTTTTCTCCCAAGAGGGAGAAGATGTGCTTCATTGTCAAGGTAGGTTGCGTGTTTCGTGTGTTGATGGGTTGAGACACCGAATACCAACATAAGCATATGGTGTGTGGTATTCTATTCACCTACCACTAATATGTACCATGATTTACGAGAAATCTATTGGTGAAGTGGTATAAAGCAGGATATTATAGAGTTTGTAGCTAAGTCTCCAAATTGTCAGCAGGTTAAAGTTGAGCACCAAAGGCCTAGTGGTACATTATAGGAGTTTAGCATCCCCACTTAGAACTGGGAGGTGGTGAACATGGAATTTGTGATAGGGTTCCTCGTACGCATCATCATCATGATTCGATATAGGTCATTACAGATAGAATGACCAAATCAGCTCATTTCTTATCAGTTCGTACTTTATACTCAGCTGAGGATTATGCTAGGCTTTATCTTAGGAAGTTAGTGAAGTTGCACGGAATTAAGTTTTCTATTATTTCAGACAGAGGTAGTCAGTTTATATCTCACTTTTGAAAGGCTTTCAGAAGTGTCAGGGAACGCAAGTTCATCTCATTATAGCCTCTCATCCTCAGACAGATAGACAGGCAGAAAGAACCATTCAAACTTTAGAGGACATGTTGGGGCCTGTGTTATGGACTTTAAAGATAGTTGGGATGACCACTTACCTTTGATTGAGTTTGCATATAACAATAGTTATCACTCTAGTATCCATAGGGCTCCATTTAAAGCTCTCTATGGAAGGAGATGTAGATCTCCTATTTGTTGGTTTGAAGTAGGTGAGGCTATATTGATAGGGCCAGATTCAGTATTTGAAAAAATGGAGAAATTTTAGCTGATTCGACAGAAGCTAAAGATAGCCCAAAGACATCAGAAATCTTATGCAGATGTAAGGAGAACAGATCTAAACTTTGAGGATTGTGACTTGGTCTATTTAAAAACATCGCGTACGATAGGAGCGAAGAGATATTTCAAGAAAGGGAAACTCTATCCCAACTATGTTAACCCGTACTGAATCTTGGATCATTTTGGGAAGGTATCATATTACCTTGAGTTACCTGCACATTTGGCATCAATGCATTCAGTGCTTCATGTTTCTTTATTAAAGAAATATGTTGCTAATCAGCTGTTGTTGTTCTTTTAGAAAGTATGGATATTCAGGATAGCATTTCCTTCGAAGAAGTCCTAGTTGAGGTTCTTAATCGTCAGATTTATAGACTAAAGAACAAAGAATTCCTTCAGTCAATGTTCTGTGGAGGAATTAGTCTGTTAAGGGAGCTACTTGGGATGCAGAAGCAGATATGCAAACCAAGTACCCTCATCTTTTCACTGCAAAATCAAATTTAACTTGACGTAATAATTTTCCTTAGATTGACTCTTTTTCATTCTCAGTTCAGCTATGTAAACATTCTCATATCATTGCATGCATTCACTAAATCAATTCAGTTCATGTATCATGCTTCAGACTCAGTTCTGTAATCATGTTCCAAGTTATGCATATTTTGTATATGATCTCAGTTTCCTCAGTATTCTCAGCTAAACAAGTCTTATTCAAGGATGAATGTTCCCTAGGGGGATATTGTAATACCCAATAATATTCCAAGCTCGATTTAAATCATAGTTCCATGCTTAAGGCATGTAAGGTTAGAAAATTTCAATAAGTGTTGAGGACTTAATCATTTTTAAGATCCCTGAACTTTACAAATTTTTAGTTTGGCCTTCCAGAACCTCGAAATATTAGTTTTTAAGTGGTTTCAGGGCTAGGGAGATTAAAATTAGGTCTTAGGTAAGTTTTTGGATTTTTGGACGAGGATCGAGTCGTGTTTGGATGCCAAAATAGAGAATCAAAGCAATGAGGTTGCGACGCATTGTTCTCTCCCATGGTGAAGACTCCGCAATGTGTTTCTCTCTCCACGAAGTAAGCGATGTGGTGCATTTCTTTCTCCCACATAGAGAGAGGTGTGGTCTGTTGCTCTGTCCCACACAATGTTATGGTTTAAGTTCCCACTGGCATTTTAGTTATTTCTCTCACCCTATTTTGTCCTTACCACGAATTGGAACTTCCATAAGGGAATTATTTTCCCCTTTCACCCCAAATTGCTCTTAAGAAACCCTCCTCCTTTACCAAGAACAAAAAACAAGCTTCATTCTCAAGAAATCAAGGGTTCAAGCTTCTAAGTTCAAGCAATCTTTAGGATTACAGCTATTAAGGTATGTAGGATATTCATGCATGGGTACTGTTCACCCATGGAGTATTATGGAGTTTTGTATGTTCAAGATGGATTAAATTCAACTGTTTTCTTTGTAGTTTGACTCAATTTATGTTCAAGAATGATTCCATCAAAAGTTAGGTTAACCCATGCTTTATGTTTCAATCTCCCATGTTTTATTCAAGTGAATTTCATGTTATATTATCAAGTTATGATCTTAGTCACGTAACCATGCAGTTTTCCCATGCTTTAAGACATTCCGATGTTCAAGTTCGTGATTCTCACATGTTTGATGAAATGTCTATGTTTTAGGATCTTTGAACTATGATTTCATTCAATAGTTTTAAGACTTAACATTGAGTGTTATGATCATTCAGTGCTGGCGGGTTATGAACACTCGATACCTACGTGTTTTACTTGATTTTAGATCTTTCAAAATATGATTTTAGTTAAACCATGAATATTTCCCTTTACTCAATTGTTATCATCATGAGGAGAAATATCAGTTGTTATGTTCACTGAAATTCAGTTCAGTACCAGTATTTGTTCAGTTGAGAGAACGATTTAGCACCGAGCGAATGCAGGGATGGCGGCTTCCCCGTCAGTTTTGGTTGAGTCATTAGTAGCAGTCCCTGTATTCTAGAACTACATAACTAGCGTAGGATATAAGGGTTCACCCATCAATTTAGGCTTGACTTCCTCTCAGGGGTCACCCATCAATTTAGGCTTAACACCCAGGACCTTCGGGTCACCAGTTTAGTAGATACATACGACAAATATTAGTACCCGTGGCACGGTATTGACACCCTTCCAACTGGGGTTACAAGTTGGACCCCTATTAACTCAGATTAGGGCATATCAATTTGATGATACCTCCCACAGTCTGAATTCAGTATTCAGAGTATGTCATTTTCGGTTTGCATGACCAAGTATATAGTTATTCAGTTATTTAGATATCAGTCATTCAGTTAAACAAATTATGTTAGTATATGTCTATGTTTGGTCATGCATTCTTAGATATTACATGTTCATGTATTCATGCTCAGTTATCTCATGCATTTCATCCAATCCTCATCTCATATACCAGTACATTTAAAGTACTGACCGCATACTTTTTTTTTGTATTATGTTGTCTTAAAACATAGGTTCGAATGATCAGATTCCCGACCATCCTTAGATAACTCAATGTTAGTCAACAGTAGTAGCGATGAGTCCTCATCCACCGAGGACATGATTTTTTTATTTCAGTTATTTGAGTACTTCACTTATGTTCAGTTAGTCGGAGTTAGTTGGGGTTTATCCCATCAACTCCTCATGATGTTTAGAATCTTTTGGTCGATCAGTTAGACAGTCAGTCAGTTATTTCAGTATTAACAGTTGTTTCAGTTAGATGGTTTGGTTTCTAGTATTTTATTAGATATCTCAAAATGCTTTGATGTGTATTTTTGTATTCTATTTTACAGTACCTTATCAGTGTATCTTCCACTCACGTATTATATTGTTGTTTTACTCAATGCTCAGAGAAGGTACCAGTTTATGGGTTTTCTTGTGGTCATTTGTGATCATAAACACCGTTGTCATGTCTAAGGGGTAGCCTCTGGTCATGACATGCATGTAAGGCACCAAGATAGTTTTACAAGCACGAACAGTCTATGGATTTAGTAAGTCAGGGGAACCTAATCATAGTGATCAACTCATTCAATAACGACCCTAATTGACTAGCATTGTTACTGTTAGTTTTACTTTCACAAAAACCTCTTTTAATTTCTTCAATTTCCAATTATATTTGAAATCTCACGATATTTGATAAGCGACCACTTAATACTTTCTTAGAGGTGTAATTTTGGCAACATCAGTGATACTGAATAGTCACATCACAATCCCTTAGCAATCCAATCCATATTCGTTATCTTAGATTCTAATCCCTTAGAGTCAAGATATATTGTAGGCTATGAGGGTCTACATAGACCTCGCACTTTACATCCTAAATATAATGCCTCTAAATATTTAGTGCAAACATCACTACTGCCAGCTCCATATCATAGGTTGGGTAGTTCTTTTCATGAAGCTTCAATTGCCTCGCGGCATAGTAAATAACATGCTTATCCTACATTAACACAACTACCTCTCCCAAGAGTGAAGCATTACAAAACACTATAAAATCCTTACCTTCAACCGTCATACAAAGAATAGGGGTCGCTGTAACACCCCATACTTTTACCTAGCTTAAATTCATCCTAAAAATATTAAATACTTGCTTTAAAGATAAATACACTTTTATACATGTGGAATCTTCAAGATTTAAAATTTTTGTTGTGTGGAAAATTGAATAAGCTTTCCAACGATATAAAATTTGCCTAAATCCAACAACCGGGTAAAATGTTATGGTAATTTTAAGTTTCAGTAGTTAAACATCGTCATTCAGGTCAGTAGCGCATCGCGGAGTGTGTCAAAATAGAAATTGTCAATTTTCAGTGTTGGTCTGAGATATTGGCACATCCCTCTATAGACCCAATTCAAAAATGTCAATTTCCAGTGTACCAATGCGGTACCGCCTTGTTGCGCCACTAAGCAATTTCCTAGTTGTCCTTTTTCCAGTGATACAGCACGATAGCGCTGCGTCGTACCAGGGGCCCAGATTAGGATTTTTTAAATCATTACAGGGGTATTTGAGTCTTTTTCCATGGCTCTAGTCAGCCTTTAACACGAAAATCAACCCTAATAAACCTAGTTACACCATTATTCATTCAGTTTTTTCCCAAATTAAATCATTCTCTCTCAAGAGGCAAAAAACCTAGTTCAAGAATCAAGGTCAATCCTCAAGAATCTCTCCAAGAAACTTTAAGAACTCTTCTTCTCAGGTATGTTAGATGTTCATTCATGGTTCCCTTTCACCCATGAAGTCCAAGAATCCTTTTTCAAAGTACAAAGATGATGTATTTATGATTTCCATGTTTGAATTAGATTTAATTCATGTTTATAATATTAGTTGGGTTCCAATCCATGATTATAATAAGATTCATGAAAAATATAATAGTATTTCGGGGGAATTATATGAATTACTTACTAAACCCTTAGATTTGCAATTAAGTATTCTATTTATGATGTTTATGTGATGTCCATTATCATGTGAAATACTCATGCTCCCCAGAATTTGCTAAAATGCCTATGTGAAGTAGATAGAGGAATCATGAGATCTTATTATGAGATCTTAATCATATACAAGCTTATACCCTACAAGTGTTTGATAAAATGCTTATGTGAATTGACTAGTGAAGGCATGACATGGTATTATGTGATCCCATTCATGTACAAGTTAATGCATCACAAGTGTTTGATGAAATGTCTCGATGAATGAATTATGACCAAGTGAACATTGTCATGTTATTCAAGATTATGCTTTGCTTTGCTTTTCATGCTATCGAGTTGTAATACCCCAAAAAAAATTCAAACCAATAGTAGCACCATGTTTTAAGCTCATGCATAGTACATCATGGTTCCTTTATAGTTTTATGATCAAGTTAGATGCATATTAAGTCTGCAAATAACTCCTAGCTATCAGACGAATCAAAATATTCCTTACCGATTGAATTCTTGGGAAGGATATTGCTATAGTCAACTTCGAATGAGCATATATCTCATTATAGTACTAATTTTTATCTCGTAACCAACCAAAAAATAGATAATTGAATTAGATTTCCAATGATATCAATTTTGCCTAAATACGATATCGGAGCAAGGAGTTATGCCCATTTTACTCCAGCATGTCAGGCTGTGAAACTGAGTGACGACATTCATGATAAGCTGTCACTCCCGTAACGGCCTATCACCAATGTAGTCTGCTCTGGGAAGACTTTCACCCCCAGTGACGACATTTTGTGACAAGCCTTCACGCCTGAGATGGCCTATCAACAATGTTATAAATCTTAACCAGAAAACCAAGATTTCACCTTTTTGTGACAACAATTCGTGACGACCTATCACCAGTAAGACGGCTTGTCACGAATGTCGTCAGCTATTTTTTTTCCAGAAATTGAGGGACATTTTTGCAAGGGTATTTGGTATTTTCCTTCACTTCCCATGACTTATAACCCTCAAGGAGCGTATTATCTTTTATTCTCTTTAGTTAAACATCTCAAAAAGCTCTCTCATACACTCTCAACCATAAGATTAGGGTGTTCTCTCAAGATCATCTCCTTAAGAACAAGAATATTCTCTCCCAAAGGGGTTAAACCCTAGTCAATAAAAATCAAGAACAAGACTAAGTATTTCTTCATGAACCTTCAAGAAACATTAGATCTCTTTCAAGATCAAGCTTTACAATATGCGTAGTGTTCATCCATGGGCCCCTTTCATCCATGGACTCAAGAATCACGTTTTAAATTATAAATTGTGAGTTTCTTGTTGTGTTATGACTATATTTAAGTTGATGATTGATGTTTGGTTAATATTGTCAAATTGATAAGTACACCTATGCCCAAAGTTGTCATGTAAGGTGTTTAATAAAATGCCAAGAATGATAAAATTCATGTTTTTATGACTTAATAGTGCTTAAATGACAAGCCCATGTTCTATTCTTTATGATTCCATATGAACTCCACGTTATTGTATGTTATTATTGTGATATGGAAAGAGCATGAAATTGAAGCAACGCGAGTATATACATGTTTTGTGCATCCCCTTCCATGTATAAGATGTTGAGAACCAAGTGTAGTATGAAATCCCCTGCTTATGATATTGTGAATTGTGGACTCTATTCTTATGATCAAGTCAGTCATGTGTGTTAGTTTCAATCCATCGAGACCTGAGGGTACTTATACCCGAAATAATATAGTTATGTACCTAGTGCTATGTCATGTTATCACGATATTCTCAGTCAAGCCATGGTCTATAGAATTCAGTTAGTCATGTGACTCAGAAAAACTCAAAAATCTCAGCAGTTTCAGTAGTTCAGTAACCTCAGTACTCAGTAATCTTAGTGATCTCAGTAACAGCGGTATTCCTAGAGATCTCAGTAATTTCAGTAATCTCAGTCAGTCCTCAGAACTCAGTACGTTCCCTCAGTCAAGGGAACTGAATAAACTTAGTTTAGCTCTGCTAAACAATACCACTAGTATAAGTTAAGTTAATCAGTATCAGTTTAGTTAACCAGTTCAGTTTAGTTATTTAGTTTAGATCAGTTATCCAGTTTAGTGTCTTTCAGATAGAAGTAGGATTTAGCACCGAGTGATCCTAGGGATGGGGACTCAACTGCTAGAAAGAACAGAGATCCTTAGAAGCAGTCCCTAAGTTCCAAAACTACGTAGCTAGCATAGGTACAAGATGTCACCCATTAGATAGGACTGGCATACTCAGGGATCACCTGTCAGCACATTTATATGTATAGGATTGATCCCAGGAGTCACCTGCTAGATTAGGACTGACTCTACAACAGTTGTCTTTACTGGTGGTGCGGTACTAACACCCTTCTAGTCGGGGTAGAGATTAGACCCCAGTCATCTTAGCATAGGGTATGTTGGTTAGATGAACACATCCCATAGTTTCAGTTACAGATTCAGGACGATCAGATACAGTCAACTCAGTTAGTAGTACAAATTTAGTACTGTTAGAGACTGTCAATCCTTATCATTATAAATAGACTTCAAGATTACCCATTAGATAGGACTGATCTCAACTATAGTTAATCAGTATCAGAATCATCAGATTTAAAGATCACCCACATGATAGGACTGATCTCAAATTCAGTTACTCTATATAGAATGAAACTCAGATAGTTCCATCCGAACTCAGACTATTAAATATAGTTGCTCAGTATCAATTACACCGGTCTTATCGATTATCACAGTTATATCAATTATGTTAGTTGTCATAGGTTATGTCATCAGTATTTAGTTTTAGGACTATTAGATAGTCAATCAGACTAATTCTTCATTATTCAAACTGTCAGAAATAGTCATTCATTTATTCAGTATCGTAGTATCAGTAAAGTCATGTCGTTAGTACTCAGACTCAGTAGTCAGTATCACCACAAGTTCAGTTATAGTTTCTTATGCATGTATGTATTCTCACATTCATATTAGTCAACATTGTTCATGCATATAACCCTTTGCATTTAGCCTACCTCACTCGTATACTCAGTACATTCAAATGGACTGATGCATTTGTGCTATGGTGCTTTCTCTTATGTTACACCATAGGTTCTGAGGAACGTATTCCAGATTAGCTGTAGCATTCTAGTCGTAGAGTTGCAGTGAATCCTCATCCATTTGAGGACGATATTATTTTATATCATTTATTATTTCAGTTCAGTTTTGCTAGACGGAGTTAGTTGGAGACATATTCCTTCAACTCCTTACTCAGATAGTATTTAGAGGCTTTTAGATTTAGTTCAGATTTGATTCAGACTTCAGTTATTTTTAGGTATTTTCCACAAATATGGATATTATGTTTGACAGATATTTTATTTAGTTGAACTTTATGGCCTATTGTTTATATTTTTCTGTATTATTACCTTATATATTGCAGTGTACAGGTACAGATATCAGTTATGGGTTAGCTTATGGTCCTTCAGGGTCATAAGCACCGTGTAGCATTCTGGTTCATAAAATCGGGGTATTACAAACTTGGTATCAAAGCCTAAGGTTCATTAGAGTCCTAGGAAGTCTGAAAGTCGCATCTAGTAGAGTCTTGTACATGCGTGTGTTGTGCACCATACTTATATGCAGAAGGCTATGACATGTTTTAGGAATAGTTTCCCTTCTTTCAGTATTCATGTCGTGCCAGTGAGCATAATCTCAAGTCATTCTCAGTCTAATCCATTTCTCCCTTTTTTCTACAAAATATGCCTCCTAAAAGAAGAAATGGGAATCAGTTAGCCCCTCATCCCGAAGACCCTTTGGGCGATCATATTTCTTATGCGGAGTTCAGGACCGCATTCACCGCTCTTGCTCAGTCAGTTGCTTCCCAGAATGAATGACTAGCTATTGTTCTGACCAATTCAGTGGACAATTTCGCTGTAGCTAAAATTCAGGACTTTACCTGAATGAATCCTCCTTCTTTCACAGGGTCTAAGTCAGATGAGGACCCACAGGAATTCTTAGATCAGATTCAAAAAGTGATAGATATTATGGGGGTGACTACTATGGAAAGTGCTGATTTAGCTGCATATTAGTTGCAGGATGTGGCTCATACTTGGTACAAATAGTAGAAGTCGAAAAGGTTAGATGATGCAGGTTCTATAGAGTGGAAGGAGTTTGCTTTGCTTTCCTTGAAAGATTTTTCCCGCTAGAGCTTAGAGAAGCTAAGGTGCTAGAGTTCACCAACCTCAGGTAAGGAAGTATGACAGTGAAAGAGTATTCTCTTAGGTTTAATTAATTAGCTAGATATACCCCTTATGTGGTTGCAAACAGTAGATCCAAGATAAGTAAGTTCGTGCCAGGGGTGAACGATAGCGTGGTAAACGAGTCCAGATCTACCATGTTGAATAGTGATATGACTTTAGCCATACTTATGACTCATTCTCATTAGATAGAGAAGCAGAAGATTAGAATGAAGGAGAGATAGAGTAAGAGAGCAAGGACAGGTAGTTTCAGCTTTTCTCATTCTAAGTCACAAGGTGTTAACCATTCTCATCATAGTTAGAAGTTTTTAGCCCTAGCTCCATCCTCAGCTAGTGCACCAGCACCTAAGTCCAGAAATAACCGTCATAATGAAGCGCCAGGCTCCGAGGCCCAGGGTAGTAAGAATAGAAGTCTTAATTATCCACTTTGCGAAGAGTGTGGTAAGAATAACCTAGGTGCATGTAGGGCAGGTAGTGATGTATGCTTTGGGTGAGGCAAGCCAGGCCACAAGATGTGAGAGTGTAGAATTCTAACACAAAGGGGTAAAGAGTTACGTCAGTAAGGCACCAAGAGTGATCAGCGTCGGAATAGACTTTATGCACTCTAGACCCGTCATGATCCGAAAAGTTTCCCTGACCTAGATTTGGGTGTGTTACCAGTCTTTCATGTTCATGGTATGCATTGTTATATCTCTTTCTCTGATTTGGACATATGTTTCAGCATGAGTTAGTAAAGCCAGTAAGTCAGTTTAGCAATCGAGTAGTCAGATTTGTATAGTTTATTTCCTCATCCTTGCATCTATTCATGCCATCCAAGATCTCAGGGAATGTAACTATTCCAAGTAGAAACTCCTAGTGGTTGAAAGTTTAGTTCAGTTCATGCATCAAGCATTAGTCCCAGACTATCGAGGTTTAGTTATAATCTAGTTTATAGATGCCTTGTGCGTCGCCTCAACTTCCTCAATATCTCAGCAACGTCAATCCAACGTCCTTCAAGGGACATAGTGTCCTAAGGAAGAGATACACTATAGCTCCTAAACTTTCATGATTTAAATATGTCAATTTCTTTAATGAATCTATCTTGGAGGAAGTGTTACTTATGAGCTGACCCTCTAGCTCCAAAACTCAGCCGTAAGCCATGTACTCAATGGCTCAGTTTAGTCCACGATACGATACTCTGTCCATGTCATACATTGTAGAGTCAGTTCAGTTAATGTATCGCGTTCCAAACTCAGTTATGTTCTTATGTTTCCGCTCATGCATATTGAGTGATTAATCTCAGACTCATCGATGTTTTCAGTTCAAGGTGACAGTCTTCTTTGATCTTATTCATTCCCATGTTCAGATTTTAGTACCAAACTTTGTATTCAATTCCATACTTATTTTTCGTTCAAACTTGGTACCTTTACCATTACATATTCAGCTGCATGTTCCTGATCCCGTTCAGTCATATATCCACGCGTCAGATATGCGTGATCACCTTATCAGTACTTTCTATCATGCATTCATGTATCATGTCATTCGTATAATTATGCATCAGATATGCATGGATTTATCTCATCAATTAGGCATCAGATATGCATTCTTATTAGGAGAAACTCAGTTCATCAGAATAATCAGTCGTGCATTCTTGAATCAGTTACTCATGCATCAGATATGCATGTTCAGTATGATGTATTCAGCTTATCAGTCATGTCAGTCCCAAATCTATGTTGTAGTAGTGTATGTATTGTACGTACTTCAGTTGATCTTTTCTTCTATCTCTGTCATTCTCATTCGAGGATGAACGTTCCCAAGAGGGAGATATTGTAATACCCTAAAAAAAATACAAACCAATATTAGTGCCATGTTTGAAGCTCATGCATAGTACATCGTGGTTCCTTTATAGTTTTATTAGCAATTTACATGTATATTAAGTCTTCAAATAACTTCCAGCTATTAGACAAATCAAAATATTCCTTACCAATTGAATTCTTGGGAAGGATATTGCTATAGTCAACTTTGAATGAGCATATCTCTCGTTATACTATGATTTTTTTTATCTCATGACCTACCAAAAGATAGATAATTTAATTATCTTATTTACTTATCTTTCCAATGATACCAATATTTCCTAAATCCAATATCAGAGACAGGAGTCATGCCCATTTTACTCTGGCATGTCAAGCTGCGAAACTGAGTGACGACATTCGTGATAAGCCGTCACACCCATGACAGCCTATCACCAATGTCATCATCCCTGGGCATATTTTCACCCCCAGTGATGACATTTTGTGATAATCCATCACATTCGTGATGGTCTATCACCAATGTCATCAACTTTAATGAGAAAACCAAGATTTCACCTTTTTGTGACGACAATTTGTGATGACCTATCACCAGTATGACGGCTTGTTATGAATGTCGTCAGATATTTTCTCCCAGCAATTGAGGGACATTTTTGCAAAGGTATTTTGGTCTTTTCCTTAACTACCCATGACTTATAACCCTCAAGGAGCGTATTATCTTTCATTCTCTTTAGTTAAACATCTCAAAAAGCTCACTCATACACTCTCAACCACAAGATTAGGGTTTTCTCTCAAGATCATCTCCTTAAGAACAAGAACATTCTCTCCCAAAGGGGTTAAACCCTAGTCAAGAAAAATCAAGAATAATCCTAAGAATTTCTTCAAGAACCTTCAAGAAACATTAGATCTCTTTCAAGATCAAGCTTTAAGGTATGCGTAGTGTTCATCCATGGAGCTCAAGAATCATGTTTTAAATTATAAATTGTGATTTTCTTGTTATGTTATGACTATATTCAATTTGATGATTGTTATTTGGATTAAGATTGTCAAATTGATAAGTACACTTATGCCCAAAGTTGTGCAAGTAAGGTGTTTGATAAAATACCAAGAAAGATAGAATCCATAATAGTGCTTAAATGACAAGCCCATGTTCTATACTTTATGATTCCACATAAACTCCATGCTATTGTTGTATGTTACTGTTGTGATATGGAATGAGCATAAAATTGAAGCAACGCGAGTATATACATGTTGTGAGCATCCCTTTCCATGTATAAGATATTGAGAACCAAGTGTAGTATGAAATCCCCTACTTATGATATTGTGAATTGTGGACTCTATTCTTATGATCTAGTCAGTCATGTGTGTCAGTTTATTTCCATCGAGTCCTGGGGGTACTTGTACCCAAAATAATATAGTTGTGTGCCTAGTGCCATGTCATGTTATCACGATACTCTCAGTCAAGCCATAGTCTATAGAATTTAGTTAGTCATATGACTCAGGAAAACTCAGAAATCTCAGTAGTGTCAGTAGTTTAGTAACCTCAGTACTTAGTCATCTCAGTGATCTCAATAACAGGGGTATTCCTAGCAACCTCAGTAATTTCAGTACTCTCAGTCAGTCCTCAGAACTCAATATGTTCATTCAGTCAAGGGAACTCAGTAAACATAGTTTAGATCCGCTAAACAATACCACTAGTATCAGTTCAGTTAATCAGTATCAGTTCAGTAAATCAATTCAGTTTAGTTATTCAGTTTAGCTCAGTTATCCATTTTAGTGTCTTTCATATGGGAGAAGGATTTAGTACTGAGTGATCCTAGGGATGGGGACTCAATCGCTAGAAAGGACAGAGATCGTTAGAGGCAATCCTTAAGTTATAGAACTACGTAGCCAGTGTAGGTATGAGATATCACCTGTTAGATAGGACTGGCATACTTAGGGGTCACCCGTTAGCATATTTATATGTATAGGAGTGATCCCAGGAGTCACCCACTAAATTAGGACTGACTTCACAACAGTTGTCTTTACTGATGGTGCGGTACTGACACCCTTCCAGCCAGGGTAGAGATTAGACCTAGTCAGCTTAGCATGGGGCATGTCGGTTAGATGAATACATCCCACAGTTTCAGTTATAAATTCAGGACTGTTAGATATAGTCAACTCAGTTCAGTAGTACAGATTCAATACTGTTAGAGACAGTCAATCCTTATCATTATAAATAGACTTCAAGATCACCCATTAGATAAGACTAATCTCAACTATAGTTAATTAGTATCAGAATCATCAAATTTAAAGATCACCTGCTAGATAGGACTGATCTCAAATTCAGTTACTCCATATAGAACGGAACTCAAATAGTTCTATCAGAACTCTGACTGTTAAATACAGTTGCTTAGTATCAGTTATATCGGTCTTGTCAATCATCACAGTATATCAGTTATGTCTATTGTCATATCTTATGTTATCAGTATTCAATTTCAGGACTGTTAGACACAGTCAATCAGACCAGTTCTTAATAATTTGAACTGTCAGAAAAAGTCATTCATATATTTAGTATCTTTGTATCAGTAAAGTCATGTCATCAGTATTTAAACTCAGTAGTCAGTATTACCACGAGTTCAGTTATAGTTGCTTATGCATGTATGTATTCTCACATTCATATTAGTCAGCATTGTTCGTACATATAACCCCTTGTATTTAGCCTACCTCACTTGTATACTCATTATATTCAGACGTACTGACGTATTTGTGCTATGGTGCTTTCTCTTATGTTACACCATAGGTTCAGAGGCACGTGTTCCAGATCAGCAGTAGCATTCCATTTGCAAAGTTGTAGTAAGTCCTCATCCATTCGAGAATGATATTATTTTATTTTATTTATTATTTCTGTTCAGTTTTTCTAGACAGAGTTAGTTGGAGACATGTTCCTTCAACTCCTTACTCAGACAGTATTTAGTGGATTTTAGATTTAGTTCAGATTTGATTCACACTTTAGTTGTTTTTGGGTATTTTCCACCTATATGGATATTACGTTTGTCAAATATTTTATTCAGTTAAACCTTATGGCCTATAGTTCATATTTTTCTGCATTATTATGTCATATATTACAGTGTACAGGTACAGATAACAATCATGGGTTATCTCGTGCTCCTTCGGGGTCATAAGCACCATATAGCATCTTGGTTCAGAAAATCAGGGTGTTACACGACTCCTGGTGGTATTTAATACCCAACAATCTAGCTACTACTTAGAGCCAGTGTCAGTTATAGAATAGTATCAGTCATGTCTCGATCAGTAGTACTCTCAGCCTATTACAGAACTTAGTAGAATTCAGTCAGTTACAAAACATAAGAAAACTCAGTAATCTCAGTATCAGTCCAATCCAGTTCAGTATACTCAGTTTAGTGTCTTTTATATGGGAGTAGGATTCAACACCGAGCGAGCCTAGGTATAGGGGCACCCTCATTAGTTAGGTCTGGGTCTCTAGAAGTAATCCCTAAGTTTCAGAACTACATAGCCAGTGTAGGTTATGAGATTTCACCCGTTAGATAGGACTGACATACTCAGGGATCACCCTCTAGATTAGGACTGATCTCAAGGGTCACCTGTTAGTTAGGACTGACTCCATAACAGTTGTCTGTACCCGTGGCATGGTACTGACACCCTTCTAATTGGGGTTACAGATTGGACCCCAGTTCAGTTATCTTCTCTTATTTGGGGTATGTTGGTTAGATGATTACCTCTCACAATTTTAGTTTCAGTCTTTAGTTTAGAACTCAGCTCAGTTTTACGGAATTAGGACTATCAGAAACAGTCAATCATTATCAGTAATTCAGTTATCAATTATTTCAAATATCTAATACACAGTTAGTAGAACTCATTACTTAACTTCAGAAAAGTTCAGTTATAATATACACGTACTCTTATATACAGTTAATCTATATCATTTAGTTAGTTTTTGTTCATGCATATGAACCCTTGCATTCAGTCTTACCTTATCTAGAATACCAATACATTTCCACGTACTGAATCATACTTTCCTGTGCTATGATGTTTCATATCATAGGTTCAGACGCTTAAGTTCCTGACCATACTTAGCTAGATCCAGCCAGGAGTAGCAGATTTAGTAGTGAGTCCTCATCTATCTAGGTTATGCTTTTATTTTAGTACTTTAGCTTAGCAATATTTTAGTAGATGGAGTTAGTTAGGGGATTGTCCCATCAGCTCCACTTTCAGACAAATTCAGTTAGACACTTTTCAGACTAGATTTTCAGATAGTATTTCAGATTTAGATGTTATTATTCATTATTAGTATTTTAGATGTTTTGAACCTTGTGGCAGTTCAGCCCATTTTCTACATTAATTTCAGTATTATTATTCAGTGCTAACAGCAGATATCATCCATGGGTTAGCTTGTGGTCCTTCGAGGTTGTAAGCATCGTATGACGACTAGGGGGTAGTCCCAGGTCATTACAGTCGTAGTCAACAATGTCTTGAAATTTTGAAGTCACCCATCACAATCATCCAAACAAAAAAAGGTATTCCTTTTTTAGTTAACCTGGTATAGTGTGTTTCTATAGATGCAAAGTACTTGAAAACATGCATTAGAAGCTGGCAAGAACCAAAAACTCCTTATTTTAGTTACTAATCTAGGCCTAAACCAACTCATAATTGCCTCAATATTCTGGGAATCCACCATCGCCCCATTTTAAAAAACAATATTCCCTAAGAAAGAAATAGAAGAAAACTAAATTTCACATTTCAAAAACTTGGCATACAATTGCTTCACTGTTAGAATCCCCATCACAACGTGAAGATGACCTACATGCTTCTACTTTCTCTTTTAATAGACTAAGATGTCATCAATAAACACAATAACAAATAATCCAAATATGAATTAATGATATCATTCATCAAGTTCATAAAGGTTGTCATGCATTGGCCTACCCAAAGGACATCACCAAAAACTCATAACGGCCATGCCAGGTTCTAAAATTTTGTATTTGGCTTATCATCTGGACTTATTTTTAGTTGATGGTAACCTGACTGCAATTTGATATTGGAAAATATTATCACACCCTATAAGTGGTCAAATAGATCATCTATACAAGGCAAAGGATATTTAATTCTAAATCCTATTTTTCTATAAAAAAAAATAGAAGAATTGTTGTGAATTTATTCTACATTGAAGAAAGAATCCAATATTCATTGATCAAAACCTTATTCAATTGTCTATAATCAATAGACACCCTCATGCTAACATCTTTATTCTTAACAAATAGGACTAGAGCACCCTAAGGTGAAGCGCTTGGAGGAATAAATCCCTTGTCCAGTAGCTCTTGCAATAGAGTATTGAGTTCCTACAACAATGTTGGAGCCATTTAATAGAAAGGAATATAAATACAGTGATTTCCCTTCTTTAACTCAATTCAAAAATCAATATCTCTATCTAAAGTCATACCCGATAAATCTGAAGAAAACACATTCTGAAATTTGGAAACCACCAAAACTTACTCTATCAAAGGGGAACCAACACTCGCATCCTAGAGGTGGGCTAAAAATGTTAAAGATACCTTCCTCCCTAACTTTCTATCATGGATAAATGATATAATTTTCATGACACACTCCCTCCCACTGTAATTCATCCATCCCAGGCATAGGTAGAGTCATTGTCTTAGCATATAATTTAAGACAGCATAATAGGGAGATAAGTAGGTCATATCAAAAATAATACCAAAGTATAACATATCCAGAATAATCAAATCTACCAAATCTGAAAACCCATAAACAATATGAAATAAGAATGATAAACATGGGTTACTACCACAGACTTACCAATTGGGGTAGACATATATACAGGACAGTCAAGTACATCACAAACCAATTTCAAACCCATAGCAAACATAAAACCTAAATAGTAGGTAGACCTCGGATCTAAAAATAGAAGGTATCTGGTCATAAACTAAAATGGTTCCTATGATAACCATATCAAAAATGTTGATATCTGTCTTTCCTATGAAGATATAACAGTGAGCCCTATCATCAATCTAAGATAACTCTCTAACTTGTTGCACTCTTTCTACCGCACCACTATTTTCTTGATCCCTCCGACCACCTTGTTGGTTTCCCCATCAACCCTGTGGACGACCCTACTATTCCCTTTTTCTCCTCTACCTACCAAAACTATAGCTCAAGTCTACTGCTGTATTAGACTACCTTTCTATAATAGTAGACACTTTCTCTTAAAATAACCAACAGCGCCATAATAATAGCATTCCTAATCGAGATAAGGCCAATTAGAAAAGAAGGAAGAAGCCACTTGGCTCTTCATAATATCCAAGAGAGAAGAGGCCTTAGTTAGACCCATAATACAAGTTGACAGTGCAAACTAAATAAGGTGGGTAGGGTAAGCTAATGACTATCCACTAAAATTTCCAACATTGTGGGACTTCATATCTAACATCATAGATTGATCGTCATGCTAAACCCTTCCAACTTCTTCACATAATTGGAAACCTTATTAAACCCTTTCTATGTTGAAGTCATACGAATAGACAAACCTAATGATCATATTCAAATGTTTGATAAAAAGTTGAACCCTCTCCTCTTCAGTAGTCAACATCTAAGTATAATAGCATTATTAGGAATGAAACTTAGCCTCATAGGATATAACTAGATAAAAGCTCATCCTTGTTGCAATCATAGAGAGCCCTAGATACATACTAATTTAATAAGAAAGAACAAAATTGTTCCCATGTTAATGGATTGGTGACCAACATTCAACATACACCCTTCGACATTGTCTTGCATCCTTCTCCAATAAAAATATAACTAACCAACCTTGTATTGCTACATAATGTCCATATTATGTAACAATTAGTATAAATTAATAGTGAACTTAAAAGTATCCTCAAACTCAGTATACTGAAATGATGTAGGTTTTATTATCAAAAACATAGTCAGCAGCTTATGTTTAGTACCAGTCATCACCGAACCTAAAATTGGATGGGTAAAAACATCATCCTTAAAGCCTCATCCAGTATAAGAGCATAACGATGATAGGATAAATACTTATAGCCTGAACAACTGGTACAATCAGAGTAGCTCTAGTTCTAGCCATTCCACTTAAAAAAACTAATACTTGTTAAATTACCTTTACAGAAATAAGGGGTAAGATAACACCACCAGTAAATTTCACAACCTTTAGCTCCATTACCTATTTCTTCACTGTGTCTCTTTTCTCAAAGTGATCCTGAGGTAGAGAGGTGATACTGAACTTTCACAATCCTGGACAACAGCTAATTGAGCTCTACCCCTGGTAGGTATCGCTCTTTTTTTCCTCTCCTAACCCTTTCTCATCCCCTTCCTATTAGGCTTGTCTCTGCAACTAGAGCATTGATATCGGATTTATTGCTTAATTTTCATTTTATCTAGTAGTCACCATCTATTAACAAAAGAGTATAAAAGATCAGATACCAATATGGATAACCAAATACTAATTGAAATCAAGTTATAGCACAAATGAAGCAAAAATAATAGTGTTTCTAAAGTCCTATAGCCTCATGAAGAAAAGTACAAATGTCATGATAAAACTATGTGAGACACTTAAGGACCTATTTTGGCATAATGAGATCGATGAGCCTAGGCTCTGATACAAACTTTGTCACGACCCCAATAGATGTTAGCGGCACCCACCTCATTATCTAGTGGAGAACCCATTACCTTGAATTAATAACAACCACTTAAGGAAAAAATGGA
Organism: Capsicum annuum; assembly: GCF_002878395.1. Taxonomy (NCBI): domain Eukaryota; kingdom Viridiplantae; phylum Streptophyta; class Magnoliopsida; order Solanales; family Solanaceae; genus Capsicum; species Capsicum annuum. The sequence goes on along the minus strand of NC_061120.1, from coordinate 88,148,055 downwards.
AAAAAATACATTAATAATTCAAAAATAAATTCAATCTAAAACAAAATAGAAAAAATGAGAAACATTATCAATACCTATCCTTTGTATCTAAAAATTGATGTACCAAAACTACTAAAGATTATCAAGAAGGGGATGAAACCCTAGGAACAAAAGGAATAGTATGAGTCCATAACAAAGGAATATACCAATAAAGAAGGATGCATGGTAGCCCAAAATATGTTGATCACCCTTGAATCTGAAATACACGTTAGAGTAACATGTGAGGTCTTGTAGAAGCTACCGGAATATGCACTACACTTATCAAAAGTAAGAGCAGGTGTAGTATCAGTACATATAAAAATAATGGTGTACTATTAGGATCATTTACCTAACCCAAGATGAGAAATACGAACATGTAAACATAATACCATACAACAAGTTAACATATGCTCACCTCTAGTATTCTTTAAATACTTAGAGCACTTTTTGTAACATTAATAACTGTCAAAATAGATCAACAACTAAGGTATTCAAGTTAAGTGCAACCAAGTCAAGTCAATCTATAAAGTACAACAACAATACATAAATTTACCTATTTCACTCATGGAATCGTCAAACTTACCTTTACCTTGTACATATATGCTAAGGGTCTTACAATTGCCCATTACTTAAAACACCCTGGGTTTTGGACCTTGGAAATTTCCTGAGCTTTGAGCTCACTGTTCTTACTATAACTCATCATATGAGTTGTATGGTGTGGGTATGGTTCAGGTCACCCAATTCATATGGTTCCCAGTGGGTAATGGGTAGGTTGATGTTGTTGTTATAACTTGGTGGGATATGTGTCATATGGTTGGTGAGGGGTCATTGGTTTAATCCTTCACTTAATCTAAAACTTAGTGACTTGACTTCGCTCTAAGTACGAGTAGCTCACTATGAGCTATAAGGATAGGTTATGAGTGCTATAGTAAAGTCAATTACTGTCTAGTGTACAACTTCTTGTGATTCTATCTTGGCTATGATTGGATGGCATAGTCATATGATGTGGTTACGAGTTGGAGGGTCAACTCGTACCTACTTGCAGGAATTTTTATAGTTGAAGTTAGGGGCATTCTGGACATTTTCCCTCTTAACTCCTCTTGACCCCATGACTTAAAACACTTTTGGAACTCCATAAACCTAGAAATCCCACATCAAAACACTATCAAAACACATAAAAATCTATGTTAAGCTATTGGTTCAAGAAAGGCTAACGTTTTCTTTAAGGCGATTAATTCAGGCTCTAAGAAGGGTTTTCTCTCCATATTCCTTTGTTTTTAAGGCATGTTACTCCTCCCTTATTATCAGTTCAACTAAAAGTATATTTTAATGAATGATTTTCATAGCATAATTGTGATGTTTTTTTGGGTTTTAAATTATGTGTTGGGGGTTTTGGTTATTAACGGTTGGATAGTATTTTAAGGTTTTTATGTTATGATTATGGTTTGAACATGTGGTTTCATGGGAATGGTCGATTGTCGCTTGGTTTTGGTTTTAGAAACTATATGCCCTTAAGATATTTTTCAAAATGCCAATGAGAATGATTTGTGACATAGTTTGACTATTTCTTGAAATTTTTGCATTACATATGGTAATGAAAACTAAATTGGTTTGGATGGTTTTAAATGGATTGGAAAGGATTTGGTGGCCATGGTTTTGTCTTAATTGGAAACTTTGGAGTCAATTTGGTCTAATGTCTTTGGTATGGCATAAATGGATAGACTTGCAATCTCTAATTTTGTATGATGATACGAATGGTCAATGCCAAATTAAAAGACTTCATGGTAAATGGTTGGAATATGTAAATGGTTTTAATTTAGCTTAATGGTAGATGTGTAGCAAATTCATGGAAGGTGGAGGTCGGGAGGGGACCAAAATTGGAAACTCATGTTTGCCAATGTGAAGTTTGGTCTTGGTGACCATTTACATAATGTCACACTTTATATTTAGGGATGTACTAGTCATCCCATTTTTTTTTTTTTTGGTCATGCAGCTTCATGCACTAGGCCCTTTCAATAGGGGGAGCTAAATCCATATAAATCGGTAGTGGTTTTAGGATGGCAAAGCTACACTGCTTTGATAATAGTTTTAAATGCATGCTAATCTCGGTTCCCTTTCTCGATATGATATATATATGTATCTATGTATATGGTTTCATATGGTGATTACTTTGGTTTTGAATGATGGAATTATTTTAACTTTATTCCTGAGTACATGTTGGCATTTATTGTGCTAATCCTCTTTGATCATTGTATCCCTACGCGGTGGAGGAACCATCTATTCTACTCCTCCTGCACAGTGATTTAGATTTGAGGAAAGCTTTGTGTCAGATTAAAGTGGTGAGCTTGCATACTCTGGAAGACTCTATTTCATTCTATGGACTTCTTTACTTTATTTTTGGTTATTAGAAATTAGTTTTGGCGGTGGTCGGGCACATGTCCCAATTAGATGCTCTTTGTTTTCAGTTAGAGGCTTTGTATGATTACTATAGGCATGGGTTATGTTGGTATTGGTATCAGCTTTAGCATCGGTATTGGTATTGGGGCTAACATTGTTTGAATGTCTTTGATTTATGATTGTTCCATCTTATTATGTGTTTAAAATTCATTCGATATAAGGTGTAGGGTGGTTATGGTTAGGTATTGGGGGTAGTCTTTGGCCTCGATTGTTCTTGAGGTACTCGACATTACTAGGCCCTAGTTCAGGTCTTGTCAAATTTTTATCAAATCTTTAGGTTCATGGTTAATTGAGAGTTCACAAAGTCATGTCGAGTAACATCTCATTTAAGGGTGTGTAGCACGTCATACTTAAAAGAAAGAGGCAATAAGGCATTTAGGAATATTTTTCTTTCTTATGTTCTATTTTCAAGATATAGAGTCTGAGTCCTAAAATCTTCTCTAATTCCTGTTTATTCACTTTTATGATCATGCATTGATGATCTAAAGCTCACAAAAACTTATTTGTCCTAATTAGGGACAATGTTGATAGAAAATGCTCTACTTATAGAGTCTAGGCCTGATCTAGGGGTCTTGTTCTTGATTGTCTTGGAGTTCCACCGGTTCCCTCTAGTCCTTCTTAAACTCCTCAGGCCAAAGTGATGAATGTTGAGTTTTATTTCATCAGTTTATTCACATGTTAGAAAAGTTGGTAGCTTCTCAAGCTGAATATGGTGCATCTATTACTCCATCTTTTGAGGCAATAATGGTTGGCCAATTCATGAGGTTGAACCCTCCGACCTTTACTATTGTTATGGTTGAAAATGATTCTCATGGTTTTCTAGATAAGATGGAAAAACCCTTCTGTGTTATGCATGCCACCAATGTAGAGGGCATAGATTTTTCCACCTACCAGCTGAAAGATGTGGTGTACCAATGGTACGAGCAGTAGGAACAGGCAAAGAGGTGATGATATTGAGCTATCTTTATGAGAGGATTTCTCTAATGTATTTCTAGACCATTTCTTTCCTCAGGAGTTGAGGGAGGCAAAAGTGAAAGAGTTTATTAATCTGAATCAAGGAAAGATATCAATCAAGGAGTATGCCTTACAGTTTCACCAGCTATCATGGTATGCTTCGAAATTCATTTCAAGCACAGGGGCCCAGATGAGAAAGTTTTCTTTGAGATTGTCTCCTGAGTTGATCCTTAAATTTAAGGCTTTCTTTTTTAAAAAAATGACATGGATATCTCCAAGTTTGTTGTGTATATATAGTAGGTTGAGAAATAGAAAAAGAAATAGGCTAAGTTAGGGAAGAGGCAGGGAAAAAAGTTTAGATTCTCTAAGCAGGGTGGTGGCCAATAGTAGAGTGGCAGGGATTAGGGTAAGTAGCTCTAGAAAAAGTGGGACAATTCTAGGTCTTACTCGATGGCTAGTGCTTTCTACCCAAAGTCATTGGGTGATAGGCATCTTTATTATGGTGATAACTTTAAGGCATAGGGTGACCAATTTCAGGTTAGTGGGGCCCAGTCATATCCATCATATCCTTTCTGTAGATTTTATGGTCATTTTTAATGGGCTTTCTGTGAAGAAGAAAGGGATAAGTGCTTCAATTGTGGCCAACCAGGGCACATGATTAGAAACTGTCTTATGGCCGAGGTTACTTCGGGAATAAACATGGTTCCTATTGCCTCATCTTCAGCCCTGGCACCAAAGGGTGCACTATCTGGCTCCAGCACTATTCAAAATTATCTAAATGCTCTCACTACCCGACAAAAGTTTGAGGCATCACCTAATGTCGTTAGTGGTATGTTGAAACTCTTTTCCCTTGATGTGTACTATTTACTTGATCTGGGGTCCACTCTCTCTTATATGACCCTATTTATGGTTGAACATTTTAGTTTTGGCCTCAAGTGTGTTTCAAGCCATTTTTCTATTTCTATCCCAATAGATGACTCTGTGATTGCTAGGAGAGTCTGTAAGGGGTGTTTGGTATCTATTGGTCGTAAAGAAACTTTGGTGGATCTGTTTCAAATAGACATAGTGCATTTTTATGTCATATTGGAGATGGATTAGTTGCACACATACTATGCATCTCCAGATTGCAGGACCCATAAGGTTGGCTTTAAATTCCCTAATTAGCAGTTATTGAGTAGGAGAGTGGTTTCCTAGCTACTAAGGGCAAGTTCATATCATATCTTAGAGCTCAGAGATTAATCTCCAAAGGGTGTCTCTATTATTTGGTCTAAGTTAAAGATTCTAACTTGTAGGGTCCTTCTTTGCATTTTGTCCCTGTGGTAAATAAATTCCCTGAGGCCTTCCCTGATGACCTTCATGGTGTTCCTCCCAATAGAGAGATTAAGTTTGGGATTGATCTTGTTTTGTACATTCATCCAAATTCTATTCCCCCATATAGAATGGATCTGACTAATTTTTAGGAGCTAAAAGAGATATTAAAGGATATTTTAAACAATGGTTTCATCCATCCTAGTATGTCCCCATGGGGTGTACTAGTGTTATTCGGGCTTAGAAAGATAGTTCCCTTCGGATGTGTATTGATTACCAATAGTTGTGAATAAGGAAAAAGTAAAGAATAAGTATCCTCTTTTAAGGATAGCTGATTTATTTGATCAGTTGCAGGGTGTTAAGTTTTTCTTCAAGATTGACTATTGGTTCAGGTATCAACAGGTTAAGATTGGGGAGATGGATATCCCTAAGACTACCTATTATGGCCATTTTGAATTTCTGGTTATGTCTTTTAGGCTAACTAATGCCCTGACGGTGTTCATGGATTTGATGAATAGAGTCTTTCTTTAGTTCCTAGATCTGTTTGTCATTGTGCTTAAGGACGGTATATTGGAGTACTCCAAGAATGAAGGGGATCATGTCGATCACCACTTTATTATGTTGCAAACTCTGAAAAACCAGTAGTTATATGCTAAGTTCTCAAAATATGAATTTTGGTTGAACATTTTCACTTTTATGGGTCATATCATTTCTAGTAAAGAGATCATGTAGGATTCGCAGAAGGTTGCAGTGGTTAACAAATAGCCTAGATCCACAAATCTAATTGACATTCGGAGCTTTTCGGGTTTAGCTAGTTACAACAGGAGGTTCATGGAGAGTTTTTCTTCTATAGTTGCCTCATTAACTAAGTTGACTCAAAAAAAGGTAAAGTTCTTGTGGTATGATACATGTGAGAGTAGTTTTGAGAAGTTGAATGATAAGCTAACATTTGCTCCAGTTTTGACCTTGATTGAAGGCACTGATGGGTTTCTGGTATACTGTGATGCATCTCGTATGGGGCTTGAGTGTGTTTTGATGTAGCATGGTAAGGTAATATCTTACACCTCTAGGCATTTGAAGGTGCATAAGAGGAATTATAGTCATGATTTGGAAATGCTAGTTGTGGTGTTCGCATTGAAAATCTGGTGTCACTATTTATATGGGGTACATGTGGACATCTTTTCTGATCATGAGTCATAATTATGTGATTTCTCATAGAGAGCTTAACCTCAGGCAAAGAAGGTGGCTTAAGCTTCTCAAGGATTATGAAATAAGTCTTCATTACCACCCAGGTAGAGCTAATATGGTTGTTGGTGCTCTTAGCAAGTTAATAATTGGGAGTCCAGCTCATGTGGATAAAAAGAAGCAAGAGTTGGTGAATGACATGCACCATTTGGCTAACCCTGGAGTTCATTTCTTGAACTTTGAATATGGTGGTGTGTTTACTTAGAAAGTGGTGTCGTCATCCCTTGGTGCTGAAATTAAGCAGAAGCAAGTGTTAGATCCAATTTTGATGAAGATCAAGAGAGATATTAGTAGGATAAAGGTGATGTCCTTCAAGATTAGTAGAGATGGTATTTTGTAGTACCAAGGGAGATTATGTGTTCCCAACGTCGATGGTTTGTGAGAGAGGATCTTGGTTAAGGCTCATGAGTTGAACTATGTTGTTCATCATGGTTCGATAAAAATGTACCATAACCTCAAGGAAGTGTATTGGTGGAACAATATGAAGCGGGATGTAGCAAATTTTGTGGCCAAGTGCATGGTATGTCAAAAAGTAAAATTTGTGCACATGAGACCCAAAAGATTGTATCAAGAAATTGAGTTGCCAGAGTGAAAGTGGGAAATGATCAACATGGATTTTGTTATCGGCCTTCCTCGATCTCAAAATTAATTTGATTCGATTTTGGTTATCGTGGATAGGATGACAAAGTCCACTCACTTCTTGCTAGTGAGGACTAATTTCTCGACTGAGGATTATATAAGATTATATTTATGTGAGATTGTGAGGCTGTATGGGGTACTTATTTATATCATATCGGATCGCGATATGCAATTTACATTTTACTTTTGGTGGTCGTTTCAAAAAGGGTTGAGAACTAAGGTTAGTCTGAGTATTACTTTTCACTTGTAGTTGGATGGACAAGCAGAAAGGACTATTCAGACATTGGAGAATATGTTTCATGCTTGAGTGATTGACTATGGGGTAGTTGTAATGAGCATTTACCCCTTTTGGAGTTTGCCTACTACAATTACTACCACTCTAGCATTGGGATGGCTCCGTTTGATGCCTCATATGGTAGGAGGTGTAGGTCCCTAATTTAGTGGTTTAAGGTTGGTAAGGCGGAGATGTTTGGACAGAATTTGGTTCACTAAGCCATGGAAAAGGTGAAGAGGATTCGGATACACTTAAGGCTGCTCAAAGTCCCTAAAAGTCAGATACAGTTGTAAGGCAAAGAGGGTTAGAGTTTGAGGTTGGGGATAGGGTGTTCTTAAACGTGTGTCCAATGAAGGAAGTGATGCAATTTGGGAAGAAGGGAAAGCTCAGTCCCCGATATGGCAGTCCTTACTTGGTTTTGAGAAGGGTCAGTAATGTTGCATATGAGTTGGAGTTGCCTTCTATTTTTAGCTCTATTCATCTGGTGTTCCATGTCTCTATGTTGAGGAAGTGTATGGGTGATCCGTCGCAAATTGTGATTATCAAGGATATTGGTATTTTGAATTCTCTGTCTTATTAGGAGGTCTCGATTGAGATCTTGGATTGGTAGTTTCATCGATTGTGGACCAATATATGGCTTCGGTAAAGTTCTATAGAAGAGCCATAAGGTTAAAGATGTTACTTGGGAAGCGGAAAAGGACATAAAGTCCAAGTATCTGTTCCTGTTTTCTACTCCCAAAATTCATGTGGAAGGTATGGGTTCTTCATCACATCTTTGTTTTCTAACTTAGTTAAATGAAAGATTGAATTCCTTACATATTTGTTTTCAAACTTAGTCAAAGGTTAGAGTAGAGGTATGGGGTATAAATCGTGCTTGTACTACCTTGTTCCATTATTTGACAATGAATGATACAAGTGAGGGAGAATTAAAACACCCTGGGTTTTGGCCCTTGGAAATTTCCTGAGTTTTAAGCTCACTATTCTTGTTACAACTCATCATATGAGTCGTATGGTGTGGGTACAGTTCAAGTGACCCAACTCGTAAGGTGTCTAGTGAATGATGAGTAGGTTTATATTATGGTTACTACTTGATGGGGTATGGGTCGTATGGTTGGTGAAGGGTTGTTGGGTTGGATCCTTCACTTAATCTAAAACTTAGTGAATTGACTTGGCTATGAGTACTAATGGTACTATGAGCCATAAGGATAAAGTACGAGTGGTATAGTGAAGTAGTATGTTGTCTAGTGTTCAACCCTTTTTGATTCTATATTGGGTGTGATTAGATGGTACCAGTAGTATGATGTGGTTACGAGTTGAAGGGTCAACTCAAACCCACCTGCGGGCATTTTTATAGTTTAAGTTGCGGGCATTCTGGACATTTCCCCTCTTAACCCCTTTTGACTCCTCGACTTAAAACATATTTGGGACTCCATTAACCCTTTATTCCCAAGTCAAAACACTCTCAAAACACATAAAAATCTCTCTCAATCTCTTGGTTCAAAAAAGGCTAAGTTTTTTCTTCAAGGCAATCAATTAAGACTCTTAGGGTGGTTTTCTCTCTGTCTTCCTTGGTGTATAAGGCATGTTAATCCTCCCTCATTATTCGTTCAACAAAAAGCATGTTTTAACGAATGATTTTCATGACATAATCTTGATATTATTTTGGGTTTTGTATTATGCATTGGGGTTTTGGTTATTAACGGTTGGATAATGTTTTCCTATGTTTTTATTATAGTTTTCATCTTATGATTATGGTTTGAACATATGGTTACATGGGAATGGTCAATTAATGCTTGGTTTTGGTTTTGGAAACTATATGCCCTCAAATATGTTTGTCAAAATGCCAATGAGAATGATTTGTCTTATAGTTTGACTATTTGTGGAAAACTTTGTGTTGCATAATAAGGTAATGAAACCTAAATTGGTTTGAATGGTTTTAAATGGATTGGAAAGGCCTTAGTGGCCATGGTTTTAGTTTAATTGGAAACATTAGAGTCAATTTGGTTTAATGGGTTTGGTATGGCATAAATGGATAGACTTGCAAGCTCTAATTTTTGTATAACGATACCAATGGTTAAGGCCTACTTAAAAAACACCTTGGTAAATGGTTATAATGTGTAAATTGTTTTAATTGGGCTTAGAGGTGGATGTGTAGCAAAACTGTGGAAGGTGGAGGTCCCGGGTGGACCAAAACTAGAAACTCATGTTTGTGAATGTGAGGTTTGGTCTTGGTGACCGTATGCATGACGTCACACTTTATATCTGGGGATGTACTAGTCATCCCAGGTTCTTTCCTATGGTTGTGCGGCTTTACACACTGGGTCCCTTTCAGCAGGGGGAGCTGAACCCATAGAGCCCGTGGGTGGTTTTTGGACGGCAAAGCTACACAGCCAAGGTAATGGTTTTAAATGAATGTTAAACCCGGTTCCCTTTCCCGGCATGGTATATATGTATATATGTATGTGGTTGCATATGGTGATTTGCTTTGGTTTTTAATAATGGCATTATTTTATCCTTATTACTGAGTATATGATAGCTTTTATCACGCTAACCGTCTTCAGGCGCTCTATCCCCATGCGATGCAGGAACTTGCCATACTACTTCTCCTGCTCAGTGATTTAGATTCGGGTACAACTTTGTGCCAGACTAAAGTGATGAGCTTCCATACTCCGGAAGACTCTATTTTATGATATGGACTTCCTTACTTTTTTTTTGGTTATTGGACATTGGTTTTTTCTATGGTCGGGGGTATGTCTCGATCGGTTGTTCTTTGTTTTTAGTTAGAGGCTTTGTGTTACTACTATGGGCATGGGCGGTGTTAGTATTGGTGTCAGCCTTGGCATTGGTGTTGGTATATCGGCTGATACCATTTGAATGACTTTGATTTATGATTTTCCATCTTGTTATATGTTCAAAATTCATTCGACAAAGGATGTAGGGCGGTTATTGTTGGGTATTGGGGGTGGTCTCCAATCCCAATTGGGCTTGAGGCAGCCAACACGACTAGGTCTTGGCTCAGGTCGTGTCACTAATCATGTTCTTCAAGGGCTTATCCATGTACTAAATCCTAGAAATAAGTGTCTTCCAAACTTATTCCACAACTATCCCTTGAGAATCTTCAAATACCAGAACATTCCATAATAAAAAAGGATTTACATATGTAAGAAAACATACAATACAATGACAACTACCAACACTTACATATCTATAAGTCTTGCATACACATTCGGTGAAATGTGATCACACCTAAAAACATGCATCAACCAACAGTACTAGGAAATAGTTAACATGCACATATATCACAAGTTAGATTAAACTACATAACCATCACCTACCTCAATCCAATTTTGTACAACTCAACTAAACTGGAGCCTTGCCTTTTCATGTGATTTTTGATTGCTTTCGATCTAAAGACAAATACAAAACATATAATCAATGTAATAACCAACCCCAGAGGAAATTAAAACTCATTCCCAACCCCTAAGTTCATGATCATTTCTCTCATGACCTGATTGCGAGTAATGATGGCACCTACTAACTTCTGCTAGTAGGTAATCTAATACCATAACCTGAAGCTAATGTAATGGGTAAATTTGGTAGGGAATGACCATCATAGGCCAAATCCAATGAACAGAAGTTATAAACAACCATAGTTCTCAAAGTAGATAAATAAGTCAACATATGATTACCAATCCCACGACCTGGTAGAGCTAGTACAAGAGCATTTATTGACAATAATATAACCCCAAAAGAATCATAATATAGTAAATACATCTTGATGATACAAAAGACTAAATAACAATAAGATAGAAGAATATGGGTGACTTAGAACTCCAAGATCTCACCCAATCTTCGAAAGATCAACTCCACATGAATAACGGTCAACAGCAGACGCTAGTACTCCATTCTAAACCAAAAAGGTACATAAGTGAAGTATAAATACCAAAACAATGGGTACTCAGTAGGAATCATTGACCGACTGAGCTAAATCATGATATAAAGATTATATAATGCAAGATGATCATAACTAAGTCAAGGTACAAAATCGAACCTGAATCATATCCATCATCACAGTATATACAAAATTGCCTCCCATAAGCCAATTGGTACAAATAGGTAAAAAAACTCATCACAGCATCCGATACTACTATAAAGTACACACAAAGATAGAATAATTTATGCATGAATCATTTACATTAACCATCTCCATAATTCAACCATCACTTCACAATTCATCACCATTCGGCATTATACCATCACTTAGAAATTTACCAACAATATTCCACAATCAACTAGTTATCCATTAATTTCTTCTAATAACTAGAATTATTCAAAAACAATCCACCATACATACACTAATCACCATTTTATCAACTATGAATCCTCTATCATTAGCTATTATAATAGAAACCAACATCATTTTTAACCATATGTCAGCATGGAGTATTTTAATCACTATCCAAAATTGAATCGAGAATAAATATAATCAAGATTTGGAATTAAACCAGTCATAAATATAATTAATACTCAAAATTAAACCAGTCATAAATATAATTAAGACTCAGAATTGAACCAATCATAAAATTCATCAAGAATTTGAATTGAACCGGTCATAAATATCATAGCCATCATCATAATAACATCATTAATAGCATAAATAAAAATGGAAACGAATCCTCAAATTCACCCACATAATTATTAAGTATCAACATTTGTCATTATTGCCTCAATAGGCCTTTTTAAGAGTATAATAATCATGAAGATTCACCAAAACTAGTATGTCATAGCCTAAGGTAAGTTAAGAGTCCACTTCTATTCCTCGAGTTCCATTTTAGGAAATTTTCTACCCTAACTAGGCTTAAGGTATCTAATTTCACCCTTAGATGTCGAACAAGCCTTAATTAGCCTTAAGATAGGAACTTCTCCTTAAACATGAGTACCTAGATTAATTATGCCTAATTTGAGTGACCTAAGTCATTCTAATGCGAATCATGAGTGATGAAGTCCAATTTATCTAAAGCACATCGAAACAAGCTAAAGGATACAATCTTACAGTGTCAAAATAGATTAAACGGATCAACTAACCCCAAATCTTGCAATTCATTAAACCAACACCTAAAACCCCTCCCAATCAAACATAATATCACAAAAATACTAAAAGTAGCTGAATATGACAAAGGTTAACCTAACTTAACTCAACGTCAAAGAATACTCAATAATCTGCTAAACCTTCAATTTTTCCTTCTGAGAAGATTTTTCAAGATGGCAAGCTAATCTACTCATCAATACAAAAATACCAATATTCATATTCCACCATTGTGATACAGGTCCAAAAATCATGCCAAAAACCTCATGTGGATCCCAGTCATGGAAAAATACATTTTTGAGACCAACCCAACATGATACAAGATCATGGAATCAAAACCCTAAAAATGGGTGAAAACTATGCTAAGGTTCGGCTAAAATCAAGCCCTAGAGGATTTGAGGCTTTTTCTAAAATTCAAAAAATGCAAGCAAGAATTTAAAGGATTCTTACCTTAAGTATGAAGATATTTGCAAAAAAATATGTTAATTATACTCCCAAGTCAGCCCCAAGACTCAATTCTAAGTTATCACACTCTTTTAGGGTTCTTGGCTCTCAAGGATAAGTGGAAAATGACCAAAATGAGGCCTAAGGGGTCATTTTATTCCGATATCGCGTAATCAGGTATGGCTATCGCATAACTGGGTGTGTAATCAAACTAGTTGAGTACAAGAGTAGGTTTGGAGATTGCTATCCTCCCTTGTGCAATCACAGTAATTCTTGTCAGCACAGCTGACAGCTGAAACTTGGAAAATTTCTAAGTTTCCTCCAATTCGTTGGGATTCATTCGAAATACAATATATGAAAATAAACTATGCAACCATAATAAATTTGATGTTTTGAATGCAATAGAAATGCTGGATTTTCAATCCAAGATTATTTTGGTCAAATATAGGTCCTACACCCATGTTTCTAATTGTCAAACTTTCTAACCAATAGGTCGAAATGAGCTCAGATGCATCGAGTCCTGAACCAAAGGTCTACCTAGCCTAAAGTTTATATTTTAGAGTTGTTGGCACAGTTGGAATTTGCATCCGATATTGTTTTTTAAAGCTTTTTCTTCATGGCCATTTGGAACTAGCGAAGAGTTCAAAAAAAAATTGGCTCAAACCAAATGAACTGCCCGGTAACTGAACTATCAGCGCCAGCAAGTCATGAATGACTTGGGGCACCTATAGAAAAGCTCTAATGGCAAATATAAGCAAAAATATGGAAAATAACCTGAAGTTAAAGATTAGAAAATACCTTAAGTTTCAAATAGGTGAGGATATTGAGCTCTCATATTGCTCTCGATCTTCTAGAATGCAACCAGCTCACATCACTAGCCAAAATGAGCACTAACTCCTCTACAAAGGCCAAAAGCTTATCCAACTAGACTGAGTCCCATCTAAGCACATGATAAGGAATGAGAATGTATTGCCATAACATAGAGACATGGAAACCTGTATGAACAACAGCAAAATCTAAAGGCAAAGCTAACTCATAGGATACCTCACCAACTGTGCAAAAAATATCAAAAGGTCAACATATCTCAGACTGAGCTTACCCTTCTCCAAAATATCATCACACCCTTATGTGAGATATATGGAGCAATGCATGATCACTAACTCCAAATCTCAAGGAATGAAGCCGAAGGTTTGCATAGGACTTTTGCGTACTCTAAGCCACTCTCAACCTATACTTAATCACCCTGACTCTATCCAATGAATCCTAAATCATATTTGTACCATAGATCCTAAATAGGAAGTCTCAAACCTCAAAATACCCTCAAAATTAATGGTGTGCCTCTTAGACTCACCACCGAACACCTGATCATAAAGAAAGAAAAGCTTTCTATCCTCAAACTGAAGATCCCAAATTTGCTAAAATAGTGAGGACCTCATCTCCACACTAGCTAAAACCTTTCTAGGATTTAAATATTGAGGCAAACTACCTATACTCACTGACTTGCGACTCAAGGCATCTGTTAGCATATTTTCCCTTCCCAAATAATAAAAAATGGAAATATCATAGTTCTTAAGCAACTCCATCCATCTACATTATTGATCATTAAGCTCTCTCTAGGTTATAAGATGTTGAAAACTCGATGATCGGTGAAAATCTCACAATGTACACCATACAAATAATGCCTATAAATCTTAAGAGCCAAAACTGTCATTGCTAGCTTAAAATCATAAGTAGGGTAGTTACACTCATGCACCTTAAGTTGTGTAAAAGCATAAGCAATAACATGAACCTGCAGCATTAAAACATATCCTAGATGACACTAGAAGTGTCAAAAACATGGTGAATCCCTCACCCTCAATAGGAAGATCTAATATAGGAGCTAAAGTAAGGAAGACCTTGAGATTTCCAAAGCTCGACTCACACTTCTCAACTATCAGAAAGGGACCCCTTTCTGAGTCAATCCAGTCACGAAGGATGAAATAGTAGGAAAACCCTTGATGAAGCGTCTATAGTAATCGGTCCAACCAATGAAGCTACAAACCTCAGTTAGAAATTAAGGTCTAGCTCAATTACAAATATCCTTAATCTTGGTTGGGTCTACCATAATACCTTCCTTAGACACCATATGTCCAAGAAATCTCACCGACTCAACCCAAAACTCACACTTGAAGAAATTAGAAAAAAGTAAATGATCTCTCAAAGTCTACAGCATGATCCTCAAATATTGCATATTCTCTTCACTAATCCTCAAATACACAAAGATATCATCAATGAACACAATCACAAAAAAGTCCGAATAAGTCCTGAACATGTATTTCATTGCTATGACATGTAAACACAGCACTTTAAATTCATAAAACAAAGAATTTATTCTTGAAATTTGGTTGTTTTAGTAGATATAAAGTGTTTTTGTGCTTGTTGCGGATGAAACAGGTAATTAAAAGTCTTGGAAGAAAAACCACTTAAAAAAGAGTTTGCATAAGATATGACTCATTAGAATGGCTTGTGTGGTTGACTTATAAACATAATTATAAGACCCCACAAAATTCTCTCGTAGTCTGAGCCTTAGAGCGTATTCAGTAAAGTGTTAATCTGTCCCTAAAAAGGGGAGAGATGTCTTCCCAAGTGAGAAGTATTTTTGAACCATATATAATTTCTCTAATATCAACTTTTTGTCATGTAGAGCATTGAATAACCTTTCTATCGATATCAAATTTGCCTAAATTCGACACTCGGGCAAAGAGTTAAAGCCATTTTAGTGAGACAGTATGCCACTTGGCACTTTAGCGCATCACGGAGCCAGCCAAAATGGCAATCATCAAAATCTAGTGAGCCTCTGCGATTATGACAAATCACGACAAGGCTTAATTTTAGAATTGTCAATTTTTGGTGCACCAACGTGATTCCACCGTGTAACACCTCGATTTTCTGAACCGAAATACTACACAGTGCTCATGACCTCGAAGGACCACAAGCTAACCCATGATGGATATCTGTACCTATATACTGCATAATATATCATAAAATGCAGAAATATGAACATGAAAGGCCATAAGGTTCAAACTAAAAAAATGTCTGATGACAAAATATCTGAAAAAGGTATAACAATACCAAAATAAGTCATAAATACTAAAAATAATAAGATCTGAATATCTAATATGACATCTAGTCTGAAAGCCTCTAACTGAATAAATAAAGAGTTGAAAGAACATGTCTCCAACTAACTCCATCTAGCAACTGAATAGTAAATATATCAATAATCATATCGTCCTCGAATGAGAAGGACTCACTGCAAACTCTGAAACTGGAACGCTACTGCTGATCTGGAGCTCGTACCTCTGAACCTATGGTGTAACATAAGAGAAAGCACCATAGTGAAAATGCATCAGTACGTATGAATGTACTAAGTATATGAGTGAGGTAGGCTAAATGCAAAGGGTTATATGCATGAACAATGCTAACTAATATGAATATGAGAATACATACATGCATACATAACTATAACTAAACTCGTGGAGATACTGACTACTGAGTCTGAATACTGACAACATGAGTATACTGATACTGAGATACTAAGTAGATGAACGACTATTTTTGACAGTTCAAATTATGAAGAATTGGTCTGGTTTACTGTGTCTGACAGTCCTGAAGCTGAATACTGATATCATAAATTTTGATAACTGATATGACTGATACATGAGTTTAGAAAATTAATATAACTGTGATGATCGGCCTAACTAATTTAACTGATACTGAGCGACTGTATCTGACAGTCTAAGTTCTGATGGAACTATCTGAGTTCTGTTTTATATGGAGTAACTGAATTTGAGATCAGTTCTATATAGCAGGTGATCTTTAAATCTGATGATTCTGATACTGTTTACCTATAGTTGAGATCAGTCCTGTCTAATGGGTGATCTTAAATTCTATTTATAATGATAAGGATTGATTGTCTCTAACAATATTAAATCTGTACTACTGAACTGAGTTGACTGTATCTGACAGTCCTAAATCTGTATTGAAACTGTGGGATGTATTTATCTAACCAACATGCCCCAAGTTAAGCTGACTAGGGTCCAATTTTTGCCCTAACTGGAAGGGTGTCAGTACCGCGCCACCAGTAAAGACATCTACTGTGGAGTCAGTCCTAATCTAGTGGGTGACTCCTGGGATCAGTCTTATATATATAAATATGCTAACGGGTGACCCCTGAGTACGTCAGTCCTATCTAACCGGTGATATCTTGTACCTATGCTGGCTATGTAGTTCTGGAACTTAAGGATTACTTCTAAAGATCTCAGTCCTAATCTAGCAGGTAAGTCCCCATCCCTAGGATCACTCGGTGCTGAATCCTACTCCTATCTGAAAGATACTGAACTAAATAACTGGGCTAAACTGCATAACTAAACTGAACTGATTAGCTAAACTGATACTGATTAACTAAACTGATACTAGTGGTATTGTTTAGCGGAGCTAAACTAAGTTTACTGGATTTCGATGACTGACGAAATATACTGAGTTCTGAGGACTGGTTGAGAGTATTGAATTTACTGAGATTACCTTTGAATACTAAAGTTACAGATATTACTGAGTACTGAGATCACTGAGATTGTCAATGGAAGGAAACAGACACAACATGACTGACTTGATCATAAGATTGGAGTCTACAATTCATATTCTCATCAGTAGGGGATATTATACTTCATGTAGTTCTTCAACATCTTAAGCATGGTAGGGAGTGCATGGATATATTTCATGTACATATAGTATATCTCCATTATCAAACATGCTTCACACCACAACAATAGCAACACATCAATAGCATGGAATTTATATTGAAGTATATAACTAACATGGACTTGTCATTTAGATATCATGGAACCATGTAAACATGAATTTCTAGCATCCTAAGCATTTTATCAAACACCTTTCATGCATAATATTGAGCATAGGTGTGCTTACCAAATTTAGAAATCTTGAACCACCCAAATTCATGGGTTTTCAACTAACGTATTCACATGATTCATGAAAAACACATCAAGATACAACCTTGAATCCAAACAATAATCATCAACATGAATATAGTCATAAAACAACAAGAAAATCATAATTTATAATTTAAAACATGATTCTTGAGCTCCATGGATGAAAGAGACCCATGGATGAACACTACGCATACCTTAGAAAAGAAACCTTGATGATTTGCTGGAGAGTTCTTGGATTGGGAAATTTAATTCTCAATTATCTCAAAAAAAGGCTTGAATTTTGCTTTTGAGAGATAAGTTTGATGGAAACCCTAATCTTATGGTTGAGAGCATAAGAGAGGGTTTTTGAGATGCTTAACTGAAGAAAATAATGGGAAAAATTATGCCTCTTTAGGGTTATAAGTCATGGAAGGTGAAGGAAAAGACCAAAATACCCTTATGAAATAAATTCCCAGTTGCTGAAAATCATAGCTGATGATATTTGTGACAAGGCGTCAAAAATGTGACAAGCCATCAAAAATATCATCACATAGGAGCTGGAATTGATGGTTTCTGCCTAAGACTGACGACATTTGTGACAAGGCATCAAAAATATGATAGACCGTCAAAAATGTCGTTACACAGGAGCTGGAATTGATGGTTTTTGCCTAAGTCTGACGACATTTGTGACAAGGTGTCAAAAATGTGACAGGCCATCAAAAATACAGTCACACAGGAGATGGAATTGATGGTTTCTGCCTAAGTCTGACGACATTTGTGACAAGGCATCAAAAATATGATAGGCCGTCAAAAATGTCATCACACAGGAGCTGGAATTGATGGTTTCTGCCTAAGTCTGACGACCTTTGTGATAAGGCATCAAAAATATGACAGGCCGTCAAAAATATCGTCATACAGAAGCTAGATTCTACCTAAGTCTGACGACCTTCGTGATAGGGCGTCACAAACGTGGTAAGCTATCACGAATGTTGTCACATTGTTTCCAGCCTGACATGCTAGAGTAAAATAGGAATAACTCTTTGCTCCGATATCGGATTTAGGCAAAATTAGTATCGTTGGAAAGATAATTTAATTATATATCTGTTTATAGGTCATGAGCTCAAAATTTCAAGTATAATGAGATATATGCTCATTTGAAATTGACTATACCAATATCCTTCTCAAGAATTCAATCGGTAAGGAATGTTTTGTTTTGTATGATAGCTGGGAGTTATTCGAAGCATTAATATACATCTAACTTACTCATAAGACTATAAAAGAACCATGATGTACTATGCATGAGCTTGGTACATGGCTCTAATATTGGTTTGGATTTTTTGGGGTATTACAATATCTCTCCCTTGGAAACATTCATCCTCGAATGATGACTGCTTGAGAGGGGAGAAAAGATAAAACGATGCATATATAGCATGAATGACTGATCATGATTTCATGGATGACATGACTGAAAATTGAGCATTTCATACTGTACATATATATCTGATGCATGGGTAGTTGATTTATGAATGTAGGACTGAGTGTTCTGATAAACTGAGTTTCTCAAACTGAGAATGCATATCTGATGCTTAACTGATAAGTTGAATCCATGCATATCTGATGCATGATTATACGACTGACATGATATGTGAATGCATAACTAAAAGTACCGATAAGCTGACCATGCATATCTGATGCGTGAATACATGACTGAACTGACTCACGAACATGCAACTGAATATGCAATGGTAAAGGCACTAAGATTGAAATAAAACATGGGAACATGACTGATTCTGCTACGTGGCATATGGACTAAACATCTTCAACTGAACTGAACATCTGAATACTTGACTTACAGCTGAGGTCTAACTTGAAGGTCAACTTATAAGTACCCTCTATTCTAGACTGAATTCGTTATGCAAGGAGAAATTGAAGAATCTAAGACATGAGAGTGTTAAGAGAAAGTGGGGTATCTCCCCCTTGGGATGCTATGTCTCTCTAAGAACGCTTACCTTACGGAGATACTGGGTGATGCACAGGGCATATTTGAACTTGATTATAACTAAACTTTGGGGGTCTGAAACTAATGCATGAGATGGACTGAACTTGTAACTACTAGGAGGTTCTACCTTGAAATAGTTACATTCTCTGAGATTTTGGATAGCATAAATAGATGCAAGGATGAGAAAACAAGCTATACAAATCTGAATACTCACTGGCACGACATGAAAACTAAAAGAAGGGAAACTATTCCTAAAACATCTCATAGCCTCCTGCACATAAGTGTGGTGCACAACACACGTATGTACAAGACTCTACTAGATATGGCTTTCAGACTTCCTAGGACTCTATTGAACCTTAGGGTCTGATATAAAGTTTGTAACACCTCAATTTTCTGAACTGGAATGCTACACGGTGCTCATGACTCCAAAGGACCACAAGCTAACCCATGACTGATATTTGTACCTGTATACTGCATAATATATCATAAAATATGGAAACATGAACATGAAAGGCCATAAGGTTCGAACTGAATAAACGTCTGATAACAAAATATCTAAAAAAGGTATATCAAAACCAAAATAAGTCATAAATACTGAAAATAATGAGATCTGAATATCTAATCTGACATCTAGTCTGAAAGACTCTAACTAAACTGAATAAGGAGTTAAAGGAACATGTCTCCAAACAACTCCATCTAGCAACTAAATAGTAAATGTATCAATAATCATATCATCCTCGAATGAGAAGGACTCACTGCAAACTCGGAACACTGGAATACTACTGCTGATCTGGAGCTCCTGCCTCTAAACCTATGATATAACATAAGAGAAAGCACCATAGCACAAATGCGTTAGTACATCTGAATGTACTGAGTATACGACTGTGGTAGGCTAAATGCAAAGGGTTATATGCATGAACAATGCTGACTAATATGAACATGAGAATACATACAGGCATACATAACTGTAACTGAACTCGTGGAGATACTGACTACTGAGTCTGAATACTGACAACATGAGCGTACTGATACTGAGATACGAAATAGATGAACGACTATTTCTGAAAGTTTGAATTATGAAGAACTGGTCTTGTTGACTGTGTCTGACAGTCCTGAAGCTGAATACTAATACCATGAATTCTGATAACTGATATAACTAAATTCTAATAGTGTTGATGTCTCAACCTATGCTGGCTACATTGTTCTAGAATACAAGGATGACTTCTAAGAATCACACCCTCATCTGACAGTGTGTGTTCCTATCCTTAGGTTCACTCGATGCTAATTCCTACTCTTATCTGAATAGACACTGAACATGACTAATTGAACTGGACTACACTGAATTCATGGAGTTCCATTAACTAATGGAATACTATTGAGATTATAGAATTACTGATCTTTCCTGAGTCACATAACTGACTGAGTTCAAGAGATCATGGCTTGACTAAGGATATCGTGAAAACATGTCACTAACTCTAGGAACACAGCTATATTTTTTGGGTACAAGTACCCTTAGGACTCAATGGAAAGAAATTGACAAAGTGTGATGTTCTAGAATATGTGACCAACATCGACAATCCATAATACAATAAGTTGGCGATCTCATGAAGTACAAGTTTTAAAGCACCATAATGGCCACACATATATCCATAATTTATTGACTAAGACATTTCATCAAACACATGACATGCAGGAACTTGTACATGAATGGGGATTTCATATTCTCATAATAGTATTGTGAATATTTTGTTGTGGGTTTATTATGTTCATGTGATTATGGTTGTCTGATTCCCAAGTTGGAATCTTTATGTATTGTTCATAAACCTATTTGAAACATGTGGAATTGAGTTGAAATATGGATTTTTTTTGTATTAATTTGATGGTCATGCCTATGCCCTAAATCATGCATATTAGGAGTTTGATAAAATGCCTAAGAGAATATAAATTATGCAATATAGTTCAATTGTGACTTAAGTGATGGATTCATGTTGTACCCTTAAGTTCAAAGAACTTCCATGCTATATACGTTCCTTGTAAATGTTTGTTGGATTGCTCATGAATTAGCCTTATAAAATTATACCATGTTTACATACAATCCTATTCATGTATAAGTTTTTCATAACCATGTACTATATGAAATCCCTATTTATATACAAGTTATGTATGTCAAATATTTGATGAAATGTCTTAGTCGATGTATTATGGATATATGTATAGCCATTGTTGTGCTTTGTCATTCATTCCATGAATTACTATTATACTATCGAGTCCTAGGGGTACTTGTACCCAACAAGTTAGCCGTGTGCCTAGATCCAATGTTATGTTTTCACGATACCCTCAGTCAAGCCATGTTCAGTAGAATTTAGTCCGTCAGGTGACTCAGGAAAACTAAGTAAACACAGTAATCCCAGTAATCTCAAAAAGCTTAGTACTTCAGTAATCTCAGTAGTATTTCATCAATCAATAGAACTCAATGAACTCAGTCAAGTTCAGTTCAGTTAATCATGTTCTGTGTCTATTCAGATAGGAGTAAGATTTAGCACCAAGTAAACCCAAGAATAAGGACACACACACTGACAATTGAGGGTGTAATCCTTAGAAGCAATCCTTGCATTACAGAACTATGTATCTAGCATAGGTTGAGACATCAACACTGAAAGATGAGGGTTGATGAGGTTGATAAACACTGTCAGATGAGGGTCCCATCGTTCTTTTTTAGGGATACTGTCAGATAAGGGTCACCTACAGCTTGTCCTTACCAATGGTACGGTATTGACACCCTTCTAATTGGGGTTCCAAATTGGACCCCAACTCAGCTATAATACGTTATTTGGGGCATATCGGTTAGATACTACTTCCCACAGTTTTAGTTATAGAATTCAGGACTGTCAGATACAGTCAACTCAAAATAGTATGGAACTCAGCTAGTTCTATCAAAACCTAGACTATCATCTACAGTTGCTCAGTATCAGTTATTCCAGTTATAGAGTTATCAGTATCTCATGTTATCAATACTAAGACTTAGTAATCATGTTATCACAAACTCAGTTACAGTTACTATGTATTCATGCATGTATTCTCACATTCATGTTATCTAGTCAGTTAGTGTAGTTCATGTATGTGAACCCTTTTGCATTCAGCCTACCTCACATGCATACCAGTATATTCAATCTACTGATGCATTTGAGCTATGGTGTTTTATACCATAGGTTCAGAATCACAAGCTTCAGAGCATTAGTAGTATTCCAGTACTCAGCAGTTAAAGTCAACAGTGAGTCCTCATCCTTCGAGGACATGAGTATTAATTTATAATTTTAGTACTTAGTCTATTTTAGTAGTTGGAGTCAGTTAGGGACATGTCCCATCAACTCCTTATTCATATAGTTAGAGGTTTTTCAGACTGTCATGATTAGACAGTTATTTCAGTTATTTTGGGTGTTTCATACTGATGATAGGCGAAATTACGCGCCTATATCAATATATTTTGCCCATATTTTAGCCTAGTTTCGAGAACTAATTATCTATTTCGTACACTTTTAGTCCTTTTTCCTGTAAATGAGCTAACAAATGTGATTAGGAAAGTTTCAGGTATAAATGATGCAAAATACAGCAATTTATGGCTTACTTGACGCAAAAGAAAGCTCACAAACGAGATGGAAAGGAGCTGGACGCATAAAGGACTAAATCTGCTGCATGGAAAATCTGTCCCGGGCTAAAACAGCATTTCTGAAGACTTTGGGACTTACAGACACAAAGCTGGATTTTTGCCATAATACATTAACCTAGTGCAATTAGGTTATGTGTTTCATCATTCTATTTGGATTATAATTTTGTAACCTTACCCTAGTACAATTGGGTCAAGGATTTCATTAGTATATTAGGATTTGGTTATTTATTTTATTAGTTTAGTAGGAGTAGGATAGGAGTATTATAAATACCCTATCATGTTAGAGATTTTCAAGAAGAAGGGGGAGACATTCTGACAATTCATTCATCTCCTTACAATTAAGACATCTTCCTACAACCCATTCTCAATTCTTCATTCTTCTACTCTTAAATTCCACAACAAGAGAATCGTTACTTGCTACGGAATCACTAAAACCACACGCCAAACACCTACTATTCACGCCATCCACCATGCAAAACGTGATATCCTTCGCATTCATGGGTAACTAAATCTCTTAGTTGGGGTTATGGAAGCCGAATGAGTTACTATCTATAGCTATGAGTTTGTGAGTTCAAGACAAGTATATTGCTTATATCATTATTCTCTTCATCTTAAATCTACATTCTTTGCGGTTCAAACACAAGAACACGCCATTCTAACATCTAACCTGTTCGAGAGAAAGGTTATTTGTCTAGAAAAGAAGACGCATAGACCAACGCCAGTCTAACATCTGACTTGTTCGAGAGAAAAGTTATTTGTCTGGAAAAGAGATAATGTCAAGGTAGTAGGACACCCTTTCCTATTAAAAAGCTAGTGCCGTACCTGGACTAACTTCTTGGAGAATTCGTACCGTTAGTCACGCTTTAAGCTCGAGAGAGTTAAAGTGAAATAGTCCTTGTTTAGGTCGAGAGACGCTTGGATTTACCATCGACTACAATTCTCTATAAGCAATTACATGTCAAGACTCTACACACTCATAGCCAATAGAGACGTATACCTCAGAAGGTGGACATAACCCCAACGCCTCAATTCTCATTGTTTACAACACACGTGACAATCTCTCTTTATTTTGCTATTTTCAGTTCTTACATTCTTGTTTTGGTTACATACTACAATCCCCCCTTTCCTACGAGACTTGCACTAAAAGTCTAGTAATTTCTCTTGCTTGTTGGCCAAGCTATTCTCTGTGGGATCGATACCCAACCCAGGTTGGGTTCTATATTTGCTAACGACCGCTTTACACTCCCACGAGAGCTGTAGATTGAGCGTTATCACATACCCCACTCAGATGTCATTTTTTTATCAGATATTATGTCTTAGCTTTTAATCTTATGGCCTTTTATCCTTTATTTCCACATTTATATAGTATTTTATGCAGTGTTCAGGTATAGATATCATTCATGGGTTCGCTTGTGGTCCTTCGGGATCATGAGCACTGTGTAGCATTTTGGGTACCAAATTTTAGGTGTTACAAACTTGGCTAGTAACTCCCCAACCCATTAGTGATATTATCCACTTTGGGCGTAGTCCCGCATGGCTTTAAAATAAGTCACTAGGGAGTAAGGTTGTCTTAATTATATACCCACCATCCCTCCTGTGTTTTACCGATGTGGGACTCCTTTCTAAGTTGGGGTGTTACATACACCCCCTTATGAACTTAGCATCATCACTAAGGCTTGCCCTACTGAATGGGATTTTCCTACACTTAGGACTGAGATTTGCCCCACCTTATTGGGATTTGCCTATACTCAGTTTGAACTTTGACCCACATTGATAGGGTTGACATAGGAGTAGATCTGATACCATTCTGTTACGACCCGAGCTGAGGCCCTGTCTGCAATGGGCATCCCAAACCATGAAGGCCTGAGATACCCTTATATACCTAGCATCCCTCCTAGGTTTTACCAATGTGTGACTTCTTTCTAACTTGGGGTGTTACATATGTAATACCTCGTACTTCTACCTAGCTTAAATTCATCCCAAAAATCTCAAAGACTTGTTTTAAAGATGAATCCACTTTTATACATGTGGTATTTTCAAGATTTTCACTTTTTATTATGTGGGAAATTTAATAATATTTCCATCGATATCAAATTTTCCTAAATTCGATAACCGGGTAAAAAGTTATGGCAATTAAAGTTTCAGTCGTAAAACACCACCATTTCAGCCAGTGGCGCATCGTGCCATAAGCCAAAATGACATTTGACAATTTCCTATAAGACTCTACGATTTCACCACATCACGGAGGCTCCCAAATCGCAATTGTCAAATTCCAATGACACAGCTTGATAGCAACGCGTCGCGCCAGCCTACCAATTCAAAAAATTTTGACAAAAATCAAAAGACGTATCCAGGGTTAAATGGGTCTTTTCCCATGATTTTATTTCATCCTTAAACATGAAAGTTTACCCTAATGACCTAAGGATATCATTATTCACTCTATTTTTCCCCATTTTCTTTATACTCTCTCAAAGCCAAGAAACCCTAATCTTAAAAATTCAAGGACAAGGATCAAGAATCTCTCCAAAGATCTTTATAGAGTTACATTCTAAAGTATGTCATGTATTGATTCATGGGTCTCTTTCACTCATAAAGCTCAATAATCTCTTTTGAAAATCCAAGATTTGTATATTTATAAATGTTCATGATTTGATTGAATTGAAAAGTGATGTTCGTGTTGTTGTTTGGTTTCATCCCATGTTATAGACTATTAATACAAGAATTGATTCTAATATGTGATGAATTACACGATGTTCATGATAAACCCTTTAATTTACAAGTTGATTGCTATATCCATAATTATTAGATATGTTGATAATTGTATAACCAAAGCATGCTCCCCATGTGTTTGATTAAATGCCTATGTAAAGGTAAAGTGACATACTAGTATAAGCTATGAAATCCCCATTCATGTATAAGTTCACGCATGTCAAGTGTTTGATGAAATGTCTTAGTAAATGAATTATGGATCTATGTGTGGCCATTGTGGTGCTTTAGAACTTTTACTTCATGAGATCCCCAACTTATTGTATTATCGATTGTCGATGTTAGTCACGTATTCCAGAAAGTCATGCTTTATCAGTTTCTTTCCATTGAGTCCTGGGGTACTTGTACCCAAAAAATATAGCTGTGTGCCTAGATTCAATGACATATTTTCCAATATCCTCAGTCAAGCCATGATCCCTAGAACTCAGTCAGTCATGTGACTTAGGAAAGCTCAGTAATCCAGTAATCTCAATAGTATTCCATTAGTTAATGGAACTCTATGAATTCAGTGTAGTATAGTTTAGTTAATCATGTTCAGTGTCTATTTAGATGGGAGTAGGAATTAGCACCGAGTAAACCCAGGGATGGTAACACACATTGTTAGATGAGGGTGTGATTCTTCAAAGTCATCCTTGCATTCTAGAACTATGTAGACAGCATAGGTTGAAACATCAATACTGTCAGATGAGGGTTGATGAGGTGGATAAACACTGTCAGATGAGGGTCCCACCATTCTGTAATACCCCATACTTTTCCTAACAAATTCATCTCAAGAATGAATAGTATTAGCTTCTAAATTGAATAATGGTTATTCCATGAGGAATTTTCAAGATATTCACTTTTTTCATATGGGAAATTTAATAAGTTTTCCATTGATATAAGATTAGCCCAAATCCTATAACCGAGTAGAAGTTACGACTATTTTAAGTTCTCGTTGTAAAAAAATGCCATATTAGTCAGTGGCATGCCACGCCACAAGAGGAAATGGCATTTGGCGAATTCCAGTATGGGTTCGTGATTATGGCGCTCGCGCCAGGGCCCAAATTCAGAATTGTCCATTTCCAGCGTCTTAGCACAATTTTCTCTGCGTCGCACCAAAGTTCCAGGTCACAAAAAAAGGGGCAATATGATGGCTCCGTGTTGCGCCATCCCTCAGTTTCCCAATTGTCAAATTGTAGTGACATAGTGCGATAGCTCCTCGTCGCACCAGGGATTCAGTTCGAGAAAATTTTACTGAAATTAAATGACACGTCCAAGGTTAAAAGGGTCAACTTCCCACCTCTATTTAAGCCCTTTAACACGTGATTTAGCTACTCTTCATCAAAAATACACTCTCTTCTCTCAAAAACCTCTCAAGAACAAGCTAGGTTTTTTATAGAAGATCAAATTCCAAGAAATTTTCTCCATCAATCTTCATGAAATCATGAACTAAGGTATGCGTAGTGTTCATTCATGGACTCCTTTCTTCCATGAAGCCCAAGAATCTCTTTTCTAATTTTAGGTTTATAGATTTCTTTATGAATTTCATGTTGGGTTGGTTTTTTTTATGTTCAGAATAATCAATTGAATTCAAATTCATATTGGATGATCAATTTTATATGGAATTGATTTGTAGAGATGTATATTCATGTGAATCTATTAATAAGCCCTAAGATGTTGAAATTAGAGATGAATCATGATGATTAATTGTTGTATAATTTTGTCTACATATGCTATGCCTACCATGTGTTTGATTAAATGCCTAGATGAAGGAACAATGCCCAACTAGTATGATATCATGAAATCCCCATATATGTCAAGTTATGCTATCATATGTTTTGATGGAATGCTTCTATAAATTTATTATGAATTATGATGTTAGTTATATGTTTAAGTAAGTTATTCTTGGTCAGTTTCCTTCCATCGAGTCCTGGGGGTAGTTGTACCCAAAATATTAGTTGTATGCCTAGACCCATGTCATGTTTCCACGATACTCTCATTCAAGCTATGAATCCTTAGACTTCAGACAGTCTTATGACTCAGGAAATCTCCATGATCTCATGAACTCAGATAGTTGTCAGATATCAGTAATATTCCATCAATCAATGAAATTCAGTATCTCGGTCCATGTTCAATTTAGTAAATCATGTTAAGTTTCTATTCAGATGGGAGTAGATATTAGGACCGAAGAACACAAGGATGGGAACTCACCTTTTATATGAGGGTGTTATTTATAGAAGCAATCCTTGTGTTCCAGAACTATATAGCTAGCATAGGTTGAGACATCATTGCCTTCTATATGAGGGTAGATGAGGTGGATGAGCTTGCTATATGAGGGTTCCCACCGTTCTCCCTAGAGTTACCTGTTATATTAAGGTCACTCACATGTTGTCCTTACCGGTGGTGCGGTATTTATACCCTTCCAATCAGGGCATAAATTAGACCCCAATTCAACTATAATGCATCATTTTGGGTATGTCAGTTAGATGACTACCTCGCATAATCTCAATATCAGTCTCAATAAAAGAACTCAGATAGTTCTTCAAAATTTTAGAACTGTTAGATACAATTAACTCAGATACAGAATAGAACGCAGATAGTTTCACCAGATTCAAGACTGTCAAATACAGTCACTCATGTTATCAGTTATCAGTATGTCATATTATTAGTATTCAGATTCGGTACTCATGTAATTGTGATTTCAGACATAGTTACTATGTATGCATGCATATATTCTCACGTTTATATTAGCCAGTATTGTTCATGCATATAAACCCCATGCATTAATCCTACCCCATATGCATACCAGTACATTCAAAGTACTGACGCATTTATGCTATGGTGTCTTATACCTTAGGTTTAGAGATATGAGCTCCAGATCAGCAGTAGATTATAGTTTCAGCAGTCAGAGTTAGAAGTGAGTCCTCATCATTTGAGGAAATGGTTATTTCTCTATTATCTCATTAATTTGTTTATTAGTTGGAGTTAATTAGGGATATGTCCCATCAACTCCTTACTCGGACAGTTCAGTCAGTTAGAGGCTTTCTAGACTATTATGTTTCAGACTTCAGTATTTTTAATTTTGTTTTGGGAATTTCATACCCCATTTAGATGTTATATTTTACTTTAGTTATGTGAACCTTATGGCCTTTCAGTTTATGTTTCTGCAGTATTCAGTATTTTATGTAGTATACAGGTACAGATATCAGTCATGGGTTAGCTTGTGGTCCTTCGGGACATGAGCACCGTGTAGCATTCTGGGTACCAGATTTGGGGTGTTACAAACTTGGTATCAGAGCCTAAGATTCAATAGAGTCCTAGGAAGTCTAAAACCCACATCTAGTAGAGTCTTGTACATGGAAGTGTTGCGCGCCACATTTATGTGCAGGAGGCTATATGATATTTTAGGAACAGTTTCCCCTCTTTTACTATTTATGTCATACCAGTGAGCATAATCTCAAGTCAATCTCTTAGTCTAATCCATTTCTCCCTTTATTCTATAGAACACGCCTCCAAAAAGAAGAAACGGAAATCAGTCAGCCCCTCAGCTCAAAGATCCTTTGGGTAAACATTTTTCTTATGCAGAGTTTTGAGCTGCATTCACTACTTTTGCTAACTCAGTTGCTACTCATAATGAATGACCAGCTGTTGTTTCGGCCAATTCAGTGGCTAATTCAGCTGCAACCAGGATTTGGGATTTCACCCAAATGAATCCTTCATCCTTTATTGAGTCTAAGACAAATGAGGATCCTCAGGAATTCCTAGACCAGGTGTAGAATATGACAGACATCATGGGGGTGACTATTATTGAGAGTGTTGAGCTAGCTGCATATCAGTTGTAGGAAGTTGCTCATACTTGATTCAAGTAGTGGAAGTCAGAGAGGGCAGATTATGGAGGGCCAGTTGAGTGAAAGGGGTTTGCATTTTCTTTCCTCGATAGATTCTTTCCCCTAGAGCTTAGAGAAGCTAAGGTGCTAGAATTCATCAACCTCAGGCAAGTAAATATGAAAGTGAAAGAGTATCCTCTTAAGTTTACTCAATTAGCCAGGTATGCCCCTCATGTGGTTGCAGATAGCAGGGCAAGGGTGAGTAAGTTTGCTTTAAGGGTGAATGATAGCGTGGTTAATGAGTGCAGATCCACCATGCTGAATAGTGACATGACTTTAGCTAGGCTTATGACTCATGCTCAGTAGATTGAGGAGAAAAAGATTAAGATGAGGGAGAAGCAGAATAAGAGAGAGAAGACAGGTAGTTTCAACTTCGCTCAGCCTAAGTCAGAAGAGGGAAACCGTTCTTAGTTTTATCCTAATTCATCAGTTCTAGCTCCTTATTTAACCAGTTCTCCAGTTCTTAAGTTCAGAGAGGGTAACAAAGATAGAGCGCCAGGCTCTAGGACCCAGGGCAGAGTTAGTAGTGCCCGCACCTATCCTCTTTACCAGACTTATGGCAAGTACCATCAGGGTATTTGTAGAGCTGGCAGTGGTATTTATTTTAGATGTGGCAAGCCAGGCCACAGAGTAAGAGACTATCCTCAGCCAAGTCCTCAGAGTCAATTAAATCACTTCTCAGCTCAGTCAGGTCACCCAAATTAGCAGGGTGCTACCTCCAGTGCTACTAGTGGGCAATGCCCAAATCGTCTCTATGATCTTCAATCCCAACAAGAGCAGGAAAATTCTCCTGATGTAGTTACTAGTACGTTACAGATCTTTCGTGTGCATGTTTATGCTTTGCTAGATCCAGGAGCATCTTTGTATTTTGTTACTCTCTATATAGCAGGCAATTTTGGAATCAGTCCTGAAATCCTAGCAGAGCCCTTTTCAATCTCTACCTCAGTGGGTAAAACCATCATATCCTGGTGGGTATACCGGAACTTCTTGATTATGATATTTTCGAAAGCCACTTCAACAAACTTATTTGAATTAGAGATGACTGATTTTGACGTTATTCTCGGCATGGATTGGCTTCATTCCTGCTATGCCACAGTTGACTGCAAAAAAGAATAGTCCATTTTCAATTCCCAAATGAACCCATCCTTGAGTGGAAGGTGGTGTATTCGCTTTCAGGGGTCAGCTTGTTTCCTACCT
This sequence comes from Capsicum annuum, assembly GCF_002878395.1. Taxonomy (NCBI): domain Eukaryota; kingdom Viridiplantae; phylum Streptophyta; class Magnoliopsida; order Solanales; family Solanaceae; genus Capsicum; species Capsicum annuum. The sequence goes on along the minus strand of NC_061120.1, from coordinate 88,117,171 downwards.
TCTGGCAAGGAAAATCATATCTAAAGGATATGTCTATTATCTTATTCGAGTTAAGGACACTACTTTCGAAACTAAAATATTCAACTAAAATATTTATTTACACATAAGTCACCCTCACTCTAACTTCTAACTTGTGACTTCACATTACCAACTTCTTGGTCCAACATCACTACCAATAGGTCATGACACCGACACTTGACTTATACTACTACTCGGGTGGAAATACAGTTCCAATATTCTGCTACACATCATTCCCTTTTAAGCATGACATTTGTAATATAAATTCTGAAAAGAGATGGAATACTCTTAATACCGCAGGCCGAAAAGCATGATTTCATCATAATCAAATTTCACACAAAAATCAATACACTCTGAGGCACTAACGAACTCTTCTCAAGTCCTTGCACAAATTTTAAACTCTTATATGGCTCAATCAGAAAGGACTATACCATTTAGACTCTAAACTTCTGCACTTGAATCACCCCAATAACGAGACATATCTGGGCACATCAAAGTAAGGAAAGAATTAAGGTGACTGTTACTTTCGTATGGGTGACACCATAGTATGAATTAGAGTATGAAAGAGGAACGTTCTAACTCTACTGCACGAACTAGAACATGAAGAAAGGGAAACATTCCTAAACTCCTAGTAGTCTCCTTCTTATAAGTATGGCGTGCTACACACCCATAAACAAGACTCTACCCGACGTGATTTCGCAGACACCTTGGGACCATGAATCATTCTTTGATACCAAGTTTGTCATGACCCAAACTAGGGACTGGCCATGACAGACATCCTGAACCATGAAGGCTTGAAACGCCCTTCTCTATCTGTTAATCATGCACAACATTCATATAATAAAAGAGGATGTGAAAACATAATCTGCTACAAAAACATGGTCAAGTTTGAATTCAACATAAGTTTGGAAACTGTAAATCAACTACATCTAAATAACATCTGATTCAGTCTGCGAAATCTCTACTACTAAAAATTTGACAACTGTCTGAAACTGGGATAAGGCCCCCAATAAACCAAAACTGAATTAAGTGGCATAATCTAAAAAGATGGGCCTTCTAGTATTGAGAATACTCACCACTGCATAATCTGATCAGCTGTCTGAATTATCTACTGCTTATTTGGACCCCTAGACTGAGCCTCAGAACCTAAGAGGTAGGGGGAGGGGGGATCAATACAGATGTACTGGTATGCCGAACTAATCCAAAATAGTCATTTATAATCAATATATATGAGAGCAGTTTAAAACAATTCATAACCATATCATAAAGTAAGAAATCACATGGGCATTTTTGAAAGACTCTGTAAAATCATCTGAACTCTGTGACTCTTTGTTTTACTTCTGCGCTTGGTGGTATACCCTACAACTGTATTATTCCATGGGCTATATGGAATCTACCATTAACTCAGTAGCCAATCCCCCAACCAAAGTTTTTCTCAAGGTTCGAAGTCTCTGCTTTGTATGCCACAAGGCACTAGCCAGCGTAAAAATCCCTCATGGGGAAATAATGTACCCGTATCGGCAAAACACAATTTCAGGATAAGAGTTGCTTGAACTCGTGCCTTCTTCAGGTAACCACCTAACCTTTTTTAAGCCCATTTTTAACTCTTTCAAAACATGTATTCTCTGAAAACGTAGTCAAAAATCATACTCCGAAAACATACTCTGTTATGGCATACATACTTATGGTATCATCATACCATTGACTTACAATTCACATCTCTGAGCCATCTATAGCATATTATCATATCTTCTTTTAATACATAAAGTTTGGACCACCATATTATTAAACAATAGCCAAGTAAAATCATACTTCAAAACATATGTCAAAATATACAAAGACCCTCTCTCTTTATGATTTCAACAAACATGTGGCAGTCATGTCAAATCCTCAAATCACATGCAATTCTTTCTCTTTAAACAAAAACATAATCATTTCAATAAACTCCTTCTCATCATTATCAAAATCATGATAAATATTTATTATTGAAAAGATCACTTTCAAAACATTACATATGCATCTCAAATCCTTCTCAACAAGTTCACAAACTCTAAATCATCAAAGATAGGGATTTCAATAATAATGCTCTCAATCAAATCCTCAATATCATACATATACACATAGGTGTAAATCAATTTAAGGGGAAGGCCTAAAGTCCTAAAAAATATCATTATTAAAACATCCATAATGAGGAATTTAAAGCATAAGTTATAAAAACCCTTTAAATTCATGCTTGATAATCTTTAAATCATGTTCTAGAGTTTAATAGCCTATGTAGTTTTTAGGATGAATCCCACGTACCTCTATTTCAGAGAATAATGAATGATTCTTGAAGCTTACGGATTGGGGATTCCAAATCTCTAATTATCTTCAAAAACTCACAGTTGAATCTTGAATTAATTGAGATTCTTGTTTGAAACCCTAGAGAGAGTTCATGATGAATTTTGGTGAAAGTGTATGTATTTAGGTGTATTTGGGATTAAATCCCGTGTTTGGATGGATTTGGGACCAAGGAAAATGTCTAATTTGACCTTGGAATTTAAAATATGGGACTGGAACGCTGTAAAAGGCTTCAGCACGATATGTTGGAAATTGCGGTGAGCTATTGGAATCAACAATTGTCGATTTAAGGCTCATCACGATGCGGTGGCCAGTCAATTGGGAATGCTGACACTAAAAATGCTCTAACTTCTTCACCGAGTGTCTGTTTTAGGAGAATTTGGTATCGATGGAAATCTAATTAGAAGATATTTCATTTGATATATAGTAGGCCACCTAGTTAGTTATATACAAGGATCTATTGTCTATTGAAGTTGACTTAAGTTTTTCCGCTTGCTAAAACTCGAACGATAGGAAATCTTTCAACTTGACCTTGATTTAGGGGACCTTTTTTATATCAATTCATGATCAAATAGGTTACCACACTACATAATTGATTAACATGGAAAATTTGCATAGGATTTATGGCTTTTGGATCATCTACGCATAAAAATGACAGTTTTCATTCTAGCCCAAAACACGAGGCGTTACAGCCGTTTCCTATGAGAATTAGGATCATTCTCAAAAGACACTCATTAAAATCGGGATAGCAAAAGTTCACAATGTGTTGGCTATAAAGATCATGTCAACACCTTGACTATTATGTGTAAGTAGTAACTTTTTATTTCCCTTAAGCAGTCATAGTTCAAGTATGAGACCACTACGGCTCTGAAGTAAAAAATATTATTTTATTAAGTGGAGGTTCAATGCAGAGCATACCTTCATTATGCATGGTAGTATCCCTTTATCTAGTGGACTCTCTTGTTAATATTAAAATGAGTTGGGAATTGCTGGTTATTAGTGAGCATTTTAATATTATTTTTATAATATATTATTATCGCACATTATATTATTGCCTTAACCATTTTTTATTTCGTGAAATTGGTTTTAGGCATTAAGAAGTCTTAGTATGGAGTGTAATTGTATTGCACATTACATGCACTTTAATGTTTGGGAGTTAGCGGAGTTTTGTTGCATTACTCCATACGTTTTAGGCATTATATGCCTATTACTCCATTTCTTTCATTTATTTATTTGACTCTTGGTTAGTAGTGGTAGAATGTGGATATAAGTTACACGTAACTTCCACTCTTTATTCCCCCATTATCCTACTCTTTTATGTATTGTAACCTTTGTAACTCTTGTAAACTTTGTAACTCTTGTAACTTCTATGCCATTCATCTACCACATTTATCCTCTTATTCATTGCATGAAAGATTTCTTACCCTTAAATAGAGGTAGTCTTACATGATTTTTATACATACAAAATAATATAGAATTCACAAAAAATAGTAAAAAAGAGAGTTCATTAGTTGAAGGGGGTGTTCTTTTTGTAGAGCTTTGAACTTAACTCTTGTCCATAGTTGTTGAGTTGCTCTTTATGATAAGGTTATTGTATCCTGGGGGGGACAAGTCAAGATGATTACTGCTGAACCGGTGAAAATATTTGTTGTAGATGACTTGAATCTCCTTAAAGAGAGAGATATTTGTGCCTCAGCCAAAGAAGAAGACGAAGATAACTTTTTATTTTTCTTCACTTGTAATTTTTTAGTTGTAATATTATTGTAATTTTACCAACATTTTGTGTTGTTCTAGTCTCATGTGATTACACTTGCAGAATCTCATTAGCCTCTAAGATCATAGTAATCTCTTTAGTGGGCACAAGACCTTTACATTGTCACTCTTAAGTCACAGTTTTAGCCTGTCTCTCTATCCTTAGTTGTTTCTTCTTAGACCTAAAGTCACGACCCAAAATGGGTAATGTGATGGCACTTATCAAATACTTCAAACAAGTATGTCTAACCCATCCCAAGAACATAATTTAAGGAGAAAGAAATGGAAGTAGAAGAATGAATAATCCCAAATATATGTATATATACGAGACACGTCTTAAAAATACACTTAGGTCTAGTAGTCAGTAATACAAGACTTTAATACATCATTGAAATAATATCAATAATCAAAAACATCTTAGATATGAATAATATGTAAGACATGAGTAGAAAGATCCAAGTAGTTTCGAAGTTCATCAACCACTACCTCGATCTCCCCAATGCCATACTAAAACTAATGCAATATACAGTCTAATGCTCAAAACAATACCTGCAAAGGGTGCAGAAAACAAGAAAAAGAAAAAAGAAGAAAGGGTAAGTATAAATCACGTGTACTCAACAAGCATAATCGATAAGCGATCCTAATCTAAAGTGACAAAGAGAACCACCACACCAACTTCCCAAGGCTCCCCAACAATCATAAAATTCATTATATACAGCACTTTATCCTAATGTATCAAACACAGGATTAACACATTAATCTAGGTGAGTCAACACTATTCATTTATATTCCACAACAAAGAAAGTCATTTATGAAGATAACTTATAAATACGATATAAAATGCTTAATCAATTATCATTAACCAATACTATAGGATAGCAATAGGGAGAGTGTATATAAGGGTGTATCCCATGTACCAAAAGGTGCTACTCATCTATCTTCTCGATCCAGCCACCGCCATACCTCATATCTTATAATACCTCAACCTACCAACCAATATAGATGAAATAAGATAATATAATAAAGTGAAATGAATGCTCAAACACAATATCACAAAAAAGGTGCTATCATAGTACTATAATACGAAAGAAAATACTAACACAATACCAAAAAAGTAAATGCAATGTAATATAAGGATAATGATGGGGTGATAATGTATGGAGAAAGTCATCACATGACTTTCTGTATATACCCATCGAGCTTGTAGATACCAAGGAGGATCCATGGGGATTTCGCAACCCATATAGTCGTGTAATCTTATCTCATGTCTCAAATCAACCTCACCGACACACCCCTTGGTATAGGCATTTTATAAGGTGCCTTATTTTTTTACAAAACTTAGAATGTCTCAAAGGTGCCAATGTCTCATGAATATGCATGTGTGATATGAGGATGTAATGCTCACAAATAATCGGTATACATTCAATACATGGATAAGTGAGCTCAGAATCAACTCAACGTATCAATAATTCATGATATTAGTTTTCACTTGGCACCACTAGAATAAATAATTTTGTAGTCATCAATATTATCATTTCCTATCCTCACGCACGCATCACTATAATGAATATGTAATTAAATGCTCATATAAGACCTGCAATTTCGGGTCAAGTCTCTACTCGAGTAACAAAATAATAAATAAGGCATTTAATGCACAAGAATATGACTAGCAACATTAAGTCAAGCCCTTAGTCTGGCATCACAATGGTATATCCTCTCAAATATACATATAAGCCCCTTCTCGGGCATGCAATTATAAATAATTACTCAAGTCCATAATATAGTACGCATAAGCCCAACACGAACAAAATGAAATAAACAACAATTTCAATAATCTCACAGACTGCCCAAACCTAACTTGGTCCATCCATAAAGTCTCATCAACTATTACAAGTATATCCATACTATAGGTATTCTCTAAACTCTCAATCATTCAATCAATAATGACATACTAACATAATTAACCCTAATAAGGTACCAAATCATAATTATCACATTAACAAGATTTAAGTTCTAAAATAGGCAATCCAATAGCAATTATTTAAGATCACTAGTTATCTATCTATATTATACTCTAAGGATAAATGCAAGTAGTAAGACTAACTAGATAAGCAACTATATAACGGCAATTTATTAGGAACTCAGGTACCCATGGAGATACTTGTCATTTTACCTAATCAGGACCCGCAAACCAAATACATAAAATATAACGAACAAGCATACAATATATAAACACTTTGAAAAAGTCAAGGTACATCTCAACTTGCCTTAAATAAAGATTCATAAGCGTAAACACCATTCAAATCCTCAATCGAAAGCTTGACTCCCTCGAATCAACACCAAATGCATTCAATCTAACTAAATATGTCCACTATAAGTCAAAATTAAGGTAATAATACTCATATTAACCCTATATAAGATGGGTTCAAAAATGAAAGGAGTAGAATCAAAATTTAATTAAGAATAATGTTCCCATATCAAGGGGAGTCTATAGTTAAAAACCCAAAATATAGAGTAGAAATCGAGCCTTAAATTAAAAAACCTAATTTACACTTTAACGAGTAAAAACCCTCCAAAAGCACATTTAAAATCCTGAATTTGAAGTTGTTTTGAAAATAAAATCATTGGGAATGATATAATAAGGATTTGGAAACTTATACATGAAATAAATCTCGAAAAAAAACCTTGAAATCACCTTAATTCGATCTTTAGAAGTCAAAAAATGGAGAAAATACAATTTGGGACCAAAAGAAGAGTGTTTAATCTGTCCAGGTCATTGGTCTTAATGAACATGGGCCCTTGGTCACGATCGCGAGGTTTTTCAACCCGAACCTTCACGAATCGAGCCTCTATCCATAAACACAAAGAGCAGCCTTGATCCAGCCCACGAACTATACTTCGCAATCGCGATACCCTCCATCGCAATTGCAATGAAGGATTTGTTTTCCTTCGTGACAGTGAAGAAAAGAATGTCACCCTTTTAAAAACGTAACAGATAAGGCCGTAAATGCAAAGAAAAGTGAGCCATACACCAAAAATAACTGAAACCAGCAATACACTAGTTCAAAAATTCTCTAATTTTAAGATTTATTTGGAACCAATATAAAATAAACTAATAATGCTACTAGTCTAATTTTGATGTTACAGACTCAATGGCATATTGTATTTTTGAAAAAAGATTATTTCTAATAATTAACCCCTGAGACCCCTGTAAACCCAAATTTAACTAGTTTTCAAACAAGGGGATCGAAAAATAAAATAAAGACTCAAAAGCTAAACTAACTATGCTACTAAGTCAAAATTACCATTTTGGAGCTGATGGAACAGTCAAAATCATCACACGAGGCTCAAATCATAAAATATTGATCGAATTCAAACTACCCCTTTTAAGGATGCTCAAAATTACAAATTTATTTAAAACACTCTTGAACGAATTGCTGTAACGCCTCAAATCTGGTACCCAAAATGCTAAACGGTGCTCATGAACCCGAAGGACCACAAAATAACCCATATCTGTAACTGAGCTCATGACCCCGAAGGACCATAAGCTAACCTAAAACTGAAATAAACTGTCTGAAATATATTGTAGTTTGAAAGCCTCTAAATTATCTGAAAACTGTGGAGTTGATGGGATATGTCCCCAACTAACTTTGAACTACTGAAGTAATAAAGTAATAAAATATTCATGCTATCCTCGGATGATAAGGACTCACTGTTAGTCTGGCTACTGAACGTCTGATCTACTAAGAGAGCTCTGGAGCTCGGGCTTCTAAACCTATGGTATAAAACACCATATGTGTCAGTACGATTGAATATACTGGTATGCAAGTAAGGTAAGCTAAATGCAAGGGTTCATATGCATGAACAATAATAACTAACTGATGACATAAACATGAATGCATGAGAAATATACACATGAATATATAAACTGGAACTGGGGTCGTGACAATACTGAATACTGATGTATTGATACCTGAGTTTACTAATACTAGGATACTGAATAACTAAGTCTATTGATGATATAAATTATGGAGTTTACAGGTAACCAATATCTGAGGTTACTGGTACTATATTACTGATGATTGATAACTGAGTGTACTGATATTGAGAAACTATCTGAGTTCTTTACTGGACTAAGTGACTGTATTTGAAAATCCTGAATCTGAATAACTATTTGAGTTTTAGACTGAACTGGATGACTGTATCTGATAGTCTCAATTCTGATAAAACTGGCTGAGTTTTGTATTGAGCTGAGCGACTGTATCTGATAGTCCTGATATCTGTAAAACTGAATTAAGTTCTATTATTGAGACTGAATTTGAGACTGAGACTGTGGGAAGTAATCATCTAACCAACATGCCCTAGATAAAGCAATATAACTGAGTTGGGGTCCAATCTGTATCCCAAATTAGAAGGGTGTCAATACCGTGCCACTGCTAAGGATAAGCTATGAGTGATCCCTCATATAGCAGGTACTAAAAGAAGAATGGTGGGACCCTCATATAACAGGTTAAGCCACCTCATCTACCCTTAAAATAGCAGGTTTGATGTCTCAACTTATGCTGGCTACGTAGTTCTGGAGCGCAAGGACAGTTTCTAAGAATCACACCCTCTAACAACAGGTGAGTTCCCATCCTTGGGCTCACTCGATGCTGAATCCTACTCCCATATAAATATACACTAAACATGATTAGCTAAACTAAACTATTACTGGTCGTATTTTATCACTGATTTGAACTGGGTACACTAAATTCCATTGACTGACAAAATACTACTGAGATCTGATAACTAACTGGGATTGCTGAGATTACGAAGATTATAAAGATTACTGAAATCATTGAGATCACTAAGATCACTGAGGTTACTGAGATTACTAAGGTTACTGACTAGGACTAGACTGATACTGAATTCACTGAATTTTCCTAAGTCATGAGACTGACTGAATTCTAAAGATCATGGGTTAAATGAGAGTATCGTGAAAAGTGACCCTGGCTCTAGGCACACAGCTAATTGTCGGGTACAAGTATCCCCAGGACTCAATAGTATGAAACTGACAAGACTTGACACTTCTTGAACACATGACCAATATCAACAATTCATCATATAATAAGTTGGGGATTTTATGAAGCACATGGTTATCATAACATTGTACATGGATAGAAATGCATATAATCATGTCATAATTTGATACTCTAACATCATGAGCATTTCAACTAACATCTACAATGCATAACAATAGCATGGGAGTCATTTGAACATAAGGGTAAAATATGAATTTGTCGTTTGGGTCACAATTAAGCTATAATGCATAATTTCTATTCTCTTAGGAATTTTATCAAACACCATACATGCACCACTTAGGGAATAGGCATAATCATCAAATTAACACACCATAACCAACTAAGTTCATAGTTTTCAACTTGCATGCTAACATAGTTTCATAAAACAAATAAAGATTCCAACTTCGGAATCGTACAACAACAACCACGTGAACATAATCAATCCATAACATGAATATCAAAATTCATAGTTTAAAACTTGATTCTTGGGCTTCATGGACAAAAGGAATCCATGAATGAACACTAGACATACCTTAGTTCTTGATTGTACGAAAATTGATGGAGAGATTCTTGAATTTGAGTATTGAATTTGAATTCTTAATTGAAAACCCTAACTTCTTCTTGAGAGAAACTTGAGAGAGACACTATATTTTTGTTGAATTGGGGCTACATCCCGTGCTTTAGACTTATATAGGAGTGGGAAATTGACCCTTTTGCCCTTACAAATACGGATATTTAAATGACTGAGAATTGGGCACCGATGCTATTAGCGATGCTGTGCATCATGGCATCGATGCAATAGTCGATGCATCATGCCATCATCGTGTCGAGTCTCGGTACTTTAACCCTGGCAACCTACAACAATATCAACCAAAGCGATTGGCGATGCGGCACACCAAAATTGCGTTGGTCCACTATTTTGGGATTTCGAACATAGTCTAAATGAGTTTCAAAAAATCTAAAACTTGTTCGGGAACACCTATTGACCTACCTGATCATAAATTAATGAAAATATAGACCATTCGAAAATGCTAAGAACGTGAAATGAGATTGCAAACTTTCAAAGGCCAAAATAAACTAAGCCTGAAAACTTAGCTTGAATTTTCTAAGTATGGGACCCCCTTAACAAGCATAAATGGACTGAATTAAGCTTAGAATTTTGCAAGGTCTTACAATTTGTAATCGTGTTAACAATCTTCACAACTCTAAAACAAGATAAAGCAATCACAGGGAAGAATGAATTAATTAAAATACAATAATTTCTAAATTTCACTATAAGGGTCATTACACCTAAGTGGTGACACTTTTTCTTGGCCCTGCTTTAGGGCACATTTGTGGCCTACCACCATACACTGCTCACAAAATTTTGGCCTCCATTCATAATCTACCTCTTGAAGAAACTAGTCGTTAGTAGGATTAATGACAATAATTTTGTTAGAAAGAAGTTTGGTCATGTTAGCCTCAATCAGTATCCGAGCTTATGAGATTCTTGTTTGTATTGATGTATATTTATCTGCAAAGATGGAGATTCCTAAAAACCTAAAAATCCTATTTATGGATCCAAAACCCCAACAGATTGTAGGTAACACGAGAAATAACACCTATAATGGAATCTCAGAGGGAAGCTCAACACTAAAATCAAAAGTAGGAGACCAAGGTTTAAATATGATAGGTTTATTACTAATAGAATATGACCCAGAATAAAGGAAATCATGCATATCAATGGATTGAAACTTAATGATGCAGTATCTGATACAAGAACTAACCTAATAACTGAAACATAAGACTAAAGCAAAAATCAGCAACTATAAGAAGAGTAGATGAAGAAGAGAACACAGGGATTGCATTAAACATAAAGATAGATAGTGAAACATACACCTACACCAATGAATAGCACCAAGGTGTGTATTAAGAACCAATACACACAACACCAATGAGGAATAACACCACACTCTTAGGTGGACACAAAGGGATCAACTCCTCAAGCACCCAACCTTTCTTGACAAAATGTCAACAAGAGTGATTCCACACTCAAAAATGACCCTAGTTTCAATGCCTTTTCCAATACCTACACTAAGATGGCTTTTACGAGCCCTACACTAAGGGAAGAAAATACAATTTGGGTTTCACTCAATCAATTCTTCAAAACTAAGGAAAATAGAAGCCTAACTGTCTATTTATACTTATTATAAACAAAGACTAAAATACCTTTAATGAAAGGTACTCCTTTGAAGTGTAAAAGAGGAGTATCAAAAGACCGTAATACCCCTAAGTTAAGGCACCCTTGGAGTGTATCCAAGGATTCCTTTGAGTATATTCAAGGTCCCTCTTCAGTATTAGCAAGTACACTCCCTTAGATGAATGCAACATACTCTCATGAGCTTCCATCTTCATAAATGGTGCCTTGTGTGTTTGGACTTGAAGAATGGCAACTCTTTCATGCTCTCAAAACCAAGGATGGTTCATTATTCAAGTCTTATGGTCCTTAGGTTAGTATCAAGGCAAACATCTTAGCAACCTTCCACACACGGGATTGCTTTATGTCTTGCTCAAAATGGGCCTTCCTTTCATATTCTTGTGCCCTAGGGGTGACCAAGTCTTGGGCCTTTAGGTGTTGGCCTCTAAAGAAGTCATCAAAAGCTAAGATGGCCGTTTGACTTGTATCATCCTCCCCTTCTTGAAAAGGATTCAACCTCGAATCTAAACCTTGCAAAACCAAAGAGAGGACAAACAAATACAAAATCCTCATGGCATGAGGGTTAGGATTAGCACAACAAATCATCTCAACATTCCAAGGTTGCACATATTTGAAATATAACCAAGGATCCTTTGAATCAAATATTAAGAGTTCAATGAAAGATGCACAAAGGTTTTGGTTATGGGATTCACCAAAAGTGATACTTTGTTTGTCATGTAGACCAAGCAACAAGTTGGGTGTACCAACATCATCAATTCTATATTTGGAACCGAGGTCAAATGGGAAGAGTGGCCATAGACACGAGTCTAGAAAATACTCTCATTTCCTATAGGATTCACCCAAACTACATAGCATACTCTTTACAATAGCATATATCATCAAAAGCAAGTTGAGAGTAGAGAAAGGTATCATGCAAGTCAATTTCTACTAAAGTGTCTTCATGTATTTACTCACCACTAGTTTTAACATCATCTCCATAAATAGTCTCAACAATAAGGTCGTACATAGTAGAAGAAGAAGTAATTTCCAAGCAATGGACACTTTCTCCTCTTATGGAAGATCCCTCAAGTATACACATACCACCACAAAAATCAAAGGGATTATTTCTTAAGTCCTTACAAGAAGCAAGCAATTCATCATCATAATTATCAAACAAAGGTGGGGTGTCATAACAAGGATCACATCCGCAATCATTTTTCAAGGAAAAAATGCCTATTGGGTTTCTTAAATATTCAAGAAAATCAAAACATTCATCACCCAATTGGTTATTCCTTTCCAGGACTACACATTTCTTACCCTTAAGAGTACTCTTACCTTTCAAGAAGGGATTTCCATCTTTAGGAGGATTATTATCACACCATAGTGGGTTAGCATATAGGCTATAGCCTCCAAAGTAAGCTATTCCATCCTTTTAACCACTAGGCTCATTAGGAGCATTTATATCATCTTCAAACAAGACATTATTCCTAAAGAGAGCATGATCTAATCCACAGGAAAATTCAGAACATGTGAGTACTTCACTCTCTAAAAGATCAATATCAAGTTTCAAAGTGGTTCCAAGCACAAGATTGTTCCGAGAATAGCTCTCGGGTTCACTCTCATTTTGTCGACCAACATTATCAAATTCTTCACTTACTTGAGTTCTATTAATTAAAACTCACATAACCTCAAGTGGTGGGCAATTTTCACACACAATTTGATCAACACAAGTTTCACAAGATAATGTACGTTCATTCAACGTAATGGCTTCAACACTAGGTAGACATAAATCAATCTTACAAGAAGATTCAATTCGGTCATTAATAGGATCAACTAGATTATCCACTCTCACAACATGTACATCATCAATAATAGGAAAAGAATCATAGCCGATGTACTTTCATTCATCACATTGGCTTCAACACTAGGTGGACTTAAATTGATCTTACAAGAAGAGTCAATCCAATCATTAATTAGATCAACTAATGTATCCATACTCACAACATATATATCATTATCAAGAGGCAAAGAAACAATAGACTCACAAATAGATAATCTACCACTCACGCTCAATGGGCTACTAGTCACACAATCATCATTCATATGCACAAAAGTGTAAGAGTTAGCTATTTTACCTTTAAGTTCTTGAGCACATTCTTCTTTGTGTTGGTTCAGATCATGGCAGCCTACTTTCTCTTTTGAGAAGATTGCATCACAAGGGATTTTGTCAAGTCTCCTCCCTTATTTCACCTCTTCAACTCTTTTCCCAATATTGGAATTTAGTGCACTAAGCATTTAGCGTATCTCTTTAATGGTTTGTATGCAATTTTCTGAATAGGAAATGAAACTATCACAATGGTCATTGATGCGATCAAACGTGGCATTAAAATTATTGGAAGCCATGGAACCTTAAAGAAAGAAACAAACCTACAAAATGAACAAACAAGTTAGTTCAAATATCCTCACCAACTCTCTCACTCTCGAATTTTTACCTCACACTTGGTCTCACAAGTGTTAAAACTTTTGCATGTACTTGACAAGTGAGTGAGGAATGATTCTACTTTGACCTGAAATGGATTTTCATTTGATATAACTCAAAGAAAATTGCTTACGGACTTGAACCAATAAGTTACAATGAATTACAAACGATAAAAGCATAAAAAAACATAGACACAAAACAAAGAACTCTAGACTAATTATCAACCCAGTAGATAGTTATTAGTTTGGTAATTAGTGGTAGAATCAACACAAAAGCAACTAGAAACAACAAATGGAAACTTAAAAATCTAATTTAGGACTCAATTTGGTTGTTTATATAAGCGATGATGTGGTAGCTTGTGATTGGATGCCACTTTTCAAAATTTTCAAATCCCAATTCACTTATTTCAGCCAAACACACTTAGGAGAAGAAGAAATTTCGGTTTTAGAGGGAAATTGAAGGTTTGAAGCCTTTTTGGAGCTTCAAATGAATTTAAAATGGATTGGTCCCCTCAAGTGTACTTTCAATTGTACTTGCTTATCCCGTTGTCCCCTCTTTCTTTTTGGAAGACGTAGAATATGCTAGGGAATATTCTTGTGCAAACAGTTAGTACACTCTCTTTCTTGTCCCTTTTTGGATCAAACAAGCTACTTGAATATTCTTCTTCAACAAGATTTGAAGATGATGGATGAACAAGATGAATATTCAAGAGTTGACCAAGGTTTGACCACTAGGCAAATGAACCCCAAATTCAAATTTTCTTTTAGATCTAGGTTCCTTTACCCAAGACAAGTTCAATTATCAACAAATCATCTACAACACACCACAAACAAGGTATTCACCATGACATCCCACCTCAAAATTTTCAAACAAGGCACAACAATGGTGGATCAAGCTCAAAAATAACCAAATCTTGTTCTAAACTTAGATCTAGACCCTTTAAGTGCTAGAGAACAAGAATCTAACACTAGAAACTATCAAAACAAGCTAAAAATTAGTAGATCTAAGTTGAGAAATTCGGATCTACAATCAAACACACAAGATTCAACACTTTTTTTGTATTTTTGGACTCTATACTCTTTTTTTGTTGAGATTTTCTTAGATCCAAGGCTTATAGTTATGGGAACAACTCTAATATATGGCTGTTGATACCAAATGATACAAAAACTAACCTAATAACTAAAATTTAAGACTAAAGAATAAAAAATTAGTAACTAGAAGAAGAGTAG
This sequence comes from Capsicum annuum, assembly GCF_002878395.1. Taxonomy (NCBI): domain Eukaryota; kingdom Viridiplantae; phylum Streptophyta; class Magnoliopsida; order Solanales; family Solanaceae; genus Capsicum; species Capsicum annuum. The sequence continues at coordinate 88,102,117 of NC_061120.1, read as the reverse complement.
ATGAAGAAAAGAACACACGGATTGCATTAAATGTAAAGATAGATAGTGAGACATACACCGACATCAATGAATAGCACCAAGGTGTGTATCAAACACCAAGACACACAATACGAATGGAGGATAACACCACACTCTTAGGTGGACACAAAGGAATCAACTCCTCAAGCACCCAACCTTTCTTACCAAAATATCAACAAAAGTGATTCCACACTCAAAAATGACCCTAGTTTCAATGTCTTTTCCAAGACCTACACTAAGATGGCTTTTACAAGCCCTACACTGAGGAAAGAAAACATAATTTGAGTTTCACTAAATCAATTCTTCAAAGCTAAGGAAAATAGAAGCCTAATTATTTATTTATACTTATTACAAACAAAGACTAAAATACCCTTAATGAAAGGTGCTCCTTTGGTGTGTAAAAGAGGAGTATCAAAAGACCATAATACCCCTAAGTTAAGACATCCTTGGAGTGTATCCAAGGCATCCTTGGAGTATATTCAAGGTCCCACTTCACGTATTAGCAAGTACACTCCCTTGGATGAATGCAACATACTATCATGAGCTTTCATTTTTATAAATGGTGCCTTGTGTGTTTGGACTTGAAGAATGGAGCCTCTGTCATTCTCTCAAAACCGAGGATGGTTCATTCTTCAAGGCTTATGGTCTTCGGGTTAGTATCAAGGCAAGCATCCAAGCAACCTTCCACACACGAGATTACTTTATGTCTTGCTCAAAACGGGCCTTCCTTGCATATTCTTGTGCCCTCGGGGTAACCAAGTCTTGGGACTTTAGGTGTTGTCCTCCAAAGAAGTCATCAAAATCTAAGACGACCATTTGACTTGTATCATTATCTCTCGTCATGAAATAATACATTAGGTTAAGATACATTATTTTAGTTAGTATAAATATATCTACATATAGCATTATAACCAGGTATTCGACCCAAGTAATACGTACTAAAGTACTCTCCCTTTTTTGACTTTTTGGATCTACATCCTCTTTGTCAAGCTGGATACTAACTTGCTATCAAAAACTTCAGGGGGACATAGGACATAGTTTTACCATCAACTGTAGATATTTTGTTCACCCTGAATGGAGGCTCATGTTGCACTTCTTCCTTAGGATGTAGTTTTCATTTAACTTTTTTGCACAATATTTCACTTGAGGTACAATCATGGGTGTAGGCAATGTTCCATTTCCCTCTTATCGCAAATCTACAGTTCCATTGATACCTAACTACTTAGGGTATTGTTCATTAATACTCAAAGTACTATTGAGTTGCGCTGATGCAAGGTTAGGTTGTTTAGCAATACCTGGTGTACTCGCGCTCAGTGGAGAATTTGTAGCTTAAATTATAGGACACATAAATTAGTGAGCTCTTCATAAACTAAGTATTTTAGGTATAGATTTTCAAAAATTGATATATATTATTTGTTTGCTCTTATGTTTTAAGAAGTTTAAATGGACATACTTGAAGGCTATGTTTTTTACCCAAAGGAATAGATATCAATTCCCACTTGATATTTTTTTTTTGGAAATCAATTCCCACTTGATTTTTTTTTTGGAAAGAGGCTCAAATTTACTCCTTTACTTTGAAAAACTCAGCTAAATATGTGCTTCGTCATACTTTGGGGCTAACTTAACCCTCCTTGTCATACTTTGGGGCAAAATTTCCTCCTCTACTTTGAAAAATTGGTAAAATATACCCTTCGTCATACTTTGGAGTCAAATTTACCCTCGATGTCATACTTTGTGGTCATTTTACCCTCGTTGTTAAGAAATTTTTCACATGTGCCCTTTCTTTCAGTGAAAAGCTCAAATCAACGTAAAATTTCTCAATTTTTAATAATAAATCACACTCTAATCTAATTCACTCGATCCAACCCACAAAAAATACGTAAATAAATATACCTCTTCCTGAGATCTGTTGGTCAAATTTTTTCAATAACAAAAATACATACCTTTCAACGAGCAATGCTTGTAGGTTTTTTTACAAATGAACAAAAAGTAAAATGGGATGGAATAACATAAAAGCATCGAACTAGAGAAAAATTCTATAAACTTTGCTCATGTTTAGTTATGTTCAAATTTCAAAGTTTGGTATGCAATCTTTATGCATCTAGATTCTAGAATCAGTGAATAAATTTTTTGGGAAAATGAAATGATGAGAAAATTATATAGATCTAAATTGCATATAAAGACATATGAGTGAAGAGATGTCACGATTGACACATAGAGAGACCTCTTAACTCAATCATCCAAAGAAATATCTAGTAGGCCTAATCTATTGTATTTGATCGTCAACTGTCATCTTTCATGAGCTCTACAATGATACAAATCCAAGAAACTGAGAGAGGGGTATATTTCTTTGTCTTTGCACCGATGCAGATCAATTTTTCATAAGTTGTGCACTGATAAATATCCATTGGCTTAATCTCGTTGAAAAAATTTGACCAACAGAACTGAAGGGGGTATATTTATTTATGTCTTTTGTAGCTCAATTCGGATCGGGCAGGTTAGATTAAGGTGTGTTTTATTTTTAAATAATGGGGCATTTAATATTGATTTGAGCTTTTCTGTAAAAAAAAAATGATACATGTGAAAAGTTTCTTAACAATGAGGATAAATTTGAACCCAAAATATGATATCGAGGGTAAATTTGATTCCAAAGTATAACTAAGGGTATATTTGGCAAATTCTACAAAGAAGAGGGGTAAATTTGGCCCCAAAGTACGACAGTAAAGGTAAATTTGGCCTCAAAGTATGACAAATAGTATATTTAGCTAATTTTTCAAAGTAGAGGAATAAATTTAATTTTTTTCCTATCTTTTTCTTTTTCTTTAGTAGTGCACCCATGTTCTAGAAATTCTAAATTTGCTTCTACTCACACTCACATTCTTTGATGATTCCTTGTTCCTATCATTCGTCTCTAGAATTACAACGTGCCTTATTTTCATAGTATTCTCTGTTGTTTAAATTTGATCCTCCACCGAGCTACCGAAAGTAGCAAGGGAGACTTTTTCCTCAACCTTGTTCTTTCTTTTGAGGATGTCTCCCCTTCGTCATAGATAACCAACTCGGTGTAGAGCTATGCAGATTTTGGGTCAACCCATTAATTTGAACTAATAATTTGATTATCAGATTAACGGATCAATTTATTTAATTTTTGGATCGCGTATCAATTTTATTAGTTCTGTTACTAGGTTGTTGGTTCGGGCGTCAATTTAATTAGTTTTTTATCGGGTAACCTGATAACTCGATAAACAAATAGGCAGCCTGTAATTTTAGAAACTCACCAATTATCCCAATACCCACTAGCCCAAAAATCAACCCAAGCCTAATATTCTTCATTTATAAAGACTTTAGGGTTTATTCAGTTACTCGTCTCTAACTCTCAGACCTCAGTCTCTCACTACTCATTACTCACAGTCTCATAATTCATAAATATTTCTCAGTGCTCAAGACTCAAGAGACGAAATATTGTTGCTCAAGACTTAAGAGACGAAATGTTGTTATTGTTGCTCAACAGGTAACAATAATATGTCCATCTCATTCTCAGATAGATAGTCTTCTACTCCATCTTTGATTTCTATCCAATCTTCGATGTGTGTCATTATTTTAAAATATTTAATAGTACATCTTTAGTTTTAATACTTAATTTTAAAGAATTCAGGTATTTTTTGCTTGATAGTTGATACTCGACCCGACCACTATAGTATTTTTTTACTTTGTAATTGAAATTTTTTTAGTTGTCTTGATTGAAGTTAATTCTGTCCATTTTGGTTAAAGGTTATTGTTGTCAATTCTATTCATTTTGGATAATTTATGATTTGGTTATGCTTGTAATTGGGAGGATTTGAGTTGTAGTTTGAAATTTGCTTATTTTCTTAATCTTAGTTATTGAACGTTATGAGAAAGCTTATGAACAGTTTTTGTCAAACTTTATTGATGGTTGATTAAGGTTTTGGAGAGATTGATTTTGCACATAGACAATATTATACTTTGAATATGAACTTCTGATTTTCTAGACTTTGATTATCTTAGATGTAGATAAATCGTGTGTATTTTTTAGCCTATAAAATTGTGAAATGGAAGATTTTAATCCTGACCACTATAGTATTTTTTTTGCTTTGTAATTAAAATTTTTTTGGTTGTCTTGACTGAAGTGAATTCTGTCTATTTTGGTTGAATATTATTATTGTTAATTCTGTCCATTTTGGATAAGTTGTGGTCAAGTTGTTGAATATTTACTGTGAAAAAAGATAGTACAATTTTTATTGTGAAATTGTAGTAAAGGCTTTGGTTGTGCTTGCAATTGGGCGGATTTGAGTTGTAGTTTGGAATTTTCTTATTTTATTAATCTTAGTTGTTGAATGTTATGAGAAAGTTTATGGACAATTTTGGTCAAACTTTATTGATAGTTGATTAAGGTTTTGGAGAGATTGTTTTTGCGCATAGAGAATATTGTACTTTGCATAAGAACTTTTGATTTTCTGGACTTTGATTACTTTAGATGTAGATAAATTGTGTGTATTTTTTGGCCTATACAATTTTGAAATGACAGATTTAATTGTATTGACATTTTTGATATTTTGAATTACTAAAGGATTAGTTTGGCATGACAAACTATTGTCTGTTTGATTAAAAAGGATTACTTTTGGATTGTTGTTGTTGTTTGTATTGACATTCACATACATAGTCAAGATGTTGTATTTTGTTACTGGCTTATTGTTTAATTAACTTTCTTTTTAAAATCAAAGTCAAAGTGACACAACTAGATGGAACAAAATACTAATGTTGATACAGTGATTGGTGAAAGTATAATTTTGATTCGAATGTAGTGAATCAAAGTCAAACTGTTGAGTCTAAAAAAAAAAAGAAAGGAGAAAAAGATCTTGTGTGTGGGATCATTGTACTACAAAAGTTTATTCTGAAGAAAATAAAATGGTTGTTTACAAATATTGTAATCAAGAGTATTTTACTGATACAAAAGATCATGGTACGACAACAATGCTTGGTCTTATAAGAAAATGCAAAAGAATGCCCCATAATATTGATACTAGGATATCAAAGATAACATTTCAACCAGTTACAGGGGTAACAAGAGTGATGTATCAATTGCTTTATCGAAATTTGATCAAGAAGAGTGTAGAAAATCTTTGTGTCATATGATAATTCTTGATGAGCTTCTTTTAAGATTTTTTGAAAAAGGATATTTTAAATAATTTATAAAAGTGGTACAACCTTTGTTTTGGATTCCGTCTCATACCACTGTTACTTGTGATTGTTTTGATCTTTTTGATGAAGAGAAAAATAAAATGAGGAGAATTTTGTAGGAAACACAATAAAGAGTGTGTATAACAACTGATACTTGGACTTCTGTGCAAATAATCAATTAGATGTGTATTACTGCTCATTGAATTTATAAAGATTGAACTTTGTATAAGAATATTATCAATTTGAATCCAATTTCAATCCATAGAGGTGAAGATATAGAAAAGGGTATTATTAAGTGTTTGCATGAGTGGGGACTGCTTCAAATTCTTACTGTTACAGTTGATAATGCTAGTTCAAATAGGGTGGGGGGTTGAGTTTTCCCAACAATTAACCAAGTGGGGTACCAATCTTATAGGTGGTAAGCTCATTTATGTTAGGTGTATGACGCATATCATAAACTTTATCGTTCAGGATGGTAATAAAGAAGCAACCGTGTCTATTGAATGAATTAGGCAAGTAGTGAAATACATTAGGCAATCTCCTGCTAGATGGAAAAACTTTAAGGAATATTGTGAAGATGAAAATCTTGCTATGAAGTCTTTATGCTTAGGTGTTCCTACAAGGTGGAATTCTGCATATTTGATGTTGAACAGCGCTATTGAATATAAGGATGTAATTTTAAATTATGTTCATCGTGATATTAGTTTGGCACATCATCTTGAGTTTGGTCATTTCTGTGTTTGTGATGGTGATGTTATAGATGAACAACTTGCAGGTATACTTTTGAGTAGTTATTAGGATTGTAATACCCCAAAAACTCCAAACCAATATTAGTGCCATGTACCAAGCTCATGCATAGTACATCACGGTTATTTTATAGTTTTATGAGTAAGTTAGATGTATATTAAGGCTTTAAATAACTCCCAGCTATCAGACGAATCAAAATATTCCTTACCAATTGAATTCTTGAGAAGGATATTATTATAGTAAACTTCAAATGAGCATATCTCTCATTATACTTGGAATTTTTGAGCTCATGACCTATCAACAAATATAATTAAATTAGCTTTCCAACCATACCAATTTCTCCTAAATCTGATATCAGAACAAAGAGTTATTCCTATTTTACTCCAGCATGTCAAGCTGGAAACAGTGTGACAACATTCGTGGTAGTTTACCACATTTTTGATGCCCTATGACGAAGGTCGTCAGCCTTAGGAAGAAACCAGCTCCTAAGTGATGACATTCGTGGTAGCTTACCACATTTGTGATGCCCTATCACGAAGGAAGTGATGCAATCGCAGTGAATTGTTGGAATCTGACAAATGCCGATTTGATCTTCACTGCAATGCACTGACCCCTCCATCACTATACTCTACACGATGCGGTCCAATCCGGGTGAGCTACTATTTTGAAAATCCAAATGTAATCCAAACCTCGTCTAAAAAATTAGGGTCGAGAAGGTCACTAAAACATCAAGGAAGTTAAGAGGACAAAAATAAAACTAAGTCTCTAACACTAAGCCAAATTTTCAAGTTCTAAGTCTTTGTACATGTACTATGATCTGGACTAAATTTAGAAAAATATAGGGTATTACACACACTCATAAAGGAGAGGGCTATAAGGCATTTAGGAATGTTTTACTTTCTTGGTATTCTGCTTCAAGATGCAAGGTCTAAGGTCTTTTCTAATCCTAGTTTATTCGCTTTTCAGATTATGTGTAACGACCTGAGACTACCCCCTAGTCGTTATATGGTGCTTATGGTCCCGAGGGACCACAAGCTAACCCATGAGTTAGTACCTACCGTGAGAACTGAATAATATAATCATGAATACAGAAGATTAACTAAAATGCCATAATATTTTAATAATGAAACGACTACTGAATTATGAGTCTGGCAAAATACTGAAATATGAATAATCTGAATAGTTAAATATAGTCTCTAAAAAGCCTCTAAACTGAATATGGTGAGTTGATGGGATAGGCCCCAACTAACTCTACTAACTATTGAAATAAATACACGAAGTAATATAATTTATCCTCAAATAATGAGGACTCACCACTGCTACTGTACTGCTAATGATTTGAGGGACTAAGTGAGATTCGGGAACTAAGCATCAACACCTATGATATAATACATCATATAACAAAAGAAAGTTATGGAATCAGTACTTTGAATGTTCTAGTATGGTAAATGAGATAGGCTGGTATACATGGTTTCATGAACATAACTAATACTTAACTAGATATGCATGTAAAGCATGGAATCTGTAGATATTAAAAATGCATGAAAATCTATAAATACTGAGGATGCATGACAAAGCATATAACATGAACTAACTAAAATATGTAAACTAAAATACTGAACTAACTGAAATCTATATGCTTGGGTCAAGCAACACTAAGACTGTATAACTGAACTGAGACTGTAACTGACACTATATCTGAGACTGTGGGAGGTATTATCTAACCAACATTCCCCAATTTAAGCTAATCGGGGTCCAACCTATAACCCTAGTTGGAAGGGTGTTAATACCTTGCCACGGGTGCTAACAATGGCTGTGTGGATCCACTAAACTAATATAATGTCCAAAGGGCTAAGGGAGTCAAGCCTGAACTGATGGGTGACCCCTGGAAGATAGTCAAGCCTAATCTGATGGGTGACTACTCATATCCTATACTTGCTACATAGTTCTAGAGTGTAGGGACTTCTACTAACAACTTTTCCTATCTGACAGGGAAGCCACCATCCCTGCACTCTCTCGATGCTAAATCCTACTCTAAACTAAAAGACACTAAAATACTAGTCTGTTCTGAGTTTAATGACTGATATCTGATTATTCTGAGAATGCTCAAAATATAATCTGAAACTATTCTATAATGTACTGAGACTAAACTAAATAAATAACTATGGTTTTTGGGTATTCAATACCCTCAGACTCGAAACAACAATACTGAAAAGACACTAAATCTTGAAGACTAAAACATAGAGGCTCTTATTAAATAAATCACTCTTGTCGGCATTTTATCAAACACTTGTAGTTCATGGTCCAAAACAATCATAGGAATGTCATGGAATTTGTAGGAATAGTAGGAATTCATCATAATAGCATTAAAACATGGTTTAATTCAATAAATAATAGTATTAAAACATGGAACATTGAATAAACACAATAATTTCATGGTAACATGGTATATAATCAATAGTACATGGAGATTCATGGATGAAATCATAATTTAAAACATAATAACTTGAAATGATGATGGTTTCATAATTAAAATGGATACTTAGACTCCATGGATGAAAGGAATCCATAGATGAACATCTAACATACCTGGGATGATGAATTTGGACGGATTGATGGAGAGTTCTTGGGATTTGACCTTCATTCTTGAAGGTTAGGGTTTTGATACTTGAGAGAATGCTCTTGATTTTGGGGAAAAATTGATTTGAATAATGCCTAATTAGCTTATTAGGGACTTAATTTCGTGTTTGGGGCTTACTGGGACAAGGGAAAAGTACTTAAAAGCCCTTAGAATTAAAACTCAGAACTGACTGAAAATCCCAATTTTTTGGCTTGGAATGATGCAGTGCTATCACGCCATGTTATTGGAATCGGACAACTAGAAAAATGGTCTATGGTACGATGCAGGGAAATCATAACCCTTCACTGATTGGGACCTGGAAGTTCACCGTGATGTGGTGGTATCGTGCTTTAACACTGGAAATGGACAATTGTCAAGTTGACCTATGGCACGACGCGCCAGTATTGTGAACCCTCACTAAAATTTGCCAAATGGGAGATTTTCCTACTCCGTGATGCGCTAAAGGTTAAAAGGACGGTGTTTATTGATAGAAACTTAAAATCGCCATAACTTCTTACCCGGTTATCTGATTTGGGAGAATTTTATATCATTGGAAAGCTAATTGAATTTCCTACATAATGGCAGGCTCTAAACTGAAAATAATGAATGTTTCAAAAAATTTCATATACAAATACTCATGTATTGGGACTTAGATTATGCTAGGGAAATACAGGGCATTATAATATCTCCCCCTTAGAATCATGCATCCTCGAATAAAACTAGTTAAGCTAAGGATAACTGTTGTACTAAGCTTACACACTGAACATGCATATCTTATACATGGAATGCATGACTGAACTGATTTGTATATGCACAATTGACATGAACATGATGCACAATTAAATATGAGTAGGATAGAGAGAAATCTTAAGAAGATTGGTACCTTACACTGAATCTGGATTCGCAGAGAAAAGATGAAGGTACTTGGTTTGCATATCTGTTTCTGCTTCCCAAGTGGCACCCTCAACGGACTGATTCCGCCAAAGAACTTTAACTAGTGGAACTTATTTGTTCCTTAGTCTACAAAATTGATGATTAATAATTTTGACTGGAACTTTCTCAAAGAAAAGACTGTTCTAAACATCTACACTTTCTAAGGGAAGAGCTACAGTTGGATCACCAATACACTTTTTTAACCATGAGACATGAAACACTAGGTGTACTGAGGCTAAATATGAAGGCAACTCATGCTCGTAAGCTATCTTTCTAAAATGACTGAGAAGTTTGAAGGGACTAACATATGAGGGACTGAGTTTCCCTTTCTTGTTGAATCTCTTTACTCCTTTTATGGGAGAGATATTTAGGTACACAAGATCACCGACCTCAAACTCAAGATCCTTTCTCCTCACATCAGTATACACTTTTTGTTGGCTCTGGGCAGCCCTAAGGCTTTCTCTGATCAACTAAACCTTCTCTAAGGCATCAAATACCAAGTCAGGCCCTACTACTACGGCCTCACCTACTTCAAACCAACCAATTGGAGATCTACATATCCTACCATGAAGAGCCTCAAATGGAGCCATACGGATACTGGAATGATAGCTAAAATTAAAGAGAATTCTATCAAAGGCAAATGGTCATCCCAACTACCCTTGAAATCAACAAGGCATGCTCTTAGTATATCTTTTAGAGTCTGAATGGTCCATTCTGCTTGACCGTTTGTCTAAGGGTGGAAGGTGGTACTGAGATAGACTTGGGTACCAAGAACCTTTTGGAATGCTTTACAGAAATGAGAGGTAAACTGGGTACCTCTATCTAAGATGATAGATAAGGGAACACCATGCAACCTAACCAAGTCTATAAGATAGAATTTGGCATAGTCCTCGCTGAATAAGAGGTATAAACTGGCAAGAAATGAGTTGATTTGGTCATTATGTCTATAATAACCTAAATAGAATCATGTTAATGATGGGTACGCGACAAACCTGTCACAAAATCCATGTTCACTTCCTCCCACTTCCAAGTAGGAATACTGAACTCCTGCAGGGATCCACTAGGTTTTTGATGCTCAATCTTAACTTGATGGCATATAGAGAACTTAACTACAAACTCTATAATATCTCTCTTTATCCCACTCCATCAATAGATCTCCCATAAATCGCGATACATCTTAGTGGCCCATGGATGAATCGAGTAATGCACACCATGCATTTTTTTAAGAATTCGTTGCCTCAAATCATCTACACCAGACGCACACAATCTACCCTGACAACGCAAAGAACCATATCCCCCTTGGGAGAAAACCTTCACTTTTTTATCTCTGATTGATTCTTTTAACTTAACTAGACTGGGATCTCTAACCTGCTTTTCCTTCACCTCGGAAACTAGAGATGATTTAGTGCTACTCTACACCCACACACTACCCTCTGATGAGTCAACTAAGTGGATACCTAGTCGAGCAAGCTGATGAACTTCCTGAGCTAACTTCTTCTTACCATCCTCAACATGACCAACATTGCCCATAGACAATCTACTGAGAGTATCAGCCACTACATTAGCCTTGCATGAACAATATAGAACACTTATATCATAATTTTTTAATAATTCTAACCACCTTTCTTGACACAAATTCAAATCTTTCTGAGAGAACACATACTGAAGGCTTTTGTGATCTGTGAACACATCTACATGCACCCCATACAAGTAATGCTTCCAAATCTTCAAGGTAAACATTAAAACTACTAACTCAAGATTATGAGTAGGGTAATTCTTCTCATGGGATTTGAGCTATCTAGATTTATCGGCTACGACCTTATCTCTTTACATAAGGACAAAACCCAAACCTAATCTGGATGCATCACAGTAGAGTCAAGATTGGGACTAAGGTAAGTTGTGTCTTCAACTCCTGAAAACTCTTCTTGCATGAATTTGACCACTGAAACTTAACTTTCTTCTGAGTCAATCTGGATATAGGGGAAGAAATAAAAGAAAACCCTTCAACAAATCGACGGTAATAGCTAGTTAAACCCAAGAAACTCCTGATATATAATGGAGAGATGGGTCTCGGCCAGTTTCTCACTACCTCGATCTTTTGAGAATCAACTCTAATGCCATCACCAAAAATATTATGGCCAGGCAAAGCCACTGATCTTAGCCAGAATTCACACTTACTAAATTTAGTAAACAACTAATAAGCTCTAGGAGTCTGAAGTACTACTCTGAGGTGTTCTGCATACTCATTTTTGCTATGGGAGTAAACAAGGATGTCATTAATGAAGACTATGATGAACATTCCAAGTACTGCTTGAACACCTGGTTCATCAAGTCCATGAAGGCTGCTGTGGAATTTATAAGACCAAAGTACATGACTAGAAATTTGAAATGACCATACTGAGTTTGTAAAGCTGTATTTGGAATGTCATATTCCCTGACCCTAAGCTGATGATAGCCTGATCTAAGGTCTATCTTAGGAATATAGCTAGCACCCTGAAGTTGGTCAAACAAGTCATCAATTCTAGGAAGTGGGTATTTATTCTTGACTATCACCTTGTTTAACTAACAATAGTCAATGTACATTCTAAGAGAACCATCTTTCTTACGCACGAATAGAATAGTTGTGCCCATGAGGAGATGCTGGGTTTGATGAATCCTTTATCTAAGAGATCCTTCAACTGTTCTTTCAGTTCTTTAAGTTCAGCTGGATTTATTCTATATGATGAAATAGATATAGGCTGAGTATCTGAGTGAAGGTCTATTCTGAAGACGATTTCTCTTTCAGGAGGAACTCATAGATCTTTAGGAAATACATCTGAGAATTCATTTACTACTGGAACTGACTCAAGAGTTGGAATTTTTGAGTTAGAGTCTTTGACCCACACAAGATGGTAAATACACCTCTTTGATATCATCTTTCTCACTTTAAGGTACGAAATCAACTGACCCCTAAGAGCTGCAGTACTACCCTTCCATTCAAGGACTAGCTCATTTAGGAACTGAAAATGAACTATTTTGTTTCTACAATAAACTGAGGCATAGCATGAGTGAAGCCAATCCATGTTGAGAATGATGTCAATATCTGTTATCTCTAACTCCACGAGATCAACTGAGGTAACTTTTTAAGATATTATGATCAGACAGTCCCTGTATACCTTCCTGGCTATAATGGAAACACTGAATGGGGTAGACACTAAAAAAAGCTCTGTTAGAGTTTCAGGATTGACTCCAAAATTGACGGATATATATAGAGTTACAAAATAAAGAGAAGCTCTAGGGTCTAGTAAAGCATAAACATGTAAGTGAAAGACCTACAACTTACCAGTAACTACGTCAGGAGAATCGTCCTGATCTTGGCGGGACTGAAGAGAATATAATTTATTCAGACACTGACCACTAGTAGCACTGGAGGCAGCACCCTGCTGAGTTGGGTGGCCGAATGGAACTGACGACTGATGGGACTAGCCCTGTTGGCGCACATACCTACCTTTCTGAGCAACTACCCGACACTTTTGAATCTGGTGGCCTAGCTTGCCACATCTAAAGAACATATTAGTACCCGCTCTATACTTACCTTGATGACATCTGGCACATTTCTAACATAGAGGATTTGTACGAGCACTACTAACACTGATCTGTGACTTAGATCCTGGTACCCTATCCCTATTGTCATTTTTAAATTTGGGTACTGGGGCACTGACTGAAGATAATGTTAGGGCTAAAGACCTCTGATGAAAGTGAGGACGGTTACCACCTTTTGACTTTTGCTGATTAAAATTAAAACTACCCGTCCTAGCTTTTTTTTTCCCTCTCCCTCTCCTTAACCTTTTGCTCCTTTATCTATTAAGCATGGACCATCAACCTAGATAATTCCATCTCACTAATCAGCATTTTGGTCCTATACTCCTTAACCATACTATCAGACATGCCAAACATAAACTTACTCATCTTGGACCTACTATCAGCTACCACGTGAGGAGCATATCTAGATAATTGAGTGAACTTGAGAGAATACTCCCCCACACTCATGCTGCCTTGCCTCAAATTAATGAACTCTAACACTTTGGCCTCGCTCAACTCTAATGGAAAGAATTTGTCCAAGAAAGTCGTGGCAAACTCTTCCTATTCTATAGGCCCTGCATCAACACCTCCATCAACTTTTCACTACTTAAACCAAGTATGGGCTACATCCTACAATTGATATCCAGCCAACTCAAAACTTTGACTAGATATCACCACCATGGCATCTGTTACCTTCTGAACTATATCTAAGAATTCCTGTGGATCCTCTTTAGACTTGGATCCCATGAAAGAAGCAGGATTCATTTGGGTGAAATCCCAAATTTTGGTTGCAGCAGTATTGGCCACTGGTTTAGCTGGAACAGCAGCAGGTCGTTCATTCTGCGCTACTATGGAGTTTGCTAGAGTAGTAAATGTAGCCCTGAATTCTGTATGAGAGATATAGTCATCCAGAGGATCTGCCTGGATAGGCTGAGGGGCTGCCTGAGTTCTTGTTCTTCATTCGTTATTATTGGGAGGCATGTTCTGTAAATGGAAGGATGAAATGAATTGGACAGAGAGTTTAACTTGAGCTCATGCTTAATTGCACAATATGAATACTAAAAGAAGGGAAACTTTTCCTAAATGCTTTGTAGCCTCTCATCCATAAGTGTGGCACACTACACACCCATGCACAATTCTTTACTCAACGCGGATTTCAAACTTCCTAAAACACTTTAAAACCTTGCTCTGATACTAAGTTTGTAACAACCTGAGACTATCCCCTAGTCATTATACAGTGCTTACAATCCCGAGAGACCACAAGCTAACCCTTAATTTTGTACCTGTTATGATCAATGAATACTGAAATCATAAATATGGAAGAAAAACAAATGCCATGAGGTTTTAATAATGAAATGACTACTGAATTATGAATCTAGCAAAATACTGAAATTTGAATAACTAACTATAATGTCTGAAAAGCCTCTAAACTAAATACTGTAAGTTGATGGGATAAGCCCCAACTAACTCTACTAACTACTAAGATAAAGACATGAAGTAATTTAATTTATCCTCGAAAGATGAGGACTCACCACTGCTACGTACTACTGATGATCTAAGGGACTAAGTAAGATTGGGAATTGAGTGTCAGCACCTATGATATGATACATCATAGAGAAAAAGAAATATATGCGATTAGTACTTTGAATGTACTGGTATGATAAATGAGATAGGCTGGTATGCATAGTTTCATGAACAAAACTAATACTTAACTGGATATGCATGTAAAGCATGGAGTCTGTAGATACAAAAAATGCATGAAAATACATAAATACTGAGGATCCATGACCAATCATGTAACATAAAATGAGTAAAATCTATATACTGAAATACTGAACTAACTGAAATCTGTATGCTTTGGTCAAACAACACGAAGACTGTATAACTGAACTGAGACTATAACTGAGACTATATCTGAGACTGCGGGAGGTATCATCTAACCGACATTCCCCAATTTAAGCTAATCAGGCTCCAACCTGTAACCCCAGTTGGAAGGGTGTTGATACCTTTCCACGGGTACTAACAATGGTTGTGTGGATCCACTAAACTGATATAATGTCCAAGGACTAAGGATGTCAAGCCTGACCTGACGGGTGATCCCTGCGAGATAGTCAAGACTAATCTGATGGGTGAATATTCATATCCTACACTTGCTATGTAGTTTTAGAGTATACGGATTACTACTAACAACTATGCATATCTGATGGGGAAGCCACCATCCCTGCACTCGCTCGGTGCTAAATTCTACTCCCAATTGAAAGACACTGAGACAGTAGTCTATTTTGAATTTAATGACTGATATCTGATTATTCTGAGAATGCTAATAATATAATTTGAAGACTATTTTGTATTATACATAGACTAGATTAAATAAACAACTATGGTTTTCGGGTATTCAATACCCCCAGGACTCAAAACAACAATACTAAAAAGACACAAAGGGGGCATTTGTTTTTTTTTTAGATTAAGACGTCTAAATCTGAATGAATATCTGAATGATTAAGATATTGTTTCTAGATCTGAATACTGAATGATTAAGACTATTTGTTTTTTAACATCCGAATGTATGTAATATATTTATTCGTAACAAATATGTAATTCAAAATTTAAAATTAATAAAATATTATATTATATGAAAAAAATATTAGATAAAACTTTAACATCAAAATTTTTGTTTGAGTAACAATAAAAATATTTAAAGATAATTAAAATATTTAAAGAGAGTTTTGAGAGAATAAATTACGTTTTAAAAAAGAGTCTGAATATTATTTAAGTGATAATTAAAATATTTAAAGATAATTAAAATATTTAAAGAAGTTTTGAGGGAATAAATTATGTTTTAAAAAGTGTCTGAACATCATTCAGACTCTTTTTCATATTTGATTGATTCAGAGGCTTTCAGATACATTAAGAGGCAGTTTATTAAAAAATAAATGCACTTAATGGACTAAATTCTGAACCATTCAGATTAAAATCTCAATTAAGTACAAACAAATGAGGCCTAAATCTTGAAGACCAAGACATGAAGTCTCTTATTAAATGAATCACTCTTGTAGGTATTTTATTAAACACTGGTAGTTTATGGTTTAAAACAATCATAGGAATGTCTTGAAATTTGAATGAATATCATGAATTCATCATAATATCATTAAATAATGGTTTAATTCAATAAATAATAGTATTCAAACATGGAAGATTGAATAATAACAATAATTTCATGGTAACATGGTATAAAATCAATAGTACATAGAGATTCATGGATTAAATCATAATTTAAAACATAATAACTTGAAAGGTTGATGGTTTCAAAATTAAAATGGATACTTGGACTCCATGGATAAAAGGAATCATGGATGAACATCTAA
The DNA here is from genome assembly GCF_002878395.1 of Capsicum annuum. Lineage (NCBI taxonomy): Eukaryota > Viridiplantae > Streptophyta > Magnoliopsida > Solanales > Solanaceae > Capsicum > Capsicum annuum. The sequence continues at coordinate 88,085,674 of NC_061120.1, read as the reverse complement.
CATACCAAGGATGATGAATTTGGAAGGACTCATGGAGAGTTCTTGAGATTCGATCTTGATTCTTGAAGGTTAGGGTTTTTCTACTTGCGAGAATGTTCTTGATTTTATGGAAAAAATGATTTGAATAATTCCCAATTAGTTTATTAGGGACTTAATTTCGTGTTTGGGGCTGATTGGGACAAGGAAAAAGTACTTAAAAGCCCTTGGAATTAAAACTCAGAAATGATTGAAAATCCCAATTTTTTGGGCTGGCGCGATGCGGCGCTATCATGCTGTGTCATTGGAATTGGACAACTGGGAAACTGGTCTGTGGCGCGATGCAGGGAAATCGCAGCCCTTCACTGATTGGGACCTAGAATTTCTCCGCGACGCGGTGGTTTCGCTCTTCGATACTCAAAATGGACAATTGTCAAGTTGACATATGGAACGATGCACTAGGATCACAGAGCCTCATTGAAATTTTCCAAATGGGAGATTAGCCAGCTCCGCGATGCCCTAAAGTTTAAAATAATGGTTTTTAACAACTGAAACTTAAAATCACCATAACTTCTTACCCGGTTATCGAATTTGGGTAAATTTTATATTGTTGGAAAGCTAATTGAATTTCCTATGGAATTGTAGGCTCTAAAATGAAAAATAATAAGTTTTTCAAAAATTTAATATATGAATACTCATGTATTGGGACTTAGATTATGCTAGGGAAATATGGGACATTACATTATGCCTTGATAATTTAGAAATAAGGAAACTCTTTTATCCTATCTGAGGATAATATGGAAGGAAAATAGGGGATCTATACTCAGTATAGGGTCTAGTCCTTGATATTTTTGAAGTTTCACTGATTGCTACTAGTCCTCCTCAGAGATGGTGACTATTGTAGAATTTCATCAATTGATTCTTACTATTTCTTAGTTAGTTATTGCTCAGGATGGGAAGGATGCTTCTGGTGTTTTATCTCCTGAGGCTATAAGGGTTGGCCTATTTATGAAATGAATCCTCCTACTTTTATTTGTGTAAAGGTGGAGAAGGATCCACAGGGTTTCTTGGATAAAATGGAGAAAATTCTTAGGGTGGTACATGCCACGAATATGGATGGGGTGACTTTTACAACTATCAGCTTAAGAATGTGGGGTATCAATGGTACAAGGAACAAGATGAGATAAAGGGCGATATTGAGGAGTTGTCCTTATGGGAGACTTTCTCAAATACTTATTTGGATTAATTCTTTTCTTAGGAGCTAAAGAAAGTGAATACGAAGGAATTCATCAATTTGAGACAAGGGAAAGTATTAGTTAAGGAATATGCCTTGAAATTTCATCAGCTATTAAGGTATGCTCCAGAATTAGTGTCCAATATAAGGATAAGGATAAGAAAGTTTACTTCTAGACTATCTCGAGATTTATCCTTGAAATAAAGACTAAATTGCTAATCAAGAATATGGATATGTCTAGGTTAGTGATTCATATGCAACAGGTGGAGAAAGAAAAAATAAAACAGGCTGAGTTTAGGGAAAGGCAGGGTAAGAAGTTCAGGTCATCTAAACAAGGTAGTGGTCAACAATAGTGTGATTGGGATAGTGGTAAGTGGCCAAAGAAAAAGTGAGGGAGCTTTAGTTCTTTCTCTATAGCTAGTGCTCCTTACCCAAAGCCTTTGGGTGACAAACGTCAGTAGGGTGGTGATAATTACTGGGCATAGGGTGCCCAATCTCAAGCAAGCAAAGCATAATCTGCTTCTTTATGCCCTCTTTATTAATTCTGTGATAGGTTGCATAGGGGTTTCTGTGATAAAAGAAGGGAAATATATTCTAAATATGGTCATCCAGGCCATATCTCAGGAATTTTATGGTTGGTAAGGGTGCATCGAGAGCAAGTAAGGCTCCAGTTGGTTTATTTTCTACTCATGCACCAAAGGGTGTTGCTTCTAGTACCGGCATAATTCAGAATAGGTAATATGCTCTTGCTAATCGACAAAAATTTGGGGCATCTCCTGATGTCATGACTGGTATGTTATATCTCTTTTTTCGTGACGTGTATTGTTTACTTGATCTAGATTCCACTCTTTCTTATATGACCCTATATGTGGCTGTACATTTTGGTTTTAATATTGAGGTTATTTTGGATCCTTTTTCTATTTCTACCGTGGTAGGTGACTCTATTGTTACTAAAAGGATCTATAGGGTATGTCTGGTATCTATTGGTAGTAGGCAGACTTTGGTGGATTTATTTGAACTTGATATGGTAGATTTTAATGTTATTGTAGGGATGGATTAGTTACACTCTTGTTATGCATCCTTAGATTGTCGGACTCATAAGGTTGTCTTTAGGTTCCCTGATAAACCCATTATTGAGTGGGAAGGTGGTTCCCTATCTTCTAGGGGAAGGTTTATTTCTTATCTTAGGGATAGGAGATTAATCTCCAAAAGGTCTCTCTATCAATTGGTCTGGGTTGAAGATTCCAACTTAGAAGGTCCTTCTTTTCATTTAGTTCTGGTGGTAAATGATTTCCTGAGGCCTTTTATCATCCTGGTGTTTCTCCGAATAGAGAGATTGAGTTTGATATTGATCTGGTTCCAAACACTAATAAAATATATATTTATCCTTATAGAATGACTCTGACTGAGTTGAGGGAACTCAAAGGAGTAACTTAAGGATCTTCTAGATAAGGGGTTTATTTATCCTAGTGTGCCACCATGGGGTGCACCTATATTATTCGTGCACAAAAAGGATGCTCCCCTTCAAATGTGCATTGATTATAAGCAGCTAAATAAGTTGACGATTAAGAAAAAATATCCTCTTCCAAGGATAGATGACTTGTTTGATCAGTTTTAGGTGCCAAATTAATTTCTAAGATAGATCTTCTATCTAGGTATCATCAGCTTAAGATTAGAGAGGTGGATATCCCTAAGACGGCTTTTCAAACTTGGTGTGGGAAATTTGAGTTCTTGATGATGTTATTTGGTTTGATTAATGCCCTGACGCCATTTATGGATTTGATGAACAAGGTTTTTAGGTAGTTTTTAGATCTTTTTGTTATTGAGTTTATTGATGACATCCTGGTGTATCCTAAGAGTGAGGTGGATCATGCTAATTACCTCTGTATGCTGTTGTGGACTTTGAAGAAATAACAGTTGTATATCAAGTTCTCCAAATGTTAGTTTTGGTTGCACGCTGTAACTTTTCTTTGTCATATTATTTCTAGTGAGGGAATTATGGTGGATCCACAGAAGATGGCTATGGTTAAAATGTGGCATAGATCCACAACTTCAATCGACATTTGGAGCTTCTTGGGTTTGGCGGGGTATTATAGGAGGTTTGTGGAGGGGTTTTCTTCTATAGCTACCCTATTGGCTATGTTGACTCAGAAGAAGGCAAAGTTTTCTTGGTTAGAAGCTTGTGAAGGTAGTTTTGAGAAGCTTAAGGATAAGCTAACTTTGGCTCTAATTTTAACATTTCTTAAAGGTAATGAGGGATTTTTGGATTATTGTGATGCGTCCTGGGTAGGACTTGGTTATGTTTTGATGCAACATAGAAAGGTGATTTCCTATGCTTCCAGGCAGTTGAAGATGCATGAGAGGAATTATCCTACTCATGATTTAGAGCTTTTAGTAGTGGGTTTCCTTTGAAAATTTGGCATCATTCTTTATATGGAGTGCATGTGGACATATTTTCTGATCATAAGAGTCTACAGTATGTGTTCACTCAGAAAGAGCTAAATCTCAAGCAGAGGATATGGTTGGAGTTTCTCAAGGATTATGATATGAGCCTTCACTATCATTTAGGAAGAGCTAACATGGTTATTGATGCTCTTAGAAGGTTATCCATGGGGAGTTTGTCTTATATGGACAAAGATAAGAGGAAATTGATGAAGGACATTCACCGGTTGGCTAATTTTGGAGTCCATCTTTGAGACTCCGAGGATGGTGGTATGTTGGTACAGGAAGTGGTTTAGTCGTCTCTTGGTGCAAAAATTAAGAAAAAATGCTAGATCCTATCTTGATGAAAATCAAGGGTGATACAGGTGGCAAAAGTTAATGGTATTTGAGTTTAGTGGTAATGGTACCTTGGGGTACCAAGGGAGGTTATGTGTTCCTAACATGGAAGGTTTTTGTGAAAGTGTATTGGCTGAGGCACATAAGTCGCGCTATGTTGTTCATCCTGGTTTGACTAATATATATCATGACACCTTTTTTACCTCAAGAAGGTGTATTAGTGGAATGGTATGAAGAGGTATGGGCTAACTTTGTAACCAAATGCTTGGTGTGCCTACAAGTAAAAATTGAGCACATGAGGCCTGGTGGATTGTATTAAGGAATTGAGTTGCCGAAATGGAATGAAAACTAATCAATATTGGTTTTGTTACTGGTATTGCTCAATCTTCGAATCAGTTTGATTGAATTTGGGTCATCGTGGACAGGATAACAAAGTCTGCTCACTTCTTTCTAGTGAGGACTAACTTTTCGGCAGAGAATTATATGAGGTTCTATCTTCATGAGATTGTTAAATTGTATGGGGTACCTATTTTAATTTTCTCTGATTGTGGTACACAGTTTTCATTTTACGTGTGGCTGTCTTTTCAAAATGGTTTGGGGACTATAGTGAGTTTGAGTATTGCTTTACATCTACAGACGGATGGGCATGAAAAAAGGACTATTCAAACATTGAAAGATATGCTTCGAGCATATGTGATTGACTATGGTGGTAATTGGGTTAAGCATCTACCTCTTGTAGATTTTTCTTATAATAATAACTACCATTCTATTATTGGAATAATCCCTTTTGAGGTATTGTATGGTAAGAGGTGTAGGTATCCTATTGGGTTGTTTGAGGTTGGTAAGGCAGATATGTTTGATTCGGATTTGTTTTATCAGGCTATGGAAAAGGTGAAGGTGTTAGGGATAGGATTAAGGCTTCCCAAAGTAACCATAAGTCCTATACAGATATAAGACGTAGAGACTTGGAGTTTGAGGTTGGGGATAAGGTATTCCTAAGGGTGATTTTGGGTGTATTTATGCATTCTAATGTTGCTATTCTAGCCTTTTTACCCTTGTTTTGAGGATGATTCATATGCTATATGGGTTGATAATGATATAAATGTGTATTTAAGTATCCAAGTATGTGCTTACAACGGTTAAACAGGTTTTCACACAAGTTTGTAATCAATTTGAGCATTTAAAGGTCAACCGAGAAAACTAGTGTTACTAACTTGAGTTATGTGCTAGTCTAAACTATCGCATTGGATTCTTTTCTACTAATGAGTTTGTAGGGTGAGTATTGTGTATTTATATAGAAAAAAACTTATATGTAAGGTTCAAAGTTCAATTGGATTAAGTCAAGAGTTGAAATAATGAGTTGAAGATCAATGTGAATTTGCCTAGTTTTCGCTCGCTTTCACCTTTTGATTCTCAGAGTGTCGCCTTACTAACCCTTATCTTGTATCCCAGGTTAACTATTACCTTTTTTGGTTTCAAGTTAATTTGATAAAGGTTGATAGCTTCAAATTACTGTTGTGATCTTATTTTCCTAATCTATACCTCTCTTTTGGAGTAAGTATTGGATACAGATAGGTTCTAAACATCTGCAGTCATTAAGAGAGCAATCACACCTAAGAAGATCACAACACATGCATAAATATTAATCAAGAACGACTTTGTGCTTCCTCTACTTTGTTATTCTATCAAGGTTCCCACAACCTTAGTTATGTGGTTTAGTCGTTCATGTTTGCAAGAATATCCATTGAATTTAGTAAAGAAAGCATATGAATAATCTTACAGTAATTGAATAATAAAAATCAAAATTTCAAATTAATATCTAACCGTAAAAATGAAGAACAATGAATTCCAAGAATAAAAGTCGAATCTCAGAATCAATATAGTAATATGAATGTAAAGAGTGTGTAAACTAATATAAGAACATCAAAGGGGTATCTATAGTTATAAAACAAAACCTAAAAATCATAACTAAAACAAAAAAGGAAAACTACATCGGCAACTGCCTACGGACCTACTTAATGGCTGTAGGTACTACCTACGGACCCTAGGTGGGTCGTATGCATCAAAAGGTATCTCTAGGTTGTAGCTCTTCCACTTATGTGGCGAGTTACGGGAGACTTAAGTGGTACTTACTCCCCGTAAGTAGCTTTTATAACTCTAAGACAAAACTTGGCATCTTTAGAACTTTCTCTAACACTTATGATAGCACCTATAGAGGACGTAAGTCACACTTATGGCCTGTAAGTAGGTGCCCCTATATCACTTCACACTTTTTTCCTTTTTTGTTCCAAAACCCAGTTTTCTGCAACACAAACACAAAAATACATCAAATCTAACTGTAACACCCTGATTTTCTGAACCGGAATGCTACACAGTGCCTATGACCCTGAAGGACTACAATCTAACCCATGACTGATATTTGTTCCTATATACTGCATAATATACATAAAGAATGCAGAAAACATGAACAATAGGTCATAAGGTTCAACTAAAGAAAGAATCTGTAAAAATATAACATCCATGTGGGGTAACGAATACCCAAAATAACTAAATCTGAATCAAAACTAAATACAAATCTAAACTAAATTTGAAAGCCTCTAAGTACTGTCTGAATAAGGAGATAAAGGAACATGTCTCCAACTAACTCTGTAAAACTGAAAGATAACTAAGATAATAAATGAATCAAATCATATCGTCCTCGAATGAAGAGGACTTACTACAACTCTGTATACTAGAATGCTACTGCTACTGCAGATCTGGAGCTCGTGTCTCTGGACCTATGGTGTAACATAAAAAAAAAGAACCATAGCACAAATGCATTAGTACGTGGGGATGTACTGAGTATACGGGTGAGATAGGCTGAATGCAAAAAGGTTTACATGCACGAGCAATGCTAACTGACTGATTGATATGAACTTGAGAGTGCAATCATACATGTATAGTAACTGAGATCATGAATGCGTGATAGCTAAATATGTACGCTAATATATGGTTTACTGATAACTAATCATGACTGATAATGTAGTTTTGATAACATGGGTGACTGTATCTAACAGTCCTAAATCTGATGGAACTATCTGGGTTCTGTATTGTAATTAAATTGACTATATCTGACAATCCTGATATACTAAAATCTGAAGAACTATCTGAGTTCTTTTACTAAGACTGATGCTAAACTGTGGGAGGTAATTGTTTAACCGATATGCCCCATATGTGCCATTATGGCTAAGTCAGGGTCCAATCTCTGCCCTTACTGGAAAGGTGTCAATACCGCACCACTAGTAAGGACAACATGTGAGAAACCCTCATATAATAGGTAACTCTAGTGAGAACGGTGGGAAACCTCATATAACAGGTCAATCCACCTTTTCTACTCTCATATAATAGGCTGCAATGTCTTAACCTATGCTGGCTATATAGTTCTCGAATACAAGGATGACTGCTAAGAATGAAACCCTCATATAACAGGTGCGTTCCCATCCTTGGGTTCGCTTGGCGCTAACTTCTACTCTCATCTGAAGAGACTGAGCATGAGTAATTGACTATACATGGACTGAAATTACTGAATTCCGTTAACTAATGGAATACTTCTGATATCTGATAACTGACTGAGATCATGAGGTTTTCCTGAGTCACATGACTGACTGATTTCTATTAATTCATGGCTTGATTTTGGAGATCATAAAATCTGACAAGGCTCTAGGCACAAAACTATATTTTTTTGGTACAAGTACCCCCAGGACTCGATGGAAGGAAAATGACGCACATGACTGACTTGAGTACGTGACAAACATCAACAATCCATAATATCATAACTTAGGGAATTCCATAAAGTGCATGGATATCATACATTTTGTACATAAGTAGGATTTGCAAGTAAGCATGGCATAATATTATAATACTAGTTCATGAATATCCCAACAACATTTATAAGACACAATATCTACATGAAAATCATTGGAACATAGGGGCATATCATGAATCCTTCACTTAGTCACAATTTAGCTATATTGCATGATTTCTAGTTCCTTAGGCATTTTATCAAACACCTTGCATGCACTCTTTTAAGGCATAGGTATATTAATCAATTAGACCATCGTAATCCATCTAAAATTTATGGGTTTCAACTAACCTATTCACATGCTTCATGAAAACACATCAAGATACAACCTTGAATCCAAACAACAATCATTAAATAAATATAGTCATAATATGTCAAGAAAATCATAATTTATAATTTATAACATGATTCTTGATCTCCATGGATGAAAGGGACCCATGGATGAACACTACTCATACCTAAGAGATTGAATCTTGAAAGAGATCTAATGTTTCTGAAGGTTCTTGAAGAATTCCTTAGGCTTGCTCTTGAGGAGATGATCTTGAGAGAAAACCCTAATCTTGTGGTTGAGAGTGTATGAGAGAGGTTTTTGAGATGTTTAACTAAAGAGAATAGAAGATAATACACTCCTTAAGGGTTATAAGTTGTGGGAAGTGAAGGTAAAAGACCAAAATACCCTTACTAAAATATCCCTCAATTGCTGGGAAAAATAGCTGACGACATACGTGACAAGCCGTCATACTGGTGATAGGTCTTCATGAATTATCGTCACAAAAAAGGTAAAATCTTGGTTTTCTAGTTAAGGTTGATGACATTGGTGATAGGTCATCACGAGCGTGATGGATTGTCGTAAAATGTCCTCACTGGGGGTGAAAATCTACCCAGGGCTGACGACATTGGTGATAGGCCATCACGGACATGACGGCTTGTCACGAATGTCATCACTCAGTTTCCAAGCCTGACATACCAAAGTAAAATGGGCATATCTCCTTGCTACAATATCGGATTTAGGAGAAATCAACATCGTTGGAAATCTAATTCAATTATATATATGTTGGTGGGTCATGAGCTCAGAGATTCATAGTATAAAGAGAGATATGCTTATTTGAAGCTGACTATACCAATATCCTTCTCAAGAATTCAATCAGTAAGGAAATGTTTTGATTCGTCTATTAGCTAGGACACTTTTGCGGCCTTAATATGCATCAACCTTGATCATAGAACTACCAAAAAACAAAAATTTATTACTTATGAGTTCAAAGCATGATTCTAAAAATTTTTGAACTTTTGGGGTATTACAATAGCTCCCCCTTGGGAACATTCGTCCTCGAATGAGAATCAACTAAGAAGGGATAAAATACAAACCGAACATAACTAAACCTGAATAACTAAAATTTGATCACATGACTGATATGATAAATATACTGAACTCTTGCGTCTCTAATGCATGGATAAATACTACATGAATGCATAACTGAGTAATCCGATAAACTGGGTTTCTCAAGATGAGAATACATAGCTGATGCATGATCTTATAACTGAACTGATACATGAATTCATAAGTGAGTATGCAATGGTAATAGGTACAAAGTTTTATGATGGGAACATGAACATGAAACTGAATAAGCTTAAAGAGAACTACTACCTCGAGCTTGATCTAAATTAGTGGAGAAGATGTGAGGATACTTGGCATGCATATCTACTTCTGCTTCCTAAGTAGCTCCCTCATGAGACTGATTTCTCCAAAGAACCTTGACTAGAGGGAATTCTTTGTTCCTCAATCTACGAGTCTGATAGTCTAAGATTTTGACTGGAATTTCTTTATAAGAGAGGCTATTATGAATGTCAATGCTCTGAATAGGGACTACAACTGTTGGGTCACCTATGCATTTCTTGAGCAAAGAGACATAGAAGACTAGATGAATTGAGGCTAGGTCTGAAGGCAATTTGAGCTCATAAGCTACCTTTCCAAAGTGACTGAGAATCCTAAAGGGACAGACATATTGGGGACTGAGTTTCCCTTTCTTGCCGAACCTCTTCACTCCCTTCATGGGAGAGATCTTAAGATAGATGTAATCATTGACCTTAAATTCAAGATCCTTTCTACGAACATCTTCATAAGACTTCTGTCAACTCTGAGTAGCCCAGAGTCTCTCTCTAATCAACTGAACCTTCTCCAAGGCATTAAATACCAAGTCAGGACCTATGACAGAGGCCTCAGTAACTTCGAACCAACCAATTGGAGATCTGCATCTCCTACCATAGAGAGCTTCGAATGAAGCCATTTAAATACTGGAATGATAGCTATTATTGTATGAAAATTCAATCAAAGGCAAGTGATCATCCCAACTAACCTTGAAATCAATTGCATACGCTCATAGCATATCATCAAGAGTCTGAATGGTCCTTTTTGGTTGACCTTCTTTCTGAGGATGAAATGTTGTACTAAGATAAACTTGGGTACCAAGACCCTTTTGGAATGATTTCTAGAAGTGAGAGGTAAACTAGGTACCTCTGTCTGAGATGATAGATAATGGAACACCGTGTATTCTGACCAACTCCCTGATATAGAGTTTGGCGTAATCCTCAGTTGAATAAGAAGTACGAACTGGAAGGAAGTGGCTGACTTGGTCATTCTATCTACAATGACCCAAATTGAATAATGCTAATGACGAGTGTAAGGCAAACCCATCACGAAGTCCATGTTTACTTCTTCCCACTTCCAAGTAGGAATGGTGAACTCCTATATAGAATTACTAGGTTTCTAATGCTCTATCTTAACCTGCTGACATGTAGAGCACTTAGCCACAAATTCCACAATATCTCTCTTCATCCTACTCCACCAATAGATCTCCTACAATTCGCGGTACATCTTAGTAGCCCCTAGATGAATAGAGTACCATGCACCATACGCTTCTGCAAGAATTCACTACCTCAAGTCATCTACACCTGGAACACATAGATGACCCTAACAACTAAGAATACCATCTCCCCCTTGGGAGAAAACCTCTACTTACTGATTCTGAACTAACTCTTTTAGCTTGACAATGATAGGGTCCCTGTCTTGCTTCTTTTTACCTCAGAAACTAGAGATGGCTCTAAACTACTCTAAACGCATACACCACCCTCTGAAGAGTCGACTAAGCGAATGCCTAGTCTGGCAAGATGATGGATCTCTTGAGCTATCTTCTTCTTGCTATCCTCAACGTGATAAATACTACCTATGGAGAGTCTACTAAGAGCATCGGCCATAATGTTGTCCTTTCTCAAATTTTAAAGGACACTTATGTCATAATATTTGAAAGCTCTAACCACCTTCTCTGATGAAGATTGAGATCTTTCTAAGAAAAGACATACTGGAGACTCTTGTGATCTGTGAAGACATCAACATGAACTCCGTATAAATAATGCCTCCAAATCTTTAAGGCAAATACCACGGCTGCTAACTCAAGATCTTGAGTAGGATAATTCTTATCATGGGGCTTTAACTGTCTAGAGGCATAGGCTATGACCATACCATGCTGCATAAGTACACAACCTAAACCTACTCTGGATGCATCATAATATACTACAAATCCATCTAAACCATCTGGAAGAGCTAAGACTGAAGCTGAGGTAAGTCGAGACTTCAATTCTTGAAAACTCTTCTCGCATAAATCTGACCACTGAAACTTAACTTTCTTCTAAGTCAATTTGGACATGGGAGATGCAATAGAAGAAAATTCTTTGATAAACCGTCTGTAATAGCCAGCCAACCCAAGAAACTCCTGATATCTGATGAATATACTGGGCGAGGCCAGTTTTTTATCACTTTGGTTTTCTGAGGATCTACCCTAATGCCATCACCAAAAACAATATGGTAAAGGAATTCTACTGATCTTAGCCAAAAACTGCACTTACTAAACTTGGCAAATAACTGATGATCTCTTTGAGTCTAAAAAACAATTCTGAGATGGTCTGAATGATCACGCTCTATATGGGAATAGACCAGGATGTCATCTATAAAGATTATGATGAACATGCCAAAATACTACTTGAACACACGGTTCATCAAGTCCATGAAAGTAGATGGAGCATTGGTAAGACCAAAGGACATGACTAAAAATTCGAAGTGACCATACCAAGTATGGAAAGTTGTCTTCAGGATGTCATTTTCTCTTACTCTGAGCTGATGGTAGCCTGATCTGAGGTCTATCATGGAAAAATAACTGGCACCCTAAAGTTGGTCAAATAGGTCATCCATTTTGGGAAGTGGATACCTGTTCTTGACCGTAACTTTGTTGAGCTGGCAGTAAGCAATACATATCCTAAGAGAGCCATCTTTCTTGCGCACGAATAAGAATGGTTCACCCCATGTGGATACACTGGGTCTAATGAATCCATTTTCTAAGAGATCCTTCAACTGATCTTTTAGTTTCTTGAGTTCTGCTAGTGCCATTCTGTATGGCGGAATAGAAATAGGCTGAGTGTCTGGAAGCAGATTAATGCCGAAGTCTATTTCCCTTTCGGGAGGAATTCCTAGAAGGTCTTTAGGAAAGGCATCTGAATATTCATTAACCACTGGGACTGATTCCAAGTTAGGAGATTCGAAACTGGAATCCTTATTATGCACGAGATGATACACACACCCCGTAGAAATTATTTTCCTTACTTGAAGGTAGGAAACAAGCTGACCCCTGAATAATAAATTACTACCCCTTCACTCTAAGACGGGTTCATTCGGGAACTGGAATTGAACTATTCTATTTCTATAGTTGACTGTGGCATAGCAAGAATGAAGACAATCTATGACGAGAATGACATCAAAATCAATCATATCTAATTCAACTAAATTTGCTGACGTGGATCTCTGAAATATCATAACCGGGTAGTTCCTATTTACCTACCGAGCTATAATGATTTTACCCACTAGGGTAGAGACTGAAAAGGGCTCTGCTAAAATTTTAGGACTAATTCTGATATCGCCTGCTATGTATAGAGTAACAAAAGACAAGGATACACCTGGGTTTAGCAAAGCATAAACATGAACATGGAAAATCTGTAACATACCAGTAACGACATCAGGAGAATTTTCCTGATCCTGTCGGGTATGATGAGCATAGAGTCTGTTTGGGCGTTGCCCATTAGTAGCACTAGAAGTGGCACCCTGCTGGTTTGGGTGTTCGGATTAAGCTGTGGAATGATTCTGCTGACCCTGAGGACCTGGCTGAGGAGATTTTCTAACTCTGTGGCCTGTCTTTCCACAATCAAAACAAATGCCACTACCCGCTCTACACATACCCTGATGGTGCTTACCGCAAGTCTGACACTGAGGATAAGTGCGGGCACTACTAATATTTCCCTGAGATTTAGAGCCTGGTGCTCTATCTCTGTTGCTATCTTTGAATTTTGGCATTGGGTCACTGGTGGAGGAAGGGGTTGGAACTGCTGACTTAGGTCGAAATTGCGAACGGTTTCCTCTCTCTGATTTGGGCTGAGCAAAATTAAAACTACCTAATCTTGCTCTTTGGTTCTGCCTCTCCCTATTCCTAACCTTCTACTCCTCTATTTGTTTGGCATGGGTCATGAGTCTGGCTAAATTCATATCACTATTTAGCATCGCAGACCTACACTGATTTAACATGCTATCATTCACTCCTGACACGAACTTGCTCATCTTTGCCCTGCTGTCTACAACCACATGAGGGGCATATCTATCTAACTGAGCAAATCTAAGAGAATACTCCTTAACAATCATATTTTCCTGCCTGAGGTTGATGAGCTCAAGAACTTTGGCCTCCTTTAGCTCTTGGGGAAACAATCTATCTAAGAAAGTCGTGACAAATTCCTCCCACTCAATAGGACCTACATCCTCTGCCCTTTCAGACTTCCACTATTTGTACCAAGTATGAGCCACATCATGCAACTGGTATGTGGCTAACTCAGCACTCTTAACAGAAGTAACACCCATGATGTCAATGACCTTTTGGACTTGGTCAATGAATTCCTAAGGGTCTTCATCAGAGTTAGACCTAAACATAAATGGAGGGTTCATTCGGGTAAAATCCTGAATCCTAGCTGCGACTGAGTTGACCACTAGATTGGTCGAAATAACTAGTAGCCGTTCATTCTGGGCAGCCACCGACTAAGAAAGTATGGTGAATGCGGCCATAAACTCCACACGAGAAACATGTTCACCCAAAGGATCTTTGGACTAAGGAGCTGGTTGGTTTCTTCTCTTTGGAGGCATATTTTGAAATAAGAGAAGAATGGATTATACTGAGAGTTTAACCTGAGATTATACTCACTAGCACGACCTGAATACTGAAAGAAAGGAAACTGTTCCTAAAACATCTCAAAGCTTTCTATACATAAATGTGGCACACAACACACCATGTACAAGACCCTACTAGATGTAGCTTTCAGACTTCCTAGGACTCTATTGAACCTTAGGCTCTAATACCAAGTTTGTAACACCCCAATTTTCTAAACCGGAATGCTACACAGTGCCTAAGACCCCAAAGGACCATAATCTAACCCATGACTGATATTTGTACCTATACACTGCATAATATACATAAAGAATGCGGAAAACATAAACAATAGGCCATAAGGTTCAACTGAATAAAGAATATGTCAAAACATAACATCCATGTGGGGTAACGAATACCCAAAACAACTGAATCTGAATCAAAACTAAATACAAATTTGAACTAAATCGGAAAGCCTCTTAGCGCTGTCTGAATAAGGAGATGGAGGAACATGTCTCCATCTAACTCTGTAAAACTGAAAGCTATCTAAGATAATAAATAAATTAAATCATATCATCCTCAAATGGAGAGAACTCACTGTAACTCTATATACTGGAATACTACTGCTACTGTAGATTTGGAGCTTGTGTCTCTGGACCTATGGTGTAACATAAAAATAAATAAACATAGCATAAATGCATCAGTACATGGGGATGTAATGAGTATACGAGTGAGGTAGGCTAAATGTAAAAGGGTTTACATATATGAGCAATGCTAATTAACTGACTGATATGAACGTGAGAGTGCAATTATGCATACACAGTAACTGAGACCGTGAATGCGTGATAGCTAAATCTATAAACTAATACATGGTTTACTGATAACTAATCATGACTGATACTGCAGGTTTGATAACATGGGTGACTGTATCTGACAGTCCTAAATCTGATAGAACTATCTAGGTTTCGTACTGTAGTTAAATTGACTGTATCTGACAGTCCTGATATACTAAAATCTGAAAAACTATCTGAGTTCTTTTATTGAGACTGATAATAAAATTGTGGGAGGTATTTGTTTAACCGACATGCCCCATATGTGCCATTATGGCTAAGTCGGGGTCCAATCTATGCCCTGACTAAAAAGGTGTCAATACCGCACCACTTGTAAGGACAACGTGTGAGCAACCCTCATATAATAGTAACTCTAGTGAGAATGGTAGGAACCCTCATATAACAGGTTAAGACACCTTATCTACCCTCATATAATAGGCTGCAATGTCTCAACCTATGTTGGCTCCATAGTTCTAGAACACAAGGATGACTACGAAGAATCACACCCTCATATAATAGGTGTGTTCCCATCCTTGGGTTCACTCGGTGATAACTTCTACTCCTATCTAAAGAGATTGAACATGAGTAACTGACTGTGCATGGACTGAACTTAATGAATTCCATTAACTGACAGAATACTTATGGTATCTGATAACTGACTGAGATCAAGAGGTTTTCCTGAGTTACATGACTGACTGATTTCTATTGATTCATGGCTTGATTTTAGAGATCGTGAAACATGACAAGGCTCTAGGAACACAACTATATTTTTTTGGTACAAGTACCCCCAGGACTCGATGGAAGGAAACTGACGTACATGACTGACTTAAGTACGTGACCAATATCAATAATCCATAATATCATAACTTGGGGAATTCCATAAAGTGCATGGATATCATACATTTTGTACATAAGTAGGATTTTCAAGTAAGCATGGCATAATCTCATAAGACTAGTTCATGAACATCCCAACAACATTTAAAAGACACAATATCAATATGAAAATCATTGGAACATAGGGGCATATCATGAATCCTTCACTTAGTCACAATTTAGCTATATTGCATGATTTCTAGTTCCTTAGGCATTTTATCAAAGAACTTGCATGCACTCTTTTAAGGTATAGGTATATTTAACAATTCGACCATCTTAATCCATCTAAAATTTATGGGTTTTAACTAACCTATTCACATGCTTCATGAAAACACATCAAGATACAACCTTGAATCCAAACAACAATCATCAACATGAATATAGTCATAATACGACAAGGAAATCACAATTTATAATTTAAAACATGATTCTTGAGCTCCATTGATGAAAGGGACCCATGGATGAACACTACTCATATCTTAGTGATTGGATCTTGAAAGAGATCTAATGTTTCTGAAGGTTCTTGAAGAATTCCTTAGGCTTGCTCTTGAGGAGATGATCTTGAGAGAAAACCCTAATCATATGGTTGAGAGTGTATAAGAGAGCTTTTTGAAATGTTTAACTAAAAAGAATGGAAGATAATACACTCCTTGAGGGTTATAAGTCGTGGAAAGTGAAGGGAAAAAACCAAAATACCCTTACTAAAACATCCCTTAATTGCTGGGAAAAATAGATGACGACATTCTTGACAAGTCATCATACTGGTGATAGGTCATCACGAATTATCATCACAAAAAAGTAAAATCTTGGTTTTCTAGTTAAGGTTGATGACGTTGGTGATAGGCCATCACGAGCGTGACAGATTGTCACAAAATGTCCTCACTGGGGGTGAAAGTCTATCCAGGGATGACGACATTGGTGATAGGCCATCACGGGCATGACGGCTTGTCACGAATGTCATCACTCAGTTTCCCAGCATGACATGCCAGAGTAAAATGGGTATAACTCCTTACTCCGATATCGGATTTAGGCGAAATTGATATCGTTGGAAATATAATTCAATTATGTATATGTTGGTGGGTCATGAGCTCAGAGATTCATAGTATAAAGAGAGATATGCTCATTTGAAAATGACTATATCAATATCCTTCTCAAGAATTCAATCGGTAAGGAAATGTTTTGATTCGTCTATTAGCTAGGACACTTTTGAGGCCTTAATATGCATCAACTTTGATCATAGCACTACCAAAGCACAAAAATTTATTACTTATGAGTTCGAAGCATGATCCTAAAAATGTCTGAACTTTTGGGGTATTACACTAACAAAAAGAACCTCAGTACATACATATTTTTGGCTTTAAGCATCGAAAGTGCCATGAAACCATGACACATTATCTGACAATGAACTTGCAATATTTTACAAATCACGAATTATCTATAGAACTTTAAGTTAACTTTTTACAAGGATCAAGATAATTCATTCCCATACATTTTAGGTAGATAATTCATTCCATACATTTCAGTTATTAATCATATCTACCCCAAATGTTAGAAAATATAGCATTCACCCAACCTTATTTGGGGATCAATCTTTGGGCATGTTGGTTATTGTACATTCAAATTTTTTAAATAAGTTTATTTGATTCCTGACCCTGAACCAATAAAATAGGGGAACTTTAGAGGCTTGATGCATATAAACATTGCTATATTTATATAAAGTCATCTCATACTAAATTTTCTTTTTGGGAGATTTGTTCTCAAAATCAATGTTCAACTATAATTGAAGGTACACAATTTTCTACTAAACCAATCAACAGTATCAACTTTTATAGTTTGGAATCATGCTCTCAATTTAATAATTTGAACAAACAACCTTGCAAAAAATAAAATTGAAATTTGATAGAAAAGCTTATGTTACCAACCATATATGCATATCATTTTGTAATAAATGAATCACATGGTAGGTAACGGGCTCATATTCACCTTATAAGTATTACATTTTAAAAATTTAGGGGGTACAACAATAACCTTAGCCAGTATGTATTTTATCGTAAGAACAAGTGATATAAGATAATTTTTGAAAAAACTTTTATTTCTTCAATGTAAAACCACATGAATTATCAATCACATTTGAATCGGCATGGTCAACCGATCATGCAAACTTATATATTTTCTATAATTTTTTAGATTATTGTCATATGTAATTTAATCACCATGCTCATATTTGTATCAATAATCAAGAGGAAAATGGATAGCCTTTTTCATAAATATTTATAACCCGTTTTATCATAGTAATATGAAGATATAAAAACTTTTCAAAATTTATACTCTAAAAATAGTAACAACTTCTTTTCTTATCAATTTGTTTGAAACTTAAAAAGTTTTGTTTGGAGACTTTCTACAATCCCAATATCATGAACAATTTCTTTCTTTCATGTAATAACACATTAGCTTTTCTCTCAAAGCTATAAAATACTTGTGCACTACCTCATACTCTAAAATACCACGCCTATGGTGAACATCTCATTTAAGGAGAAAAATATATGTACCCAACCAATGACAAATTTGTGTAGCTTCACAATAAACATTCATTTTTTGTCATAGGAAACCTTTATAAGAAAGAATTATTTCTTTCTTTTGACCTTCAGAATTTCATAAAACATTATATGTGACATACTAAAAGTACTTGAAAACTAACCATTAATATCAAATTATTTTTCTTTTTATTTCTCTCAAACCTCACGTAGCGATGATTTTTGATATTTATTCAATCATATATAAGCACATCCATTTTTTAAGAATGGCCGAGCATTTACAATGCTTATTACAAGCCACATTATCTTTAAGGAATGGACAATAATCATTTGTACTCAGATGCAGAGCCAGCTTTTGTAATGGGGGTTCATCGAACCCCTTTTGACAGAAAATTATACTATTTATACATCATCAAAATTATATTTTATGTATTTATAATAGATGTTAAACCCCCTTTGGTTAGTTTCACTTCAAATTTTAAATCCCCTTCATGGAAATTCTAGAGCACACCTTTATTAATGTACTTCCTTCACAAATTTTCATTAGAAGCTTATTTTCATGCCTTGAAATTTATCATATTATATATGGCCCACCTCAAACATCACTTTGAAAATTTAAGTACATCTTTACTTTTTGTTCTTTTCTTTTAATGGAGGATTATAAAAACTAGAATCAAGCATCTTACCCCTGAACTATGAACAAATTTTCTACGACACACTCCAACTTCATGGGGATCCTATTACCCCCAAAACTAACTTTTTAGAATATTTTTTTCATTCTTTTTATCTGACGTGACACATTTTATCAATCTTTTTAGCTGATGTGACACCTTTGATGTGAGCCCTATTTTATGTCATAAAGGGGCCACATCAGCATAAAAAAGTGATAAAAATTTGCTAAAATTGAGTTTTGGGGGGGGGGGTAATAGGACCCCTGTAAAGTTGGAGTGTGTTGTAGCAACTTTGGTTATAGTTTGGGAGGGTACTGAATGCTTGTTTCTAAAACCTCTCAAATCAGGTCGTACAATAACCGTGTACCCAATACCTTTCGTAAAAATTGATGATGAACATACAAAATTACCATATCTTTTTGGAGGACAATTTGGAGAACACATAGTGTTCTTACTTTTATTGTTATTAAAGTGATGACTATTATAACTTTGATTCTCCACGTCCACATATATTTTTAACCACTTATTTTCTTTCAGACTTATATGTACTACTATCACATGCATATCAAGGAATAAAGCAAATCAGTATGGCGGGCTTCATTATTTTTCACTAAAAGTACATTTACATCGGTCATCATTATCATATAATAGTGCATTAGAACTTGAACTCAATGTCTTACCAATATTAAGTGTTTTAGGTCAAAATTTGATGGAACTTGAACCAAATTGTTTTATTATAATGGTGCATCAAGACGTTAACTTAATATCTTACCCTCAATGGTGCATCAAGACGTTAACTTAATATCTTACCCTCTTGGCGTGATGGAATTTGAATCCACTGTCTTACCCTCAACCATTGGCAGAATAGGCCAAAGTATTCTTGTAATGCGCCAAATCTGATACCCAGAATGCTACACGGTGCTCATGACCCCGAAGGACCACAAGCTAACCCATGAATGATATTTGTACCTATATACTGCATAAAATACTTTATAATGTGGAAACATGGACTAAAAGGCCATAAGGTTCAAAACTGAGACATAGTATCTGATAAAAGTGTAACATCTGGAAGGGGTATGAAATACCCAAAACAATTGAAACAAGCTATCTGAACATACTGTAGTCTAGAAAGCCTCTAAAATGTGACTTTCTGAATAAGGAGTTGATGGGACATATCCCCAACTAAATCCAACAAATAAACTAATTACTAAGATAATAAAATAATGATCTTGTCCTCAAATGATGAGGACTCACTGCTAACTCTAACAGCTGAGGCTGGAATTTACTGATGCTCTAGAGCTTGTGTATCTAAACCTATGGTATAAGACACCATAGCACAAATGCGTCAGTACTTTGAATGTATTGGTATGCATCTGAGGTAGGCTGGATGCATAGGGTTCATATGCATGAACAATAACAATAGCAGACTGACTATCATAAATGTAAGAATACATGTATGATACATAATAACTAACACTAATACCATGATCATATGATTACTAAATCTGAATACTGACAACATGACATACTGATAACTGATATAACTTATAACATAAGCGACTATATCTGATAGTCCTAAATCTAATGGAACTAGCTGAGTTCCATACCATATCTGTGTTGACTATATCTGACAGTCTTGAAATCTGAAGAACTATCTGAGTTGTATTACTAAGATTGATTGACTATGTCTGACAGTTCTGATTCTGTAACATGAAACTATAGGAAGTATTTATCTAACTGACATACCCCTAATACGCCAATATGGCTGAGTTGGGGTCCAATCTGTAGCCCCAATTGGAAGGGTGTCAATGCTGCATCACTGGTAAGGACAAGTATGGGTGACCCTCATCTGATAGTGTCCCCAAAAGAGAATGGTGGGGCCCTTATCTGACAGTGCTTATCCACCTCATCAACCCTCATCGGAAAGTGTAGATGTCTCAACTTATGCTGGCTATATAGTTCTGGAATGCAAGGATGACTTCTAAGAAAAAAACCCTCATCTGATAGTGTGTGTTCCTATCCTTGGGTTCACTCGGTGCTAATTCCTACTCCCATTTGAATAGACTCTGAACATGACTTCCTGAACTGAACATGGGCTGAGTTACTAAATTCCATTGGTTGATGAAATACTACTGATATCTGACAACTGACTGAGTTCATAATATCATGGAGATTTCCTAAGTCATAAGACTGTCTGAAGTCTAAGGATTCATAGCTTGACTAAGAGTATCGAGAAAATATGACATGGCTCTAGGCATACAACTAATGTTTCGGGTACGAGTACCCCTAGTACTCGATGGAAGGAAACTGACCAAGCATAACTTACTTAAACATATAACTAACATCATAATCCATAATACATTTATATACGCATTTCATCAAAACATGTAATAGGCATAACTTGTACATACATGGGGATTTCATGGTATCATGCTAGTTAGGCACTTTTCCTGCATCTAGGCATTTAATCAAACATATTGTAGGCATAGTACATGTAAACATCATTGTACAATAATTAAACATCATGGTTTAATTCTAATTTCATCATTCAAGGGTTTAGTCATAGGTTTGCATGAATCTATATCTATAATAATTTAACCCACATGGAGTAGAATTCAATTTCTCATTATCCACATGAACAAGAGCAGCCCAATCATGAAATTCATAAGAAAATCCATAAACTTGAATTTAGAAAAGGGATTCTTGGGCTTCATGGATGAAAGGAGTCCATGAATGAACACTATACATACCTTGGTTCGTAAATACATGAATATTGACGGAGGAAATTCTTGATTCTGAATCTTTTATGAAAAGCCCTAGGTTGTTCTTGAGAGGTTTTTGAGAGAAGAGAGTGTATTTTAGGTGAAAAGTGGGTGAATCACATGTTAAAGGGCTTAAATAGGGGCGGAAAATTAACCCTTTTATCCCTGGACGTGTCTTGTAATTTCAGTAAAAATTTCCCGAATTGGACCCTTGGCGCGATATGGCGCTATCGCGCTGGGTCACTAGAATTTCATAATTTGGTATATGAGTGATGGTGCAACGTGGAGCCATCGCGTTATCCCTTATTTTTCAACCTGGAACTTTGGCGCGACGTGGAGGAAATCACACTGAGACACTGGAAAAGGACAATTGCCATTTTAGCTTGTGGCGCGGTGCGCCACTGACCAATATGGTGTTGTTTTATGATAGGAACATGAAATAGTCATAACTTCTTACCTGGTTATCAGATTTAGGTGAATTTTTTATTGATGGAAAGCTTATTGAATTTCCCACATGACAAAAAGTGAAAATCTTAAAAATACCATGTGTTCAAAAGTGGATTAATCTTTCAAAAAAAGCTCCCAATATTTTTTTAAGATGATTTCAAGCTAGGAAAAGGTACGGGGTATTACAATATCTCCCCCTTGAGAACATTCATCCTTGAATGAAACTGAGAGTGAGGGAAAGAACATAAATAGACATATATACTGAACATGAATTACTGAAACATGATCTCATGACTGACATGACTGATAACTGAATATATCATACTGGACACGCATACCTGATGCATGCATAACTAATTCATGAATGCATGAATGAGTGTTCTTAGGAACTAAGTTTCTCAAAATGAGAATGCATATCTGATGCATAATTATATAACTGAACTGATACATGAATGCATGACTAAATATGCAATGGTACTTGACACCAAGTTTGTGATGAACACTAAACATGAAACTGAGTAAGCTTAAGGAGAACTGTTACCTTGAGCTTGATCTGAGTTGGCGGAGAAAAGATGAGGATACTTGGTATGCATGTCTGCTTCTGATTCCCAAGTAGCTCCCTCAACGGACTGATTTTACCAAAGAACTTTAACTAGATGGACTTCTTTATTCCTCAGTCTATGAGTCTGATAGTCTAGGATTTCGACTGGAATCTCCCCATAAGAGAGACTGTTCTGAACATCAATGCTCTGAATAAGGACTACAACTGCTGGGTCACCTATGCACTTCTTGAACAAATAGACATGGAAGACTAGATGAACTGAGGCTAGATAAAGGCAATTGGAGCTTATAAGCTACCTTGCCGAATTGACTGAGAATCTTAAAGGGACCGATATATCGGGGACTGACTTTCCTTTTCTTGTCAAACCACCCTATGATTGAGGCCTCACTAACAACGAACCGACCGATTGGAGATCTATATCTCCTATCATAGAGAGCTTCGAAAGCCATCCAAATACTGGAATGATAGTTTTTGTTGTATGCAAACTCAATCAAAGGTAGGTGGTCATCCCAACTACCCTTGAAATCAATTGCACACACCCATAGCATATCTTCTAAAGTCTAAATGGTCCTTTCTGCTTGACCATCTGTCTAAAGATGAAAGGATATACTGAGATGAACTTGGGTACCAAGACCCTTTTGGAATGCTTTCCAAAAGTGAGAGGTCAACTGGGTACCTCTGTCTAAGATAATAGATAATGGAACACCATGTAATCTGACAAACTCCCTAATGTAGAATCTAGTGTAATCCTTGGCTGAATAAGAGGTATGAACTGGAAGAAAATGGGCTAATTTTGTCATTCTGTCTACAATGACCCAAACTGAATCATGCTGATGACGAGTTTGAGGCAAACCCATCACGAAGTATATGTTCTTCCTACTTCCAAGTAGGAATGTGAACTCCTGCATGGAACCACTAGGTTTCTGATGCTCTATCTTAACCTGCTGACATGTAGAGCACTTAGCCACAAATTCCGCATATCTCTCATCATCCCACTCCAACAATAGACTTCTTGCAAGTCGTGGTAAATCTTTGTGGCCCCTGGATGAATAGAGTAGCGCGCACCATGTGCTTCTACAAGAATTCGCTGCCTTAAGTCATCTACACCTGGAACACAGAGACGGCCCTGACAACATAAAACACCATCTCCCTCTTGAGAGAAAACCTCTACTTTCTGATCCTGAATGGACTCTTTCAACTTGACAAGGCTAGGATCTCTATTTTGCTTTTCTTTCACCTCGAAAACTAGAAATGATTTTGAACTACTCTGAACCCATATATCACCCTCATCTGTATCAAATAAGCAAACGCCTAGTCTAGCAAGCTGATGTACTTTCTAATCTAACTTTTTCTAATTGTCATCCACATGAGCAACACTACCCACAGACAATCTACTGAGAGCGTCGGCCACTATATTGGCCTTGACCGGATGATAGAGGACACTCATGTCATAATATTTCAAGAGCTCTAACCACCTTCTCTGATAAAGATTAAGATCTTTCTGAGAAAAGACATACTGAAGACTCTTATGATCTATGAAGACATCTATATGAACTCCGTAGAGATAATGCCTCCAAATCTTCAAGGGAAAAACTATGGCTTCTAACTCAAGATCATGAGTAGGATAATTCTTCTCATGGGGTTTAAGCTGTCTGGAGGCGTAGGCTATGATCTTACCATGCTGCATAAGGACACAACCTAAACCCACTTTGGATGTATCACAATACACTACGAACCCATCTGGACTATCTGGAAGAGCTAAAACTGGAGCTGAGGTGAGTCGAGTCTTCAACTCCTGAAAACTGTTCTCGCAAGGATTTGACCACTGAAACTTGATTTTCTTCTGAGTCAATCTGGAAATAGGGGATACAATAGAATAAAATCCCTCAACAAACCATCTATAATATCCAGTCAAACCCAAGAAACTCTTGATATCTGATGGAGAGACAGGTCTGGGCCAGTTCATTATCGCTTTGACCTTTAGAGGATCTACTCTAATGCCATCACCCGAAATGATATGACCAAGAAATGCTATTGAACTTAGCCAAAATTCACACTTACTGAATTTGATGAATAGTTGATGATCCCTGAGAGTCTAAAGTACTATTTAGAGATGGTCTGCATGATCTCACGCACTTTGAGAATAGACCAAAATATTATCTATGAAGACTATAATGAACATGTCCAAGTACTATTTGAACACACGGTTCGTCAAGTCCATGAAAGCTACTAGGGCATTGGTAAGACCAAATGACATGACTAGGAATTCAAAGTGACCATACTGAGTACGAAAAGCTATTTTTAAAATGTCACATTCTCTAACTCTGAGCTGATAATAGCCGGATCTGAAGTTTATCTTATAGAAATAACTGGCACCCTAAAGTTGGTCAAATAAGTCATCGATTTTCGAAAGAGGATACTTGTTCTTGACCGTGACCTTATTAAGTTAACGGTAGTCTATACACATTCTGAGAGAACCGTCTTTCTTGCACATGAATAATATTGGTGCACCCCACGGGGAAATATTGGGCCTGATGAATCCCTTATCTAGGAGATCCTTCAACAGTTCTTTCAATTCTCTTATTTCTGCTAGTGTCATTTTGTATGGCAAAATAGAGATAGGCTGAGTATCTGGAAGAAGATCAATGCCGAAGTCTATTTCCCTTTCGGGAGGAGTTCCTGGAAGATCTTTGGGAAAGACATCTAAATATTCTTTCACAACTGGAATGGATTCAAGACTAGGAGTTTTGGAATTGGAATCCTTAACATGAACAAGATGAGAGACACATCCCTTAGATATTATTTTCCTTGCCCAAAGGTAGGAAACAAGATGACCCTTGAAAGCGGATACACTACCCTTCCACTCAAGGACGGGTTCATTTGGGAAGTGAAATTGGACTATCCTATTTCTGTAGTCAATTGTGGCATACAAGAAATGAAGCCAATCCATGCCGAGAATGACATCAAAATTAGTCATCTCTAATTTGACTAGATCTGCTGAAGTGACTTTTTGAAATATCATAACCGGGCAATACCTGTATACCCATTGGGCTATGATAGTTTTACCCACTAGGGTAGACACTGAAAAGTGCTCTGCTAGAATTTTTAGACTGATTCTAAAATCAACTGCTATATAGGGAGTAACAAAAGACAAGGAAGCAGCTAGATCTAGCAAAGCATAAACATGCACGTAAAAGATCTGTAACATACCGATAACCACATTAGGAGAATTTTCCTGATCTTTTTGAGACTGAAGAGCATAGAGTCTAATTAGGTGTTGCCCACTAGTAGCACCGAAGGTGGCACTCGCTGATTTGGGTGATCAAACTGAGCTGAGGAGTGGAGATGACTTTGATAACCTAACTGAGGGGAGTCTTTAACTCTATGGCCTGGCTTTCCATAACAAAAATAGAAATCACTGCCAGCTCTGCACACACCTTTGTGGTTCTTACCACAAGTCTGACAAAAGGGATTAGTTTGGGCACTACTAACACTGCCCTGAGACTTAGATCCTGGCCCTCTATCTTAGTTACCCTCTCCGAACTTAGGAACTGGAGCACTGATTGAGAACTGGAACTGATGACTTAGGACAAATTTGAGAGAGATTGCCTCCCTCTGACTTAGGCTTACTAAAATTAAAGCTACCTGTCCTAGCTCTCTTATTTTACTTCTCCCTCTGCTTAATCTTCTACTTCTCTATTTATTGAGCATGAGTCATAAGCCTGGCTAAAGTCATGTCACTATTCAACATGATGGATCTTCACTCATTAACAACGCTATCATTCACCCCTGAAACAAACTTACTTATCTTGGCCTTGCTATCTGCAACCACATGAGGGGCATATCTGGCTAATTAAGTAAACTTAAGTGAATACTATTTCACCATCATATTTCCCTGCCTGAGGTTGATGAATTCTAACACCTTAGCCTCTCTAAGATCTAGAGGAAAGAATCTATTAAGGAAAGTAGAAGCAAACTCCTCCCACTCAACAGGCCCTGCATCATCTGGCCTTTCTAACTTCCACTGTTTAAACTAAGTATGATCAATATCCTACAAATGATATTCAGCTAGATCAACACTCTCACTATAAGTAACCCTCATTATGTTTCTAACCTTCTACACCTGATCAAGGAATTTCTAAGGGTCCTCATCTGACTTAGACCCGAGAAAGAATGGAGGATTTACTCGGGTGAAATCTTAAATCCTAGCTATAGCTGAATTGGCCACTGGATTGGACAGAATGATAGTTGGTCATTCATTTTGATCAGTAACTGAGTTAGCAAGATTAGTGAATGCAACTCAAAAATCTGCATGAGAAATATGTTCGCCCAAAGGTTCTTTGGGCTGAGGGGCTGGCTGATTCCCATTTCTTCTTTCAGAAGGCATGTTCTATAGAAGAAAGGGAGAAATAGATTAGACTGAGAGATTGACTTGATATTATGCTCACTGGCATGACATGGATACTAAAAGAGAGGAAACTGTTCCTAAAACCTCTTATAGCCTCTTGTACATAAATATGGCGCGCAACACAATCATGTACAAAACTCTACTAGATGAGGTTTTTAGACTTCCTTGGACTTTATTGAACCTTAGGCTATGATACCAAGTTTGTAACACCCCAAATCTGATACCCAGAACACTACACAGTGCTTATGACCCTAAAGGACCATAAGCTAACCCATGACTGATATTTGTACCTGTATATTGCATAAAATACTTTATAATGCGGAAACATAAACTTAAAGGCCATAAGGTTTAAAACTTAGACATAGTATCTGATAAAAATATAACATCTAGGAGGGGTATAAAATACCTAAAACAACTAAAATAATCGATCTGAACATACTGTAGTCTGGAAAGCCTCTAAAATATAACTGTTTGAATAAGGAGTTGATGGGACATGTCTCTAACTAACTCAAACTAATAAACTAATAACTGAGATAGTAAAATGATGATCGTGTCCTCAAAAGATGAGGACTCACTGCTAACTCTAACAGCTGAGACTGGAATCTACTGTTTCTTTGGAGCTCATGTCTCTGAACCTATGATATAAAACATCGTACCGCAAATACATCAGTACTTTGAATGTACTGATATGCATATGAGGTAGGCTGAATGCATGGGGTTCATATGCATGAATAATAACAATAGTAAATTGACTATCATGGGCGTGAGAATACATGCATGAGACAGAATAACTAATACTAATACCATAATAACATGATTACTAAATCTGAATACTGATAACATGACATACTGATAACTAATATAACTGATATAACTAATAACATGAGTGACTATATCTGATGGAACTAGCTGTGTTCAATGCTGTATCTGAGCTGACTGTATCTGACAGTCCTAAAATCTGAAGAACTATCTGAGTTCTATTACTGAGACTGATTGACTGTGTTTGACAGTCCTGATTCTGTAACATAAAACTATGGGAAGTAGTTATCTAACCGATATGCCCCTAATACTCCATTATGGCTGAGTTGGGGTCCAATCTGTAACCCCAATTAAAAGGGTGTCAATACCGCACCACTAGTAAGGAAAAGTTGTGGGTGACCCTCATCTAATAGTGTCCCCAAAAGAGAATGGTGGGGCCCTTATCTGACGATGCTTATCCACCTCATCAACCCTCATCGGATAGTGTTGATGTCTCAACCTATGCTGGCTGCATAGTTCTAGAATGCAAGGATGACCTCTAAGAAACATACCCTCATCTGATAGTGTATGTTCGCATCCTTGGGTTCACTCGGTGCTAATTCCTATTCCTATCCAAATAGACTCTGAACATGATTTACTGAACTGAACATGGGCTGAGTTACTGAATTTTGTTGACTGATGGAATACTACTGATATCTGACAACTGAGTGAGTTCAAGAGATCATAGATATTTCTTGAGTCATAAGATTGTCCGAAGTCTAAGGATTCATAGCTTGACTGAGAGTATTGTGAAAACATGACATGGCTCTAGGCACACAACTAATGTTTCGGGTATGAGTACCCCCAGGACTTAATGGAAGGAAACTGACCAAGCATAACTTACTTGAACATATAACTAACATCATAATCTATAATACTTTTATAGAAGTATTTCATCAAAACATGTGATAGTTATAACTTGTACATATATGGGGATTTCATGGTATCATGCTAGTTAGGCACTTTTCCTTCATCTAGGCATTTAATAAAACATATTGTAGGCATGGTACATGTAAACATCATTATACAATAATTAAACATCATGATTCAATTCTAATTTCATCATTCAAGGGTTGCATGAATCTATATCTATAATAATTTAACCCACATAGAATTTATCACCCAACATGGAGTAGAATTCAATTTCTCATTATCCACATGAACAAGAGCAGCCCAATCATGAAATTCATAGGAAAATTCATAAACTTAAATTTATAAAAGGGATTCTTGGGCTTTATGGATGAAAGGAGTCCATGAATGAACACTATACATGCCTTGGTTCATAAATACACGAAGATTAACGGAGGAATTTCTTAATTCTAAATCTTCTAAGAAAAGCCCTAGGTTGTTCTTGAGAGGTGTTTGAGAGGAGAGTGTATTTTGGGTGAAAAGTGGTTGAATCACGTGTTAAAGGGCATAAATAGCGGTGGAACATTAAACCTTTTAACCCTGGACGTGTCTTGTAATTTCAGTAAAAATTTCCCAAATTGGACCCCTGGCGTAACGCGGTGTTATTGCGCCATGTCACTGGAATTTAATAATTAGGAAACTGAGGGATGGCACAACGCGGAGCCATCGTGTTGCCCCTTCTTTTTCGACTTGAAACTTTGGTGCGAGATGGTGGAAATCCTGCTGAGACACTGAAAAAGGACAATTGCCATTTTAGCTTGTGCTGCGACGCGCCACTGACCAATATGGCGCTGTTTTATGATGGAAACTTGAAATAGTCATAACTTCTTACCTGGTTATTGGGTTTAGGTCAATTTTATATCAATGGAAATCTTATTGAATTTCTCAGATGACATAAAGTGAAAATCTTAAAAATACCACGTGTGCAAAAGTGGATTCTTCTTTCAAAGAAAGATCCTAATATTTTTGTGAGACGATTTCAAGCTAGGAAAAGGTACGGGGTATTACAATTCTGAGATTCACCCACGAGCCTTTAATAATAATGTCACCTTTAATGGTGGTATAATTTCACTTTTATGTGAATCTAAGTGAAATCAAATATTATTGATGTGGATTTATTATTTCTAATAAATACTGTCAAAGGATTTTTGGTTATGCAATTGCCCGAAGAATATTTGATCTACGATTAATTTTAATATCATGCAAATGATACCTTAAATCATTATTGAAGAATAACAACAAATACATACCTCTTACGAGTATTTTTTTAAGCATCTTATTATACCATAATGTATTCTTACCTATATTTTTTAGACCCGTGTTGATAATGAGTTTTAAAACTAAGCAAAAAGAGAAAAAATATGATCTAAGAAAATAAACAAGAAATGAAAGAGACAAAAGATAAGAGCTTTTCTTATCCTTCCAAGTGTTTTTGTGTATACAATATGAGATCATATGCCTCTATTTATAATCATCATAGAGAAATACAAAAATTTATCATAATATAAAATTAAACAAGAACATTATAGAGAAGGGTAAAGGGTGTGAGGGTTAAAACCACAATGATGAATGGAGTAATGAAGAATTAACTACACACTACTGAAAATTATCCCTATGGCGATGGTTCCAAAACCATTGAAATATACAATAGAACCGTCGACATAGCTCTACCACAACAATTAAGCATGCGTCCTATATGTGGACATTGGGATAGAGATATGACAATGATTTAGGCGACGATTAGCCAAAACCGTCGTCATAGATTAACCTATAGCAACAATTATTTTTTTCTTATTGGGATGGCTCTTTTCACCAATAACAACGGATCCTAACTGTTGTAATATATTCTATTGTAATGATATTAAACCAGTGCAATAACATCTAGTGCAATGGTTTTGTTATTCTATTGCAATGATTTTTGTCTGCCTATTGCAACTATTTTGAAAGTCCATTTCAACGGTTTATTATTCTATTGCAAAATTTTTTGATTACCTATTATAACTATTTTGTTAAGCTATTACAATGGTTTTCTAGTCTATTTTAACGGTTATTGATTTTACATATTGTAATGATTTTGTTGGTCTTTTGTAATGGTTTTTAACTACCTGTTGAAATAATTTTTCATACTATTGCAACGATTTATTGATCTATTGCTACGATTGTGCCACATGTAATAACTAGCTCAAGTACAAATTGCAATGAATTATATAAAATAGTCACTCATATTGTAAATTAGTATTTACATACATAATAAAATATAGTTCAGCATTTGGTGAGTCTTTGTTTTTTAACCCAATCAATTCTACATAGTACAATTGAGAGTAGCAGTGTTTGCAAAGCCATTACACCTATAATTCCCCCCATAGTCCTTGCAAAAGCAAATCTAAAATTGGGATAGATTAAAATTCCATTGACAATAAGATATACTAAAGCAAATCAGTAGTTTTCTACAACAAAAGATGCCAATAATGGCAAAAAGATATGTGAACTTCCAGAATGAGGATTTGTTTACCATGAATCTCAAGTTAGCCACATAACCAAGAAGATATCCAAGAGTTATATCAAAAATATGGTAAGAACCCAAATTTTTGTAAGCCAAGAGACCTTACCACCCACCTCCAACAGCAACACCTGCAACACAAAAGTTTGCCCGAGAAGCTTATTTTGAGGACCGTAGAAGACTAACACTCATAAATATAGAAATTGAAATTTTTTATAAATGCAACACTTGATATCACAAGTTGAACACTATTGAGAACCATTGTTATTCTAAGAAACCAAGCAAGCTGAGAAATAGCTCGTATCAAAACCTCGTCGCTGGTGAAAAGAATAGCAAAATAATTTTGTACTACTAATAATAAAATCATGAAGAGTTTCCCAATGATAAGTTATTAAAGAACTGTGACATAGACACTGTATTTGGTCTTCATGGGACATCCTCACCCAAGATCGTTTGAGACCCAAACACTGGAAAAGTAACAATATATTTACATAATCTCAACACACAAATGAAGTGCACATTTGTGAAGTTTTAGGACTTCATTACCTTATGACAGCATTGCCTCCAATGAAAAACATTGCTTCCCATCCATGAACATTCATGGTGATAGATGACAACAAATGTCTTGAATCTTAAGCACACAAAATTTCATTTCATTCACAAATAAAATTAACTATTAGTTGTTCAAGTCAACTAAATATAGAATCTAATTTCAACTTACCTACCTGATTGGATGTTACTCTATATTTTAACGAGTTAAGCATTGTCGAATAAGAATTTTGTGCTAAATTGCTAATCTAATAGTAGAAAGGAAACAAGGCTCACCAAATAGAGAGGGATCCAACTGCAGTGACTGCATCTTTGAGATGTCCGGTGAGGAGAATTTATTTAAAATAGTCATGATTGTTCAAGTCTCTGTAAGTTCATAAAATAAAATAATAGTATAGTATATTGAGTAAGTAGTCATAGTATATTTCGTATATAAGTGAATCTTCATGAAAAAATATTTTGACCTACACAAAGTTAACAAGATTAAGACTATTAGCCCTAATTGATTCTGGTAACATGCAACACCAATTAGCATTCTTAAATAGGACCAAGAACGTAAAACTATTCACAACAAAATGAAGCACGTGAATAAGAATGCCAGTCACCTATTAAAAATGTAGCTTGAATGTCATTTATAGCACCTCATAACAAAGAATATAGAAAAAAATAACTTCTGTATGAGTTAAGTACGAAGCAATATTTCAACTTTAAAAAACCTCATACTTATAGGAATACACTAAGCTTTAGTTATCCAAAAATTTTATAGACCCCTACGGGCTCATCAACTAAGAAGACTTAGACACTGAACAAGAATAATGAATCTAATCTGTCATTTGTCTTATTATTAAGGAGTAGGAAACTAAGAAATCTAAAACTCTGCCCCTTTTGACTTTTAACACAAATTCTTGAATGTCAAAAGCTGCTATTTGATACTTGAGATTCAACTTGTAGACACAATATAAAATTCCCCATGAAAGGTTTATCAGATCGCACACGACATAATAAATCAATTCTTATATTTGGGAACTCTCAGAAACTGCTATTTCATATATAATTTAACTGAAACAGGCATCTAAATATTTCCAGATCATGCGATAGACCATAACAGCTTAAGATTAGCTTAAGATATCACTTGTGCAGTGAGTACAAAAATTTGTCATCATTGGTGTTAAAGTTAAATTGCTAGAAGATAATAACAATATCATAAATTATTTCAACGATGGATTATAGATTAATCAACTTACCTTTTGACATATACAATGTCTCTCACCTTTTTTTAATTCTCTAGGATCTTTAGATAAGGTAGATACCTGAAGCGAGTGCCTAAGAAAAACTTTTTCAATTGTAAAAATATTGTTCTCTTACTTCCATTATCAGCTTTATCTCTCATTAAATCATCACCATCATCCTTTAGAAGTTGATAGTGACTCATTGTCTACAACATCACAAGCACCTCATGGAATGATAAAGAATAACTAGCTCTTATTAGCTTGCATGTCAAAATATAAAGAAAATCATTCAATTTAACAAAGATTGTTATGCAAATTTGAAGTTAGAAGTATTAAAGACATTACATTATTTTGAAAGAATATACGCCAAGGAAAGCAAGAGCATCTAACGGTTTTGAAAAGCATATACACCGGTGAAAGCAAGAGAATCAAAATTCACCACTAAGATCAGTTTACTAAAAATCATATTACTGTTACCTAAGGTACCAATCAAATAATACTTCACTCAAAATACAAGAACAACACAACTTCCATGCTAACTTGATATTATTCAGTGAGCACCTATTAGAAACAACAAACAGATCCTAATCTTCCTCTAAAGAAAAAGAAGACAACTACAATATAACATTTCAGTCCAGTTAGTTAGGATGTCCTATATGAGTCCTCACTTCTTGATTTAAGCTCAAACTTTCCCTTTCCAATTACTTTTTCTTTGGGAATTTATCAAATCTGCTAAAATTTATTCCTTTTGCACCATGACTGTCTTTCTCAACCTCCGATTATAGATACCTTGATTCTTAGAGTTGCACATGCACAAAGATTTACAATCTATATATATTCATAGTTATAAAAATACTAATCATATATCAAAAAACAAAACACGTTATATTAGGCTGTCCTTCTCAAGTAGAACAGAAAAAGAAAAAGATATTACTGTTTTCATTAATATTTTGGTCAATCCCTAGTTCAAAGTTGAATTTGCTTCCTCTTTCTAAGTATTGTATTACAAATAAAGCCATAAGTACATAAAACTAAGGAGGAAAAATCTACTGACCTTGTTTTATTTTCTTCTTAACGCAGCTAGCTAGCTTGATTAATTAGCCAACTTAAAAGATGTTTTAGCTGTGTTTATACCGTCTTTCTCAAGATCTAGTAGTCCCACCACATATCCCCTTCAAGCTATAGATACTTCATAAATGTATTATCCAAGCAACAATAACGGTAACTACAACCCCATTTTATTGTTTATTAATTCATTCCAAATCCTTCTCCTTCTATGCAATATGAAAATGAACTATTCTTTCAAAGTTATCCTCATTACCACAGTTACTTTCAATAACCACAAGAAAAAGTTTCGTTGTTTGAAGATTTGAGTCTTCACATCTTAGCTGTCAGTAGCAAAGTTGTTACTAATCCTTCAAATTACACTAATAATGTAAAATAATCTTTATCATATTATTAAAATTGAAGAAATTAGGTCAAAATTGTACCCACTACCCAGTGTATATCGAGAGAAAATTTCAAAATAGAAACAAAAAAAATTAGGTTCAAATCGTCTATTAGAAGAATACGCTAACCTTAAAATCCTCAAATTCAAGTGAGTTTGCTTTGAAACAGCAAAGATTTCTGAAACAACAATGGTAAAAAAAAGCTGAAATGCTGACTCGTCATAACTCCAATCATCGTTAACTTTTCCATCTCCTTTTTGGCAATGATTAATTCAACAGTCAATAGCAAGCTAAGTGATGAGTATCGATCCACTATTACCGTAACCTAACAGTAATAATGGAAATTACAGCAAGTCTAAAGGTTCCCTTTAATTTATCACTATGAAAATCTACAACCGATTCTATATGAGTATTAGAAGAAGAAATCTACCATGATGTCTCTATCAATTGTACTGTGAGCATGAGACAATGAGTGACATGGTACTGTAAAGTATTTTGGTGCTTTTGGGAGTTCCTTATCTACCATTTAGACTCTCATACACAGTCTTTATTAGAACTTATCAATTATCAAAGGTTTTTGATCTAAAGCGACATGGTTTTTGAGAAATGGGTTTTTGATCAATGAGAAAGGATAGGGTTTTTGATAAGAAAGAGAAATAGGAATTTTTTATAGGTTCTATATTGATAAAGAAAAAATGTTCCTTTGGCGGATTTATGTGAAATATTATGAAGGAAATTAATAAGTGATGCAATAGATAATTTTCCTCATTAAATATTGTCATAGATGCTTCTATGGCAATGGTTTTAAAAAGCATTGTTATATATATACCTATTGCAACGGTTTATTTTCATTAGCGATGGTCATAGAGATAATAGAACTATTATTTTTGGCAATGATTGAAAGTATTTCCATAGAATCTCTATAGCAATGAATTTGCAAAAGTCACCAAAAAGTATGTTGTCATAGGCCCAATTTCTGGTAATGACACCACAGAGAAGATGGGTGGGAGTGAATTAATTCTTAAAGTTCATTTGGTTGGGAGCAAGTTATACCAAAATAATTAATCTTGAGGTTAGTTATCTCACCATAAATATGGGATAACTTATCCCATCACTAAAACATAAATGGTAGAATAAAGAATCCCTTGGGTAACTAATAGCTCCAACCAAACATTAGATAAAATAATCCTACATTTTATCCTAAAACTATTATAACTTATACCTCAAACCAAACGACCTCTAAGAGTTTACATCCACCCTAAATATATTATTTTATAATAGGTGTACAATAAGTAGAAATTGAATAAATATAAGAAAATAAATAGAACATGAAGTCTGCATCATAATCTGAGTCATCTAACTTGATGATAATCACCTAACAGTTAAGAAGAATGAGCTTCCAAAGTTTAAAGGGGAATGTATATTGTTCTTAGTTAGAAACCTTGGAATAAATGGTTATTCTTAGATAACTCTGGTAATCAACCTCCATGAGATTGACCTATCTCCAGCATTTCACTTTGTTAGGAACTCTATGGTTTTGTACCGGCTTGCGAGAAACTTGACATCTTTCGCAATTTGTAGACTGGCTTGCCTATCTAATCTTTATCATTCTCAGTTGTGGTTCTGTATCAAAATGGACCTAACCACAAGGCAATGGTCCTAGCAGTGTTGAATCTAGAACTTTTTGGATTAAGTTGAATTTATTAGTCATGTCTAGGGGTGGAAAAAATGGGTTTAAAAAATGGATAACCATCCAATCCAACCCATTTAAAATGGGTTGGATATCTAATCTATTTAAAATAGATTTAAAATTGGCTGACCCATATTATCCATCCAAAAATATGGATAATTTATGGATAAAATGGGTAAATAAACCCTAAAACCTAATTTGCAAAAAAAGGAGAGAACAGTACGCAAATTCTAAGGCTTTACCCAATTGCAATGGCTACACTAGCACCTCTTTCTTCTGTCAGCACCACCCAAGCTCCGACCAATACCACCCAAGCTCTGGCCAATAGAAGCCAAGCTCCGGTGAACACCTCCCAAGCTCTGTCAACTTCTTCGGTGAGTCACTTGCTCTATTTCTGTCTCTATTCTGTGTCTATTTCTCAATCTATTTTATTTTTGTCAACTCTTCCAGCTAATTGAGCTCTGATTTTTACTCTCTGTTACTGGGATGATAGTGTTGAAGGGGTGGTTGGATTTTTCATTTTGATTGATAGTGTTGAGTTTGGTTGTGTTGTTTTGACTAAATTTTCTTGATTTTTTGTGGTAAAGTTGGAATCTTTGAGGTTTTGTTTGGAGCTCTGACTATTTTTGGTTAGTTGATGTTGTTGGTTAGCACTTCATGCTATAAGTGCAAACAATTCTAATCCTGAAATAGGACTGGTCAAAAATATTTCAAGGTTACATAGTAATGACCTATTACCTTAAGATTATGCTGCTTGGGTCCTCAAAAAAATGGTGCTATACTCGTGTCTGAACCTTTAAAAATACATCAGTTTAGGAGGATTCAGCACACGCCCGTGTCTAATAGTATTTCTGAAGAGTGGGAGCAACATAGCGTTAAGATTTACCTATTTTTATTCTTAAACTCCAAGTCTCAGTACATTATCTCTCTGTGAATTGGTCTTTTCTCTTAGTGTCCTATATAATGTATCTGTCACTAGTTATTAGACTTGGGTTGGTTCTAGTTTTATAGAATTTAATACATAGATTTTGATCAGAATTGGCTTTGTATGTTTTGTTTCTTCAAGCGATAACTTCATAAGTCATTCTATTTTGTTTTGATTCATCGTATTAGAAACAAGACTGCTTTCCCTAAAGTTTTATATAGTGAAAGCCTTGATATTTTGCCTTGTTTATTGAGTCCTTACATTTCATGCAAATTGGAGATTGCTTTAATTTCATATCTTGGAAAACCATATAGGATGAAAGGAAAGAACTAACACGGCTGCTTCTTTCGACATTTTTTATAGGATAGAATTAGCAAACTACAAGGAGGCATCGAGTTTCTTGAGCACTGTGGATTCGAGAAAATTGAAAGAGGTGAATTCATGTACCTGCCAAGATAAAAAGTGGACATGGAAGTACTTAGTACTGCTAGAACTGAATTGAACAATGCCATTAAAAATCCTTTCTTTGGAGTCCTCTAAATCTTATACATTACTTCAGATAAATTGTGATGGATACTTGAGTTTATAACTAAAACTACAAAAGTTATTAAGGTTTGATGGACTCATGTTCCTTTTGAACCATTTTTTATTACAAGTTGAAGGGATTATGTTGATGTTGAAACTTTTGCTTTCTATACTCTATTCTCTCAAGCTAAAACATAAATCATTTCATGCTTAACATAAACATATAATATTATATTTTCTATGGCTATGGATAATATGGATATCCATATTATCCAATGGGTTTATCCATTTTTATACATAAGAAATATGGGTTGGGTCGGGTAATCTAACCATTTTTCCTTGACCCATTTTTATCCGCCCATATCCTGCTCGACCCGCCCGGTTGCCACC
The DNA here is from genome assembly GCF_002878395.1 of Capsicum annuum. NCBI lineage: Eukaryota > Viridiplantae > Streptophyta > Magnoliopsida > Solanales > Solanaceae > Capsicum > Capsicum annuum. The sequence continues at coordinate 88,047,565 of NC_061120.1, read as the reverse complement.
CATAGTCATGTCTTTGAAATGTTTTTTAATACTTTTTACTAAACTGCTATGACCAGTCAACCTTACCACGTATATCTGCATCATTAGTCCACCTACTCAAACTGTGGTCACCTCATAGGTACAAAATTTTATTTTAAGGAATCCTTAATACTCTCTAAAACTATTTTAAAGTGGAATAGATGTATGACATGATACAAAGACTCAACATTTTCATGATGCATGTAAGAAATTAAAAAATAAGTTACAACTGACTAATTAAAACTCATGTCACATTTTAATTGGAAAATGTACAACAAATAAAATTTTTTGTATTTGTTACCGTGCTTGAGGGGCAGGTAGAGATGGATCAATTTTTTCACTTTATTACTGATATAAAACAAATTGGCTCCACTCTTTTGGGATCTATACTTCAAGAACCAAACCTAAGGATCTACGAATTGATCTCCCTATGGAAGTATATATGTGAATAGAGAATAGCTTGGGAAAGAGCTACATTTAATGATGCCATTTGAGGGAGAAAGGAGCAACATCATATTTGGATGATAGCTTGAGCATCAAAGAGCATAGAAATGTAGAAATTTAGGCTTTGGGGCCACTTTTGGGCCTAAGTAGTATTTAGGATTACTTTTGAGCCAAAGTTGTAATAAATGGCCTTTGGCCTATAAATAGCTAGGACCCTTTTCATTTTATAGTTAGTTGACGAATGGTGATTTGAGTTACACTTGCGAGTGTTTATTGAAGCTTGTTGGAAGCTTTATGATTTTGTGAGAAATATGGGTTGCTCAAGAATTCATTTTTGTATGGTCCTCGAAAGAGGTTGTGTTTATTGGTAATTGATAAGAAGGTCTTAGGGTTTAATATGCCCTTTGGTTTTCCTCTCTTTATTGATTTATGTCAATCTTCTATATAAATAGAAAGATAGATAGATTGACACAAATTGATAAAGAGAGGAAAACCAAAGGGTATATTAAACCTTAAGACCTTCCTATCAATTACCAATAAATACCAACCTATTACAAGGACCCCATAGGAATGTATTCTCAAGCAACCCACATTTCTCATAAACATAAAGCTCCCAATAAGCTTTAATAAACGCTCGCAAATGTAACTCAAACAATCATTCATCAACTAAATCTAAAATAAAAAGTGTCCTAGCTATATATAGGCAAAATACCATTTATTACAACTTGGGCCCAAAGGTTACCCTCAATACTACTTGGGTTCAAAAGTGGCCCTAAATCCTAAATTGCCATATTCATATGATCTTCGAGGCCCAAGCTATCATGCAAATGTGATGTTGCTCCTTTCTACCTCAAATGGAATCATCAAATGAAGCTCCTTCCTAAGCTATCCTCCAATCACATATATACTTCCCTAGGATGATCAAGTCTTGGATTCTTAGGTTTGGTCCTTGAAGCATAGATCCTAAAAGACTAAAGTTGATTTGGTTTATATCATCCTCTCTTTATTGAAGAGGATTCATCCTTGAATCCAACTCTTTTATCAACTTTTTATTATACCTCCCGAGCTTGGAATACTTTGGAAGATATCCACGAGGACTTTAAGCTCGTCTTCATAAGGCATTATCCTTCATCTTCCTTTAAGAGTGTTGAGTCATGAACTGTAAGAACCCGCACCTTTGGGCTAACATTGAACTATTTTCCTTATGTTTAAAGACCCAAACCCAATGGTTTATATTTATATATAAGAGTGAATAATATTTCCTTAGTGTTGGAACATCCTTGGACATGAATATATGTCATAAAAATCTCCTAGCTCAAAAGTTCAGTTGAGCACTTTCCTATCGATTGATTTTTAGTTGATAATTTTGCATGGGCCAACTTTCAGAAACCATTTCTCCTGGTATATAAATATCCATGTGTCCTACTATATATAAAATTAAAGCCCTTTGAGTCTTGTTTCTAACTCCACCGACCATTCATAAATCTGAGTCTGGAGTCAAAAGTTATGAGTGTTTGAATGAGGCATTGTCTATAGTGTACGATGGCCCTACGCCGCACATCATCGCCAAAGCACACTGCCTCAGATTTTCTATGGACATGCGATGCAAAACATAAGGTTTTCTTTGGCCATGCACCGAACAACCTTTTTGGGGCATCAAAAAATATACCGTTTGATTTATTTTAAGGGCATAAAAGTCTTTTATCATCCCATAATCATTCCCAGCCCTCTTTGAATGAATATTAAGTCTTAAAATGCATTACTCTATTTCCCAAAAATCCCCAAATCATTCTCCCTTAATCAAGAGAAGAGAAACTACCTAGGATTGAGGATTTTAAGCTCTAAAGGTCAAATTTCTCCACGTTTTTGTCGTTATCAAGGTATGTGAAACTATCCTAAATCTTATGGGCGTAATAATTATGGTTTTAAAAAATTTTAAAGATATATATGTATGTATGTATATGTAATGCATTTTGAAAATCGTTTAAAGATCATGCATCATAAACCCATTTTGATGAAATTACGTAATTATCATAAAGTTTTTTCATAATCTTGATTTATAATCTTGAGGAGTTCAAAAGTGATTTATGAATATGACTTTCAAAATTTTCCTCCCTATGATGAAATTATGGTTTTAGCATCTTATAAATTGTAAATTGGGTTTTGAGAGCATGAATTATAAGCCCCTTTTTTATCATAAGAGTTACGTATAACAAATATTGGGGTTGTTTTATGAATAAAGATGATTATTGAGTTTAAATGTCTCTTTACTTGTTATGGATAGTTGTTTCAGGTGTTTTTCAAAGAGGTAATTTTTATTCTAATGCTATGGTTTTCTAATGAAAAAACTGCATATGATTAATGATTGAATTGTCCACCGCATATTTATGTCTTAAAAAGAGAGTGTGTTAGCATAAGTTTTTAGATGCTTTTGAAAAGAGAGTGTGTTGGCATAAGTTTTTAGATGCCAATTTTATGGGCCATGCCTCATTGTCGGGGCGATATAAGTCCCAAAGTTTAAATCCCCAACAACATGGTCTTTTATAATTGAGTTATCCATAAATTTATGAGACAGCACAAGGACTTGAGAGGAGTCCATTAGTGATTTAAAGTGTATTGATTCTAGTTTGTACCTTTATCTTTATGAAATTGTGCTTTTCGGCTTAAGGTACGAAGTGTATTCAATTTCTTTCAACATTTTTATTGCAGATGTCATGCTTAAGGGTAGAGATGTGCAGCAGAATCTTGGAAGAGTATTTCCACCCTAGTAGTAGTATATGTTCATGTGTCATGACCTATTGATAGTAAGATGGTCCTAAAGTTAGTGATATGAAGTCACAAATCTAGAAGTCAGAGTAAGGGTGACTTTTGGATAAAGAATCTAGTCTTAGTTGTATAACCTTTGATTGAGGGATGGATTGCCATTTTATAGTGATAAACTAATGTTGTAGAAAGATTTATAGATTGTATGGTAGTATGTGAAGGAAGTGATTGACTATAATTGTTTTATTCAAAATAGGGAATGAGCCCAGAGTGAATAGTTATGGTGATTGTAGAAATTATTTGTAAGAGGTAAATAAAAAGGGGTAGATTAGTAAATAGGTTATGGGTAGAGACTCATTAGTGTTTATATAATGTGAAGATAGTGGGAATGTATGTATATGTAAGTAAAATATGATGTGAGAAATTAGAATATGTTAATAAGATTGTAATGGGTTATTTATAAGATTAAGATCGACTATTTTTATTATGTGACTTTATCCCCTTGATTGTCTTTTCTCTAGAAGTTGTAAACTAGTACTACATGTGAGAAGGTATGTAGTAGATTTTGAGGTGTAATAGTAATGTCATGGAGGGGATGTAATTATAGGTAGTAGTTAAGTGAAATGAGGTATTTGGGTTGATTTCCCAATTTGATAGACTAGTATAATATGTGGTATGCTTCATCAGTAGTACTTGATTGATGCTAGACTATAGGATTGAACTTTAGATATGGAGTGTGGTGGTAAGAATAGTAACTTAAGATTAACAATGCATATTTTGTGGGGATGAATTAGTAGGATTGATGTGATCTGTGAAAGATCTTAGATTGATAACTTATGAAATTTGAGTGGATAATTATGATATAAATACATGAGGACTAGTGTTAAAATGACGAATTGCAGCTTAGTCATTAGGTGGATAAAAGCATTAAGTTTTATAAGAATAAGTAAAACCCTAAGCAGCATGTGGTTAGATAAGGTTTCATATGTATAAGTGTCATGTGTACCTAGTTCACCTTCTTGAATTTTTTAATATGGAGAAGTCTGGGGAGCTATTGTATGGTGTTCTTTAGAGATGAATTGAGGAAATATAGGTGGCAAATATGCACCTTTGATATAGTTTTACAAATTTTGTTAAGTTGTAAGTTATGTGATTAGAGATCTAATGTTAGTGTGTTAAGTAGTAGAGAATGGATCATTATGTGATAATAAGTGTGGATATGTATGCTTATGAGAGTGTGCGTTGTAGGATGAGGGATATGGAGACTAGCAAAAGTTAAGAGTATCATTCCTGGAAAGAAAAGCCTTCAGAGTATAGTTTATCAGGGGGAGTTTAGCGTTTATATGTATGGTGATACCCCTTTTTGTGTTGAGAGTTATGGCTATAGATTTGATGTGCGGTTATGTCTGCAAGTCTAGGATTGTGACTTTAATCTAAGGGGGAGATGATGGACTAAGATTGGTCTTAAATTTTCTCATGATGGCAAGTTTCAGGGAAGAGTCATGGCAAATCTATTCCTATTCAAGCAAGCTCATCCTACTTCAACTTAAGAGGTCATTCTACGAATGCGTTATGTATTCAAGCCATGCCTATACCTAAGGTTTGAATTATCTTGTAACTTATGTCCATATTCCATCCTTCAAAATAAAAGTAATAATGTCCCCCAGTAATCCATGCTTTGAACTATTCAAGCTTTATGTTATGATGCTCATGACCCATAAATCCATGTCTCACATCATGCTTGGTTCTAAGAAAATGTGTTTTCTATATGTCACAAATTCATTTTATGTAGGTTTTAGCCCAAAGTGATAAATTTTATGCAAACTCATGACTACTTCAGCTTTGAAATGAGGAGCAACAACTCCAAGTAGAAATCCTTGTCTATATCATTGATTACATGAATTCCAGCCTTATGTTATATGAAATATGATGTATGCGCTTATGTTTCTCACTGTGGTCTGTCCTAAAAACTCATGATGTGTTGTGTTTATACCAAATCAATCTTTACTTATGATCCAGACACTTAAAATATAAAGCACTCATGCCTATTGAATCGTATCTGGCAACTCATGTCCCACATTGATTAGTGTAACAAGTATGAGTTCGTATTAAATAGTATTACTTCCATTCATGATACTTATGCTCGGGTCCCTCAATGACCCTCTATATATTAGTATGATGGTGGTTATGGATGCATAGTAATGTCTTAGGTAGGGGATAAATGTTCTTGAATATGAAAGTTTTGATGTGATTCTTGAGCTAATATTATAGGTGAAGGGAGAAAGAAGAAGATGGTGAACTTTTATTGTGTAAAATAGTTAGGAAGGAGATATGTGGTGAAAATCTTTGTGAGAGTCATCAAATTTTTTGGTCTTAGTGGGCAGATCCATGAAGTGGGTGTAGTAATGATAGGATAGATGAAAATGCAAACCAATGTGTTATGTGGTTAATAATCCTTGATTTAATACCTGAGGTTTTTGATTATAATGATAAGGAGAAGTAATATTCTTAAAGATATGTGGGGTATAAAGTCCCATAGATTAAGCTAGCACCTTTTAACTCCGGGTTAGGCTTCAACGTGGAAGTACTATACAGTGGGACTCAAAATCTTATGGTTAGATGGGTTATGAAAGAATTTTAATCTGGAAGTAATGAAGTATGTTATTTATTTTTTGAGGCATAGATGAGTGGTGTTTCTAAGTTAAGCTTTATTCATTGTATCTTGCATGGTGGAGAATACTTTTATTCTAATCTACCGCAAATTCTTATTTCATAATTAGTACCGATGTAAATCAGGACTATGATCACCAAATAAACTCATACCATATGTTGTGATGATCATGATCCCTAGAACTCATGTGCAAGGTCATCTATGTCAATTCTTATTATCTCATGCTTCGTGCTTACACAATTCACTAAGGGTTATCATGAAGCTCTTTTGATACCTTTGCATATTTTATTGTGGAAAAATGTTCAATGTGAGGTTACTTTATTTATTCCATACTTTTAGATCTTCAACAAGTTCCTATCCATCATTCGGTGATGAATGATCCCAAGGGGAAGATAATGTAACACCCTGCACTTTTGGGCTAACATTGAACAATCTTTCTTACGTTTATAGACCCAAAACCAATGGTTTCAATTTAGATATGAGAGTTAATAACATTTCCTTAGTGTGGGAACATCCTTGAAGATGAATATATGTTGTAAAAATCTCCTAGTTCAAAGTTAAGTTGAGAACTTTCCTATCGATTGACTTTTAGTTGACAATTTTGCATGGTTCAACTTCCAGCGACCATTTATCCTAGTATATAAATATTTATGTGGCCTACTATATATCAAATTAAATCCCTTTGAGTCTTATTTCCAATGATACCGACCATTCGTCAATTCGAGTTCGGCGTAAAAAATTGTGAGTGTTTGAATGAGGCACTGTCTATGTTTGCGATGGCCCTACTACACACACCAATCTCCAAAGCACACTGCCTCAGCTTTGCTATGGCCATGCAACGCAAACCCTAATGTTTTCTTTAGCCATGCGTCACAAACCTTTTTTGGGGCATAAAAAAGTGTTTCATTTAATTTATCATCTCATAACCATTTCGAACCCTCTTTGCATGAATATTAAATCTTAAAATACATTACTCTACATCTCAAAAATCCCCAAGTCATTCACCCTTAATCAAGCGAAGAGAAGCTACCTATGGTTGAGGATTTTGAGCTCCAAAGGTCAAATTTCTCCATGTTTACATCGCTATCAAGGTATGTGGAACTTTCCTAAATCTCATGGGCATAAACTTTATGATTTTAACAAGTTTTAAGGATATATACATATATATGTATGTATATGTAATGAATTTTGGAAATCATTTAAATAGCATACATCATAAACCAATTTTGATAGAACTACGTAATTATCATGGGGTTTTTCCATAAGCTTGATTTATAATCTTGAGCATGCATGATTTGAGGTCATAAAGTGATTTATGAACATGACTTGCAAAATTTCCCTCCTTATGACGAAATTATGGTCTTAGCAACTTATAAATTGTGAATTAGATTTTGAGAGCATGAATTATAAGCCCTTTTTTTATCATGAGAATTGCATATAATAAATATTAGGGTTGTTTTACGAATGAAGATAATTCTTGAGTTTAAATGTCTCTTTAGTTGTTATGGATGGTTGTTTCTGGTGTTTTTCAAAGATGTAATTTCTATCCTAAATGTTATGGTTTCCTATAAAGAAAATGCATGTGATTAATGATTGAATTAGCCACCGCATGTTTATGTCTTGAAAAGAGAGCATGTTGGTATAAGTTTGCACATGCTTTTGAAATAAGAACTCTTTTGTGATGTTTAAGTCTTTTGGGTGGTCATTTATATTCTTTTGAAAGAAAAGGGCAATGAATATGATATGATATGATATCGATTGCATGTCTAGATATGATGATACCCTGTTATGATATTCCCTTAACAGAATCAGAAATAAACTTCTTTATAAGCAAGAAGCATGGCCTTAAAGTATTAAAATGAGGCTTAAAGAGAACTATAGGATTACCCAAAGAGAGCATTTGAGTGAAAGGGCTCATTACTAGAAAGTGTGTTTTATCGATGCAGGATTTATGATATGTTATCCAACATGGGAGGATAATTGGGACATATCACATGGAAGTATTCCTGTGGTATACTCACATGGGAGGTATACTAACTTATTAAAACTCTTGTCTTTGCGGCAAACATGGATTAGGGGCTTGGCCACCGAGTTAAGGGCGGATTCCATATAGCCTGTGGGATTATAGACTTGTAGGGTGTACCATCTAACTCAGAAGTAAAACAAAGAGTTGAGTCATGACATACAAAAATGTTTGAATCTATTGAATTTTGTCTATATGTTTTGATATCTATTATGTTAAATAGTTTTCTTAATACTCTTGATGTTGGGTGTATTTATGCATTCTAGCACTACTATTCTAGACTTTTTAGCCTTGTTTTGAGGAAGATTCGTATGCTTAATATGTTTATAATGATATAAATGTGCATCCAAGTGTCCACATATGTTCTTACAATGTTTAATGGTGTTTTCACACAAGTTTTGATTCAAATAGATCATTTAGAGTTCAACTGAGAAAACTAGTGTGACTAGCTTGAGCTAGGTGTTTGTCTTGCCTATGGTGTTGGGTTATAACATTTTTAATGAGTTACTAAGATTTTTATTGTGTATTTATATGTGTAACAACTTTTTTATAATGTTCAAGGGTCAATTGGATCAAGACAAGAGTCAAAACAATGAGTTAGAGATCAAAGTGAATAAAACCTATGCGTAGCTCTTTTTTCTAGTTCACCATTGAGAATTTTGTGTTATTTTGAGCTATAAATTGTTGTGTTTAAAGCTATAGGATGATTAGTGAATCTACTATGATGATATATGAAGGATGTAAAAGCTTCAAATCAAGTGAAAACAACACAAAAAGGCTTGGAATGGATCACGGAAGCACAATACACAACTTGAAGTTATTTTGGACATTTGATATATCTTCGGAAAGTTCAGGTGCTTGGATCATCTAATTGGTGTGTGTGTAATACCTCAGGAAATTTTTCATTGAAATTTTGTGCGTAAACTTGTTGGGTTCTATCTTCTAGAATGAATTATAAATTTTTCATGCAGAATGTCTTAGATTATGACCCACCATTGCATAGAGTATCAAATAATCTTTCCAACGATATGTGGATCATCCAAAATGGACACCCGAGTGACGAGTTATGAACATTTCGATCGAGCCATGAATAGTAGTGAACAGTAAAATGTGCAGGAAAAAGTACTGAGGCCTAGCGTATTTTTGCTCCAACTTTAAACAAACATAACTCCTTGTACATAATTATTTGGGTTATCTAATATATATCAATGAAAATCTCTGCGAGTCCTCTTTCCAATGAAATTGGTTTCATCCAATTTTTCTATTAGAGCAAAAAGTTATGGTCGATCTACTTCAGCCTATCAAAAGTAAATTTTTGGGTCAACTTCAAATGATCATAACTCCTCATACACAATGATCTGGGTGAGATACTATAGATCAATAGAAATATATGAGAGTCCTCTTTCTAATGAAATTGGTTTCATCCAATTTGGATATCGGAGTAAAACATTATGGTTGATCTACTTCAGACTATCAAAACAGTCCACCAAAGGACAGATTCGAGAATTATTTAATTTTTAAGGGAATTTTCTTTACAAAGGCATGATTTTTATTTGATTTTTATGAATTTGAAGCATGAACCCATATCTTATGATGATTATTTTGAAATCTTGATGTTTATGATTTTGAAAGATGAATTTACATGTGTGGAGATATAAAAAATAAATCTTGAACGATATTTATCATGATTTTGATATTTGGGTCTTGAACCCCATTTGAAATTGTGTCTTTGAGAAAATGTGTGCTATAAGCATGTTGATGTTAAATATTTGAGATGTTTTGAATGATTTGACCTTTTGGTCTTAATAGAGTTGTTGTGAACTCGAGTGTGAAAGAAATCCACAATGTGATTGATTTTGATAGATGGGAAGCATGATGGCTCCCGATGTATATTTATATATTACTGAAATTATTTTGTTGTGGATTGTCTTTGAAATGATCTGAGCTAAGTCCGGGAGAAATCTTTAGCACCGAGTGAGAGGTATAAAGTGACCTTACTTTCCTAGAACTACGTGCCCCCGTAGGAGTGAGCCTGAGTCTGATTTATATAGTGATCACTAGTTTGTGTGGATTTGATATCGATAGTCCTACTCCAATGGCAAGGATAGGGTGGCTCTCCCCAATGTGGGTTGTACGTTGGACTCCATGTAGCTCACATGGTTTATGTCGGTTATAGGATCTCCCAGTATGTGTGTGTTTC